>NC_142087.1:84216156-84517198 GCF_054644295.1 Miniopterus natalensis
GCAGTGAAAACACACGGTTCTACAAAGACTTGGAAGGAGCAAGCAAAAGAATAGTGGCTGAGTGTCCTTTCAGAGAGAAACACATGCATTTCATCCTTCTGGGTGAGTTTTCTTGCTGGAATTCATATGCATTTTGTACTGTGCAGAATGTAGCTACCTGCTCGGGGGTTGTGTCATAGATGCACCTTTCCTGTAGGAGCTTATTGGAACTTTCATTGTTTGGCTAAGTTATTTAGGGTTGGTTTTGGAAGGTCTTTCAACTTTGGCCAAATCCGCTTTGTACGAAAGTTTTTCACAGCCCTGTTTCCAAGTGTCCACAAAGAGCTGCTGCTTGAAAGTGTCCACATGCACATCTCCCATACTGGTGTGCTCGTTTCACTACCTGGATTTTGGTTTCCTCTTCTTTCTTTGAAATGACAAGTCTTCATTCAGCATGCTACACACAGCTTGTAGCAGTTTCAGTTTGAAGCATGTTGGTGCTCTCAAAACGCTGTGTATCCTGTGTAGAGTGTGTCACTCTACAACACTGATTACACAACTTAGAGCTCCTTTCAACACAGACACGCAAACACGTCTTTTTGGGAAAGTCCTAACTCAGGTAAATTGGAAATGTAAGGGTTTCATCGAAAACATGAAGACAATCATGCTTTTGAACTCTGCAACCGAAAGAAATGGCTTTTTGTACATGCCATTCTGAATTTCACTGCAAAATGCCCTTCTTTTCTGGTTTGTTGAAAGTTCAAAACACTTTAGGAAATAGAACGTGTTTGAAGAAGACTGATGCAGTGTGCGTTTTCCTGGATTTCAAGTGATTCGGGATACATACTCCTTGTTTTTCCACATTGTCTAAGAAACAACATGAGGCTTGCAAGAGATTGAAAAAATGCATCCTAAAACTTATGCCTGCAGTGAAAACACACGTTTCTACAAAGACTTGGAAGGAGCAAGCAAAAGAATAGTGGCTGAGAGTTTTTTCAGAGAGAAACACACGTATTTGATCCTTCTGTAGAGACGGTTAGGGTTACGATTGGACCTAGGGTAGGGTTATGTTGAGGGCTAGGGTTAGAGAGACGGTTAGGGTTACGATTGGACCTAGGGTTAGGGTTATGTTGAGGGCTAGGGTTAGAGAGAAGGTTAGGGTTACTTTTGGACCTAGGGTTAGGGTTATGTTGAGGGCTAGGGTTAGAGATATGGTTAGGGTTACGATTGGACCTAGGGTTAGGGTTATGTTGAGGGCTAGGGTTAGAGTTCCGGTTAGGGTTACACTTGAACCTAGGGGTTAGGGTTATGTTGAGGGCTAGGGTTAGAGAGAAGGTTAGGGTTACTTTTGGACCTAGGGTTAGGGTTATGTTGAGTCCCATGGTTTGAGATCTGGTTAGGGTTAGATTGGACCTAGGGTTAGGGTTATGTTGAGGGCTAGGGTTAGAGATTAGGTTAGTATTACGATTGGACCTAGGGTTAGGGTTATGTTGAGGGCTAGGCTTAGAGAGAAGGTTAGAGTTACAATTGGACCTAGGGTTAGGGTTATGTTGAGGGCTAGGGTTAGAGATCCGGTTAGGGTTACGATTGGACCAAGTGTTAGGGTTATGTTGAGGGCTAGGGTTAGAGATCCGGTTAGGGTTACGATTGGACATAGGGTTAGGGTTATGTTGAGGGCTAGGGTTAGAGAGAAGGTTAGGGTTACTTTTGGACCTAGGGTTAGGGTTATGTTGAGGCCCAGGGTTTGAGATCTGGTTAGGGTTAGATTGGACCTAGGGTTAGGGTTATGTTGAGGGCTAGGGTTAGAGATTAGGTTAGTATTACGATTGGACCTAGGGTTAGGGTTATTTTTAGGGCTAGGGATACAGATCCGGTTAGGGTTACGATTGGACCTAGGGTTAGGGTTATGTATAGGGCTAGGGTTAGAGATCAGGTTAGGGTTACGTTTGGACCTAGGGTTAGGGTTATGTTGAGGGCTAGGGTTAGAGAGAAGGTTAGGGTTTCAATTGGACCTAGGGTTAGGGTTATGTTGAGGGCTAGGGTTACAGATCCGGTTAGGGTTACGATTGGATCTAGGGTTAGGGTTATGTTTAGGGCTAGGGTTAGAGATCCGGTTAGGGTTACTATTGGACGTAGGGTTAGGGTTATGTTGAGGGCTAGGGTTAGAGATCCGGTTAGTATTACGATTGGACCTAGGGTTAGGGTTATGTTGAGGGCTAGAGTTACAGATCCGGTTAGGGTTACGATTTGACCTAGGGTTAGGGTTATGTTTAGGGCTAGGGTTAGAGATCCGGTTAGGGTTACTATTGGACGTAGGGTTAGGGTTATATTGAGGGCTAGGCTTAGAGATCCGGTTAGGGTTACGGTTGGACCTAGGGTTAGGGTTATGTTGAGGGCTAGGGTTAGAGATCAGGTTAGGGTTAAGATTGGACCTAGGGTTATAGTGATGTTGAGGGCTAGGGTATTCCAGCAGTGAAAACACACATTTCTATAAAGACTTTGAAGCAGCAAGCTAAAGCCTTGTGGCTGAGTGTTCTTTCATAGAGAAACATGCATTTCATCCTTCTGGAGTGAATTTTCATGCTGGAGTTCATATGCATTTTATACTGTGCAGAATGTAGCTACCTGCTGGGGGTTGTGTCATAGAAGCACCTTTTATGCAGGAGCTTATTGGAACATTCATTGTTTGGCTAAGTTATTTAGGGTTGGTTTTGGAAGGTCTTTCAACCTTGGTCAAATCCCGCTTCGTACGCAAGTTTTTAATAGCGCTGTTTCCAAGTGTCCACAAAGAGCTGCTGCTTGAAACTGTCCACATGCACATCTCGTATACTGGTGTGCTCGTTTCACTACCTGGATTTTGGTTTCCTCTTCTTTCTTTGAAATGACAAGTCTTCATTCAGCATTCTACACACACCTTGTACCAGCTTCAGTTTGAAGCATGTTGGTGCTCTCAAAGCGCTGTGTAACCTATGTAGAGTGTGTTACTCTCCAGCACTGAATACACAACTTAGAGCTCCTTTCACCACAGACACGCAAACACATCTTTTTGTGAAAGTCCTACTTCAGGTCCCTTGGAAATGTAAGGGTTTCATGGAGGACATGAAGTCAATCATGCTTTTGCACTCTACTACCAATAGAAATGACCTCTTGTACATGCCTGACTGAGTTTCACTGCAAAATGCCCTTCTTTTCTGGCTTCTTGAATGTTCTCAACACATTAGGAGAAAGAGCGTGTTTGAGCAAGATCGATGCAGTGTGCGTTTCCCTAGATTTCAAGTGATTTGGGAAATATAATCCTTATTTTTCCACATTGTGAAAGAAACATGAGGCTTGCAAGAGATTGAAAAAATGCATCCCAACACGTACTCCAGCGGTGAAAGCACACGTTTCTACAAAGACTTTGAAGTAGCAAGTAAAAGCCAATGGCTGAGTGTTCTTTCAGAGAGAAACATACACATTTCATCCTTCTGGAGTGAATTTTCAGCCTGGAATTCATATGCATTTGTACCGTGCAGAATGTAACTACCTGCTCGGGGGCTGTGTCATAGAAGCAACTTTCCTGCAGGAGCTTATTGGAACATTCATTGTTTGGCTAACTTCTTTGGGTTGGTTTTGGAAGGTCTTTCAACTTTAGCCAAATCCGCTTTCTTACGAAATTTTTTCACAGCCCTGTTTCCAAGAGCCCACAAAGAACTGCTGCTTAAAACTCTCCACATGCACATCTCCCATACTGGTGTGCTCGTTTCACTACCTGGATTTTGGTTTCCTCTTCTTTCTTTGAAATTACAAGCCCTCTTTCTGCATGCTACACACACCTTGTAGCAGTTTCAGTTTGCAGCATATTGGTGCTCTTAAAACGCTGAGTAACCTGTGTAGAGTGTGTCAATCTCCAGCACTGAATACACAACTTAGAGCTCCTTTCACCACAGACACGCAAACACATCTTTTTGTAAAAGTCCTACTTCTTTACTCTTGGAAATGTAAGGGTTTCATCGAGAACTTGAAGTCAATCATGCTTTTGCACTCTGCAACCAATAGGAATGAACTCTTGTACATACCCGTCTGAATTTCAGTGCAAAATGCCCTTCTTTTCTGGTTTGTTGAAAGTTCACAACACATTAGGAGATAGAGCGTGTTTGAAGAAGACTGATGCAGTGTGCGTTTTCCTTTATTTCTTGTGATTTGGGAAACATAATCCGTGATTTTCCACATTGTCTAAGAAACAACATGAGGCTTGCAAGAGATTGAAACAATGCATCCTAAAACTTATTCCAGCAGTGAAAACACACGGTTCTACAAAGACTTGGAAGGAGCAAGCAAAAGAATAGTGGCTGAGTGTCCTTTCAGAGAGAAACACATGCATTTCATCCTTCTGGGTGAGTTTTCTTGCTGGAATTCATATGCATTTTGTACTGTGCAGAATGTAGCTACCTGCTCGGGGGTTGTGTCATAGATGCACCTTTCCTGTAGGAGCTTATTGGAACTTTCATTGTTTGGCTAAGTTATTTAGGGTTGGTTTTGGAAGGTCTTTCAACTTTGGCCAAATCCGCTTTGTACGAAAGTTTTTCACAGCCCTGTTTCCAAGTGTCCACAAAGAGCTGCTGCTTGAAAGTGTCCACATGCACATCTCCCATACTGGTGTGCTCGTTTCACTACCTGGATTTTGGTTTCCTCTTCTTTCTTTGAAATGACAAGTCTTCATTCAGCATGCTACACACAGCTTGTAGCAGTTTCAGTTTGAAGCATGTTGGTGCTCTCAAAACGCTGTGTATCCTGTGTAGAGTGTGTCACTCTACAACACTGAATACACAACTTAGAGCTCCTTTCAACACAGACATGCAAACACGTCTTTTTGGGAAAGTCCTAACTCAGGTAAATTGGAAATGTAAGGGTTTCATCGAAAACATGAAGACAATCATGCTTTTGAACTCTGCAACCGAAAGAAATGGCTTTTTGTACATGCCATTCTGAATTTCACTGCAAAATGCCCTTCTTTTCTGGTTTGTTGAAAGTTCAAAACACTTTAGGAAATAGAACGTGTTTGAAGAAGACTGATGCAGTGTGCGTTTTCCTGGATTTCAAGTGATTCGGGATACATACTCCTTGTTTTTCCACATTGTCTAAGAAACAACATGAGGCTTGCAAGAGATTGAAAAAATGCATCCTAAAACTTATGCCTGCAGTGAAAACACACGTTTCTACAAAGACTTGGAAGGAGCAAGCAAAAGAATACTGGCTGAGAGTTCTTTCAGAGAGAAACACACGTATTTCATCCTTCTGTAGAGACGGTTAGGGTTACGATTGGACCTAGGGTAGGGTTATGTTGAGGGCTAGGGTTAGAGAGACGGTTAGGGTTACGATTGGACCTAGGGTTAGGGTTATGTTGAGGGCTAGGGTTAGAGAGAAGGTTAGGGTTACTTTTGGACCTAGGGTTAGGGTTATGTTGAGGGCTAGGGTTAGAGATATGGTTAGTATTACGATTGGACCTAGGGTTAGGGTTATGTTGAGGGCTAGAGTTACAGATCCGGTTAGGGTTACGATTTGACCTAGGGTTAGGGTTATGTTTAGGGCTAGGGTTAGAGATCCAGTTAGGGTAACTATTGGACGTAGGGTTAGGGTTATATTGAGGGCTAGGCTTAGAGATCCGGTTAGGGTTACGGTTGGACCTAGGGTTAGGGTTATGTTGAGGGCTAGGGTTAGAGATCAGGTTAGGGTTACTATTGGACGTAGGGTTAGGGTTATGTTGAGGGCTAGGCTTTGAGATCAGGTTAGGGTTAAGATTGGACCTAGGGTTATACTGATGTTGAGGGCTAGGGTATTCCAGCAGTGAATACACACATTTCTATAAAGACTTTGAAGCAGCAAGCTAAAGCCTTGTGGCTGAGTGTTCTTTCATAGGGAAACATGAATTTCATCCTTCTGGAGTGAATTTTCATGCTGGAGTTCATATGCATTTTATACTGTGCAGAATGTAGCTACCTGCTGGGGGTTGTGTCATAGAAGCACCTTTTCTGCAGGAGCTTATTGGAACATTCATTGTTTGGCTAAGTTATTTAGGGTTGGTTTTGGAAGGTCTTTCAACCTTGGTCAAATCCCGCTTCGTACGCAAGTTTTTAATAGCGCTGTTTCCAAGTGTCCACAAAGAGCTGCTGCTTGAAACTGTCCACATGCACATCTCGTATACTGGTGTGCTCGTTTCACTACCTGGATTTTGGTTTCCTCTTCTTTCTTTGAAATGACAAGTCTTCATTCAGCATTCTACACACACCTTGTACCAGCTTCAGTTTGAAGCATGTTGGTGCTCTCAAAACGCTGTGTAACCTATGTAGAGTGTGTTACTCTCCAGCACTGAATACACAACTTAGAGCTCCTTTCACCACAGACACGCAAACACATCTTTTTGTGAAAGTCCTACTTCAGGTCCCTTGGAAATGTAAGGGTTTCATGGAGGACATGAAGTCAATCATGCTTTTGCACTCTACTACCAATAGAAATGACCTCTTGTACATGCCTGACTGAGTTTCACAGCAAAATGCCCTTGTTTTCTGGTTTCTTGAATGTTCTCAACACATTAGGAGAAAGAGCGTGTTTGAGCAAGATCGATGCAGTGTGCGTTTCCCTAGATTTCAAGTGATTTGGGAAATATAATCCTTATTTTTCCACATTGTGAAAGAAACATGAGGCTTGCAAGAGATTGAAAAAATGCATCCCAACACGTACTCCAGCGGTGAAAGCACACGTTTCTACAAAGACTTTGAAGTAGCAAGTAAAAGCCAATGGCTGAGTGTTCTTTCAGAGAGAAACATACACATTTCATCCTTCTGGAGTGAATTTTCAGCCTGGAATTCATATGCATTTGTACCGTGCAGAATGTAACTACCTGCTCGGGGGTTGTGTCATAGAAGCAACTTTCCTGCAGGAGCTTATTGGAACATTCATTGTTTGGCTAACTTCTTTGGGTTGGTTTTGGAAGGTCTTTCAACTTTAGCCAAATCCGCTTTCTTACGAAATTTTTTCACAGCCCTGTTTCCAAGAGCCCACAAAGAACTGCTGCTTAAAACTCTCCACATGCACATCTCCCATACTGGTGTGCTCGTTTCACTACCTGGATTTTGGTTTCCTCTTCTTTCTTTGAAATTACAAGCCCTCTTTCTGCATGCTACACACACCTTGTAGCAGTTTCAGTTTGCAGCATATTGGTGCTCTTAAAACGCTGAGTAACCTGTGTAGAGTGTGTCAATCTCCAGCACTGAATACACAACTTAGAGCTCCTTTCACCACAGACACGCAAACACATCTTTTTGTAAAAGTCCTACTTCTTTACTCTTGGAAATGTAAGGGTTTCATCGAGAACTTGAAGTCAATCATGCTTTTGCACTCTGCAACCAATAGGAATGAACCCTTGTACATACCCGTCTGAATTTCAGTGCAAAATGCCCTTCTTTTCTGGTTTGTTGAAAGTTCACAACACATTAGGAGATAGAGCGTGTTTGAAGAAGACTGATGCAGTGTGCGTTTTCCTTTATTTCTTGTGATTTGGGAAACATAATCCGTGATTTTCCACATTGTCTAAGAAACAACATGAGGCTTGCAAGAGATTGAAACAATGCATCCTAAAACTTATTCCAGCAGTGAAAACACACGGTTCTACAAAGACTTGGAAGGAGCAAGCAAAAGAATAGTGGCTGAGTGTCCTTTCAGAGAGAAACACATGCATTTCATCCTTCTGGGTGAGTTTTCTTGCTGGAATTCATATGCATTTTGTACTGTGCAGAATGTAGCTACCTGCTCGGGGGTTGTGTCATAGATGCACCTTTCCTGTAGGAGCTTATTGGAACTTTCATTGTTTGGCTAAGTTATTTAGGGTTGGTTTTGGAAGGTCTTTCAACCTTGGCCAAATCCGCTTTGTACGAAAGTTTTTCACAGCCCTGTTTCCAAGTGTCCACAAAGAGCTGCTGCTTGAAAGTGTCCACATGCACATCTCCCATACTGGTGTGCTCGTTTCACTACCTGGATTTTGGTTTCCTCTTCTTTCTTTGAAATGACAAGTCTTCATTCAGCATGCTACACACAGCTTGTAGCAGTTTCAGTTTGAAGCATGTTGGTGCTCTCAAAACGCTGTGTATCCTGTGTAGAGTGTGTCACTCTACAACACTGAATACACAACTTAGAGCTCCTTTCAACACAGACACGCAAACACGTCTTTTTGGGAAAGTCCTAACTCAGGTAAATTGGAAATGTAAGGGTTTCATCGAAAACATGAAGACAATCATGCTTTTGAACTCTGTAACCGAAAGAAATGGCTTTTTGTACATGCCATTCTGAATTTCACTGCAAAATGCCCTTCTTTTCTGGTTTGTTGAAAGTTCAAAACACTTTAGGAAATAGAACGTGTTTGAAGAAGACTGATGCAGTGTGCGTTTTCCTGGATTTCAAGTGATTCGGGATACATACTCCTTGTTTTTCCACATTGTCTAAGAAACAACATGAGGCTTGCAAGAGATTGAAAAAATGCATCCTAAAACTTATGCCTGCAGTGAAAACACACGTTTCTACAAAGACTTGGAAGGAGCAAGCAAAAGAATAGTGGCTGAGAGTTCTTTCAGAGAGAAACACACGTATTTCATCCTTCTGTAGAGACGGTTAGGGTTACGATTGGACCTAGGGTAGGGTTATGTTGAGGGCTAGGGTTAGAGAGACGGTTAGGGTTACGATTGGACCTAGGGTTAGGGTTATGTTGAGGGCTAGGGTTAGAGAGAAGGTTAGGGTTACTTTTGGACCTAGGGTTAGGGTTATGTTGAGGGCTAGGGTTAGAGATCGGGTTAGTATTACGATTGGACCTAGGGTTAGGGTTATGTTGAGGGCTAGAGTTACAGATCCGGTTAGGGTTACGATTTGACGTAGGGTTAGGGTTATGTTTAGGGCTAGGGTTAGAGATCCAGTTAGGGTAACTATTGGACGTAGGGTTAGGGTTATATTGAGGGCTAGGCTTAGAGATCCGGTTAGGGTTACGGTTGGACCTAGGGTTAGGGTTATGTTGAGGGCTAGGGTTAGAGATCGGGTTAGTATTACGATTGGACCTAGGGTTAGGGTTATGTTGAGGGCTAGAGTTACAGATCCGGTTAGGGTTACGATTTGACCTAGGGTTAGGGTTATGTTTAGGGCTAGGGTTAGAGATCCAGTTAGGGTAACTATTGGACGTAGGGTTAGGGTTATATTGAGGGCTAGGCTTAGAGATCCGGTTAGGGTTACGGTTGGACCTAGGGTTAGGGTTATGTTGAGGGCTAGGGTTAGAGATCAGGTTAGGGTTACTATTGGACGTAGGGTTAGGGTTATGTTGAGGGCTAGGCTTTGAGATCAGGTTAGGGTTAAGATTGGACCTAGGGTTATACTGATGTTGAGGGCTAGGGTATTCCAGCAGTGAATACACACATTTCTATAAAGACTTTGAAGCAGCAAGCTAAAGCCTTGTGGCTGAGTGTTCTTTCATAGGGAAACATGAATTTCATCCTTCTGGAGTGAATTTTCATGCTGGAGTTCATATGCATTTTATACTGTGCAGAATGTAGCTACCTGCTGGGGGTTGTGTCATAGAAGCACCTTTTCTGCAGGAGCTTATTGGAACATTCATTGTTTGGCTAAGTTATTTAGGGTTGGTTTTGGAAGGTCTTTCAACCTTGGTCAAATCCCGCTTCGTACGCAAGTTTTTAATAGCGCTGTTTCCAAGTGTCCACAAAGAGCTGCTGCTTGAAACTGTCCACATGCACATCTCGTATACTGGTGTGCTCGTTTCACTACCTGGATTTTGGTTTCCTCTTCTTTCTTTGAAATGACAAGTCTTCATTCAGCATTCTACACACACCTTGTACCAGCTTCAGTTTGAAGCATGTTGGTGCTCTCAAAACGCTGTGTAACCTATGTAGAGTGTGTTACTCTCCAGCACTGAATACACAACTTAGAGCTCCTTTCACCACAGACACGCAAACACATCTTTTTGTGAAAGTCCTACTTCAGGTCCCTTGGAAATGTAAGGGTTTCATGGAGGACATGAAGTCAATCATGCTTTTGCACTCTACTACCAATAGAAATGACCTCTTGTACATGCCTGACTGAGTTTCACTGCAAAATGCCCTTGTTTTCTGGTTTCTTGAATGTTCTCAACACATTAGGAGAAAGAGCGTGTTTTAGCAAGATCTATGCAGTGTGCGTTTCCCTAGATTTCAAGTGATTTGGGAAATATAATCCTTATTTTTCCACATTGTGAAAGAAACATGAGGCTTGCAAGAGATTGAAAAAATGCATCCCAACACGTACTCCAGCGGTGAAAGCACACGTTTCTACAAAGACTTTGAAGTAGCAAGTAAAAGCCAATGGCTGAGTGTTCTTTCAGAGAGAAACATACACATTTCATCCTTCTGGAGTGAATTTTCAGCCTGGAATTCATATGCATTTGTACCGTGCAGAATGTAACTACCTGCTCGGGGGTTGTGTCATAGAAGCAACTTTCCTGCAGGAGCTTATTGGAACATTCATTGTTTGGCTAACTTCTTTGGGTTGGTTTTGGAAGGTCTTTCAACTTTAGCCAAATCCGCTTTCTTATGAAATTTTTTCACAGCCCTGTTTCCAAGAGCCCACAAAGAACTGCTGCTTAAAACTCTCCACATGCACATCTCCCATACTGGTGTGCTCGTTTCACTACCTGGATTTTGGTTTCCTCTTCTTTCTTTGAAATTACAAGCCCTCTTTCTGCATGCTACACACACCTTGTAGCAGTTTAGTTTGCAGCATATTGGTGCTCTTAAAACGCTGAGTAACCTGTGTAGAGTGTGTCAATCTCCAGCACTGAATACACAACTTAGAGCTCCTTTCACCACAGACACGCAAACACATCTTTTTGTAAAAGTCCTACTTCTTTACTCTTGGAAATGTAAGGGTTTCATCGAGAACTTGAAGTCAATCATGCTTTTGCACTCTGCAACCAATAGGAATGAACTCTTGTACATACCCGTCTGAATTTCAGTGCAAAATGCCCTTCTTTTCTGGTTTGTTGAAAGTTCACAACACATTAGGAGATAGAGCGTGTTTGAAGAAGACTGATGCAGTGTGCGTTTTCCTTAATTTCTTGTGATTTGGGAAACATAATCCGTGATTTTCCACATTGTCTAAGAAACAACATGAGGCTTGCAAGAGATTGAAACAATGCATCCTAAAACTTATTCCAGCAGTGAAAACACACGGTTCTACAAAGACTTGGAAGGAGCAAGCAAAAGAATAGTGGCTGAGTGTCCTTTCAGAGAGAAACACATGCATTTCATCCTTCTGGAGTGAGTTTTCTTGCTGGAATTCATATGCATTTTGTACTGTGCAGAATGTAGCTACCTGCTCGGGGGTTGTGTCATAGATGCACCTTTCCTGTAGGAGCTTATTGGAACTTTCATTGTTTGGCTAAGTTATTTAGGGTTGGTTTTGGAAGGTCTTTCAACTTTGACCAAATCCGCTTTGTACGAAAGTTTTTCACAGCCCTGTTTCCAAGTGTCCACAAAGAGCTGCTGCTTGAAAGTGTCCACATGCACATCTCCCATACTGGTGTGCTCGTTTCACTACCTGGATTTTGGTTTCCTCTTCTTTCTTTGAAATGACAAGTCTTCATTCAGCATGCTACACACAGCTTGTAGCAGTTTCAGTTTGAAGCATGTTGGTGCTTTCAAAACGCTGTGTATCCTGTGTAGAGTGTGTCACTCTACAGCGCTGAATACACAACTTAGAGCTCCTTTCAACACAGACACGCAAACACGTCTTTTTGGGAAAGTCCTAACTCAGGTAAATTGGAAATGTAAGGGTTTCATCGAAAACATGAAGACAATCATGCTTTTGAACTCTGCAACCGAAAGAAATGGCTTTTTGTACATGCCATTCAGAATTTCACTGCAAAATGCCCTTCTTTTCTGGTTTGTTGAAAGTTCAAAACACTTTAGGAAATAGAACGTGTTTGAAGAAGACTGATGCAGTGTGCGTTTTCCTGGATTTCAAGTGATTCGGGATACATACTCCTTGTTTTTCCACATTGTCTAAGAAACAACATGAGGCTTGCAAGAGATTGAAAAAATGCATCCTAAAACTTATGCCTGCAGTGAAAACACACGTTTCTACAAAGACTTGGAAGGAGCAAGCAAAAGAATAGTGGCTGAGAGTTCTTTCAGAGAGAAACACACGTATTTCATCCTTCTGTAGAGACGGTTAGGGTTACGATTGAGCCTAGGGTAGGGTTATGTTGAGGGCTAGGGTTAGAGAGACGGTTAGGGTTACGATTGGACCTAGGGTTAGGGTTATGTTGAGGGCTAGGGTTAGAGAGAAGGTTAGGGTTACTTTTGGACCTAGGGTTAGGGTTATGTTGAGGGCTAGGGTTAGAGATATGGTTAGGGTTACGATTGGACCTAGGGTTAGGGTTATGTTGAGGGCTAGGGTTAGAGTTCCGGTTAGGGTTACACTTGAACCTAGGGTTAGGGTTATGTTGAGGGCTAGGCTTAGAGAGAAGGTTAGGGTTACAATTGGACCTAGGGTTAGGGTTATGTTGAGGGCTAGGGTTAGAGATCCGGTTAGGGTTACGATTGGACCTAGGGTTAGGGTTATGTTGAGGGCTAGGGTTAGAGAGAAGGTTAGGGTTACTTTTGGACCTAGGGTTAGGGTTATGTTGAGGGCTAGGGTTAGAGATATGGTTAGGGTTACGATTGGACCTAGGGTTAGGGTTATGTTGAGGGCTAGGGTTAGAGATCCGGTTAGGGTTACGATTGGACCTAGGGTTAGGGTTATGTTGAGGGCTAGGGTTAGACATCCGGTTAGGGTTACGATTGGACCTAGGGTTTGGGTTATGTTGAGGGCTAGGGTTAGAGAGAAGGTTAGGGTTACTTTTGGACCTAGGGTTACGGTTATGTTGAGGGCTAGGATTAGAGATCCGGTTAGGGTTACGATTGGACCTAGGGTTAGGGTTATGTTGAGGGCTACGGTTAGAGAGAAGGTTAGGGTTACTTTTGGACCTAGGGTTAGGGTTATGTTGAGGGCTAGGGTTAGAGATATGGTTAGGGTTACGATTGGACCTAGGGTTAGGGTTATGTTGAGGGCAAGGGTTAGAGATCCGGTTAGGGTTACGATTGGACCTAGGGTTAGGGTTATGTTGAGGCCCAAGGTTTGAGATCTGGTTAGGGTTAGATTGGACCTAGGGTTAGGGTTATGTTGAGGGCTAGGGTTAGTGATCAGATTAGTATTACGATTGGACCTAAGGTTAAGGTTATGTTTAGGGCTAGGTTTCAGATCCGGTTAGGGTTACGATTGGACCTAGGTTTAGGGTTATGTTGAGGGCTAGGGTTAGAGATATGGTTAGGGTTATGATTGGACCTAGGGTTAGGGTTATGTATAGGGCTAGGGTTAGAGATCAGGTTAGGGTTTCAATTGGACCTAGGGTTAGGGTTATGTTGAGGGCTAGGGTTAGAGAGAAGGTTAGGGTTTCAATTGGACCTAGGGTTAGGGTTATGTTGAGGGCTAGGGTTACAGATCCGGTTAGGGTTACGATTGGACCTAGGGTTAGGGTTATGTTGAGGGCTAGGGTTAGAGATATGGTTAGGGTTACGATTGGACCTAGGGTTAGGGTTATGTTGAGGGCAAGGGTTAGAGATCCGGTTAGGGTTACGATTGGACCTAGGGTTAGGGTTATGTTGAGGCCCAGGGTTTGAGATCTGGTTAGGGTTAGATTGGACCTAGGGTTAGGGTTATGTTGAGGGCTAGGGTTAGAGATCAGGTTAGTATTACGATTGGACCTAGGGTTAGGGTTATGTTTAAGGCTAGGGATACAGATCCGGTTAGGGTTACGATTGGACCTAGGGTTAGGGTTATGTTGAGGGCTAGGGTTAGTGATCAGATTAGTATTACGATTGGACCTAAGGTTAAGGTTATATTGAGGGCTAGGGTTCAGATCCGGTTAGGGTTACGATTGGACCTAGGGTTAGCGTAACGTTGAGGGCTAGGGTTAGAGAGACGGTTAGGGTTACGATTGGACCTAGGGTTAGGGTTATGTTGAGGGCTAGGGTTAGAGATATGGTTAGGGTTATGATTGGACCTAGGGTTAGGGTTATGTATAGGGCTAGGGTTAGAGATCAGGTTAGGGTTTCAATTGGACCTAGGGTTAGGGTTATGTTGAGGGCTAGGGTTAGAGAGAAGGTTAGGGTTTCAATTGGACCTAGGGTTAGGGTTATGTTGAGGGCTCGGGTTACAGATCCGGTTAGGGTTACGATTGGACCTAGGGTTAGGGTTATGTTGAGGGCTAGGGTTAGACATCCGATTAGGGTTACGATTGAACCTAGGGTTAGGGTTATGTTGAGGCCCAGGGTTTGAGATCTGGTTAGGGTTAGATTGGACCTAGTGTTAGGGTTATGTTGAGGGCTAGGGTTCAGATCCGGTTAGGGTTACGATTTGACCTAGGGTTAGGGTTATGTTTAGGGCTAGGGTTAGAGATCCGGTTAGGGTTACTATTGGACGTAGGGTTAGGGTTATGCTGAGGGCTAGGGTTAGAGATCCGGTTAGGGTTACGGTTGGACCTAGGGTTAGGGTTATGTTGAGGGCTAGGGTTAGAGATCAGGTTAGGGTTAAGAGTGGACCTAGGGTTATAGTGATGTTGAGGGCTAGGGTATTCCAGCAGTGAAAACACACATTTCTATAAAGACTTTGAAGCAGCAAGCTAAAGCCTTGTGGCTGAGTGTTCTTTCATAGAGAAACATGCATTTCATCCTTCTGGAGTGAATTTTCATGCTGGAGTTCATATGCATTTTATACTGTGCAGAATGTAGCTACCTGCTGGGGGTTGTGTCATAGAAGCACCTTTTCTGCAGGAGCTTATTGGAACATTCATTGTTTGGCTAAGTTATTTAGGGTTGGTTTTGGAAGGTCTTTCAACCTTGGCCAAATCCCGCTTCGTACGCAAGTTTTTAATAGCGCTGTTTCCAAGTGTCCACAAAGAGCTGCTGCTTGAAACTGTCCACATGCACATCTCGTATACTGGTGTGCTCGTTTCACTACCTGGATTTTGGTTTCCTCTTCTTTCTTTGAAATGACAAGTCTTCATTCAGCATTCTACACACACCTTGTACCAGCTTCAGTTTGAAGCATGTTGGTGCTCTCAAAACGCTGTGTAACCTATGTAGAGTGTGTTACTCTCCAGCACTGAATACACAACTTAGAGCTCCTTTCACCACAGACACGCAAACACATCTTTTTGTGAAAGTCCTACTTCAGGTCCCTTGGAAATGTAAGGGTTTCATGGAGGACATGAAGTCAATCATGCTTTTGCACTCTACTACCAATAGAAATGACCTCTTGTACATGCCTGACTGAATTTCACTGCAAAATGCCCTTGTTTTCTGGTTTCTTGAATGTTCTCAACACATTAGGAGAAAGAGCGTGTTTGAGCAAGATCGATGCAGTGTGCGTTTCCCTAGATTTCAAGTGATTTGGGAAATATAATCCTTATTTTTCCACATTGTGAAAGAAACATGAGGCTTGCAAGAGATTGAAAAAATGCATCCCAACACGTACTCCAGCGGTGAAAGCACACGTTTCTACAAAGACTTTGAAGTAGCAAGTAAAAGCCAATGGCTGAGTGTTCTTTCAGAGAGAAACATACACATTTCATCCTTCTGGAGTGAATTTTCAGCCTGGAATTCATATGCATTTGTACCGTGCAGAATGTAACTACCTGCTCGGGGGTTGTGTCATAGAAGCAACTTTCCTGCAGGAGCTTATTGGAACATTCATTGTTTGGCTAACTTCTTTGGGTTGGTTTTGGAAGGTCTTTCAACTTTAGCCAAATCCGCTTTCTTACGAAATTTTTTCACAGCCCTGTTTCCAAGAGCCCACAAAGAACTGCTGCTTAAAACTCTCCACATGCACATCTCCCATACTGGTGTGCTCGTTTCACTACCTGGATTTTGGTTTCCTCTTCTTTCTTTGAAATTACAAGCCCTCTTTCTGCATGCTACACACACCTTGTAGCAGTTTCAGTTTGCAGCATATTGGTGCTCTTAAAACGCTGAGTAACCTGTGTAGAGTGTGTCAATCTCCAGCACTGAATACACAACTTAGAGCTCCTTTCACCACAGACACGCAAACACATCTTTTTGTAAAAGTCCTACTTCTTTACTCTTGGAAATGTAAGGGTTTCATCGAGAACTTGAAGTCAATCATGCTTTTGCACTCTGCAACCAATAGGAATGAACTCTTGTACATACCCGTCTGAATTTCAGTGCAAAATGCCCTTCTTTTCTGGTTTGTTGAAAGTTCACAACACATTAGGAGATAGAGCGTGTTTGAAGAAGACTGGTGCAGTGTGCGTTTTCCTTTATTTCTTGTGATTTGGGAAACATAATCCGTGATTTTCCACATTGTCTAAGAAACAACATGAGGCTTGCAAGAGATTGAAACAATGCATCCTAAAACTTATTCCAGCAGTGAAAACACACGGTTCTACAAAGACTTGGAAGGAGCAAGCAAAAGAATAGTGGCTGAGTGTCCTTTCAGAGAGAAACACATGCATTTCATCCTTCTGGAGTGAGTTTTCTTGCTGGAATTCATATGCATTTTGTACTGTGCAGAATGTAGCTACCTGCTCGGGGGTTGTGTCATAGATGCACCTTTCCTGTAGGAGCTTATTGGAACTTTCATTGTTTGGCTAAGTTATTTAGGGTTGGTTTTGGAAGGTCTTTCAACTTTGACCAAATCCGCTTTGTACGAAAGTTTTTCACAGCCCTGTTTCCAAGTGTCCACAAAGAGCTGCTGCTTGAAAGTGTCCACATGCACATCTCCCATACTGGTGTGCTCGTTTCACTACCTGGATTTTGGTTTCCTCTTCTTTCTTTGAAATGACAAGTCTTCATTCAGCATGCTACACACAGCTTGTAGCAGTTTCAGTTTGAAGCATGTTGGTGCTCTCAAAACGCTGTGTATCCTGTGTAGAGTGTGTCACTCTACAGCACTGAATACACAACTTAGAGCTCCTTTCAACACAGACACGCAAACACGTCTTTTTGGGAAAGTCCTAACTCAGGTAAATTGGAAATGTAAGGGTTTCATCGAAAACATGAAGACAATCATGCTTTTGAACTCTGCAACCGAAAGAAATGGCTTTTTGTACATGCCATTCTGAATTTCACTGCAAAATGCCCTTCTTTTCTGGTTTGTTGAAAGTTCAAAACACTTTAGGAAATAGAACGTGTTTGAAGAAGACTGATGCAGTGTGCGTTTTCCTGGATTTCAAGTGATTCGGGATACATACTCCTTGTTTTTCCACATTGTCTAAGAAACAACATGAGGCTTGCAAGAGATTGAAAAAATGCATCCTAAAACTTATGCCTGCAGTGAAAACACACGTTTCTACAAAGACTTGGAAGGAGCAAGCAAAAGAATAGTGGCTGAGAGTTCTTTCAGAGAGAAACACACGTATTTCATCCTTCTGTAGAGACGGTTAGGGTTACGATTGGACCTAGGGTAGGGTTATGTTGAGGGCTAGGGTTAGAGAGACGGTTAGGGTTACGATTGGACCTAGGGTTAGGGTTATGTTGAGGGCTAGGGTTAGAGAGAAGGTTAGGGTTACTTTTGGACCTAGGGTTAGGGTTATGTTGAGGGCTAGGGTTAGAGATATGGTTAGGGTTACGATTGGACCTAGGGTTAGGGTTATGTTGAGGGCTAGGGTTAGAGAGAAGGTTAGGGTTAATTTTGGACCTAGGGTTAGGGTTATGTTGAGGGCTAGGGTTAGAGATATGGTTAGGGTTACGATTGGACCTAGGGTTAGGGTTATGTTGAGGGCTAGGGTTAGAGTTCCGGTTAGGGTTGCACTTGAACCTAGGGTTAGCGTAACGTTGAGGGCTAGGCTTAGAGAGAAGGTTAGGGTTACAATTGGACCTAGGGTTAGGGTTATGTTGAGGCCCAGGGTTTGAGATCGGGTTAGGGTTACGATTGGACCTAGGGTTAGGGTTATGTTGAGGGCTAGAGTTACAGATCCGGTTAGGGTTACGATTTGACCTCGGGTTAGGGTTATGTTTAGGGCTAGGGTTAGAGATCCGGTTAGGGTTACTATTGGACGTAGGGTTAGGGTTATGTTGAGGGCTAGGCTTAGAGATCAGGTGAGGGTTAAGATTGGACCTAGGGTTATAGTGAATTTGAGGGCTAGGGTATTCCAGCAGTGAATACACACATTTCTATAAAGACTTTGAAGCAGCAAGCTAAAGCCTTGTGGCTGAGTGTTCTTTCATAGGGAAACATGCATTTCATCCTTCTGGAGTGAATTTTCATGCTGGAGTTCATATGCATTTTATACTGTGCAGAATGTAGCTACCTGCTGGGGGTTGTGTCATAGAAGCACCTTTTCTGCAGGAGCTTATTGGAACATTCATTGTTTGGCTAAGTTATTTAGGGTTGGTTTTGGAAGGTCTTTCAACCTTGGTCAAATCCCGCTTCGTACGCAAGTTTTTAATAGCGCTGTTTCCAAGTGTCCACAAAGAGCTGCTGCTTGAAACTGTCCACATGCACATCTCGTATACTGGTGTGCTCGTTTCACTACCTGGATTTTGGTTTCCTCTTCTTTCTTTGAAATGACAAGTCTTCATTCAGCATTCTACACACACCTTGTACCAGCTTCAGTTTGAAGCATGTTGGTGCTCTCAAAACGCTGTGTAACCTATGTAGAGTGTGTTACTCTCCAGCACTGAATACACAACTTAGAGCTCCTTTCACCACAGACACGCAAACACATCTTTTTGTGAAAGTCCTACTTCAGGTCCCTTGGAAATGTAAGGGTTTCATGGAGATCATGACGTCAATCATGCTTTTGCACTCTACTACCAATAGAAATGACCTCTTGTACATGCCTGACTGAGTTTCACTGCAAAATGCCCTTGTTTTCTGGTTTCTTGAATGTTCTCAACACATTAGGAGAAAGAGCGTGTTTGAGCAAGATCGATGCAGTGTGCGTTTCCCTAGATTTCAAGTGATTTGGGAAATATAATCCTTATTTTTCCACATTGTGAAAGAAACATGAGGCTTGCAAGAGATTGAAAAAATGCATCCCAACACGTACCTCAGCGGTGAAAGCACACGTTTCTACAAAGACTTTGAAGTAGCAAGTAAAAGCCAATGGCTGAGTGTTCTTTCAGAGAGAAACATACACATTTCATCCTTCTGGAGTGAATTTTCAGCCTGGAAATCATATGCATTTGTACCGTGCAGAATGTAACTACCTGCTCGGGGGTTGTGTCATAGAAGCAACTTTCCTGCAGGAGCTTATTGGAACATTCATTGTTTGGCTAACTTCTTTGGGTTGGTTTTGGAAGGTCTTTCAACTTTAGCCAAATCCGCTTTCTTACGAAATTTTTTCACAGCCCTGTTTCCAAGAGCCCACAAAGAACTGCTGCTTAAAACTCTCCACATGCACATCTCCCATACTGGTGTGCTCGTTTCACTACCTGGATTTTGGTTTCCTCTTCTTTCTTTGAAATTACAAGCCCTCTTTCTGCATGCTACACACACCTTGTAGCAGCTTCAGTTTGCAGCATATTGGTGCTCTTAAAACGCTGAGTAACCTGTGTAGTGTGTCAATCTCCAGCACTGAATACACAACTTAGAGCTCCTTTCACCACAGACACGCAAACACATCTTTTTGTAAAAGTCCTACTTCTTTACTCTTGGAAATGTAAGGGTTTCATCGAGAACTTGAAGTCAATCATGCTTTTGCACTCTGCAACCAATAGGAATGAACCCTTGTACATACCCGTCTGAATTTCAGTGCAAAATGCCCTTCTTTTCTCGTTTGTTGAAAGTTCACAACACATTAGGAGATAGAGCGTGTTTGAAGAAGACTGGTACAGTGTGCGTTTTCCTTTATTTCTTGTGATTTGGGAAACAAAATCCGTGATTTTCCACATTGTCTAAGAAACAACATGAGGCTTGCAAGAGATTGAAACAATGCATCCTAAAACTTATTCCAGCAGTGAAAACACACGGTTCTACAAAGACTTGGAAGGAGCAAGCAAAAGAATAGTGGCTGAGTGTCCTTTCAGAGAGAAACACATGCATTTCATCCTTCTGGAGTGAGTTTTCTTGCTGGAATTCATATGCATTTTGTACTGTGCAGAATGTAGCTACCTGCTCGGGGGTTGTGTCATAGATGCACCTTTCCTGTAGGAGCTTATTGGAACTTTCATTGTTTGGCTAAGTTATTTAGGGTTGGTTTTGGAAGGTCTTTCAACTTTGACCAAATCCGCTTTGTACGAAAGTTTTTCACAGCCCTGTTTCCAAGTGTCCACAAAGAGCTGCTGCTTGAAAGTGTCCACATGCACATCTCCCATACTGGTGTGCTCGTTTCACTACCTGGATTTTGGTTTCCTCTTCTTTCTTTGAAATGACAAGTCTTCATTCAGCATGCTACACACAGCTTGTAGCAGTTTCAGTTTGAAGCATGTTGGTGCTTTCAAAACGCTGTGTATCCTGTGTAGAGTGTGTCACTCTACAGCGCTGAATACACAACTTAGAGCTCCTTTCAACACAGACACGCAAACACGTCTTTTTGGGAAAGTCCTAACTCAGGTAAATTGGAAATGTAAGGGTTTCATCGAAAACATGAAGACAATCATGCTTTTGAACTCTGCAACCGAAAGAAATGGCTTTTTGTACATGCCATTCAGAATTTCACTGCAAAATGCCCTTCTTTTCTGGTTTGTTGAAAGTTCAAAACACTTTAGGAAATAGAACGTGTTTGAAGAAGACTGATGCAGTGTGCGTTTTCCTGGATTTCAAGTGATTCGGGATACATACTCCTTGTTTTTCCACATTGTCTAAGAAACAACATGAGGCTTGCAAGAGATTGAAAAAATGCATCCTAAAACTTATGCCTGCAGTGAAAACACACGTTTCTACAAAGACTTGGAAGGAGCAAGCAAAAGAATAGTGGCTGAGAGTTCTTTCAGAGAGAAACACACGTATTTCATCCTTCTGTAGAGACGGTTAGGGTTACGATTGAGCCTAGGGTAGGGTTATGTTGAGGGCTAGGGTTAGAGAGACGGTTAGGGTTACGATTGGACCTAGGGTTAGGGTTATGTTGAGGGCTAGGGTTAGAGAGAAGGTTAGGGTTACTTTTGGACCTAGGGTTAGGGTTATGTTGAGGGCTAGGGTTAGAGATATGGTTAGGGTTACGATTGGACCTAGGGTTAGGGTTATGTTGAGGGCTAGGGTTAGAGTTCCGGTTAGGGTTACACTTGAACCTAGGGTTAGGGTTATGTTGAGGGCTAGGCTTAGAGAGAAGGTTAGGGTTACAATTGGACCTAGGGTTAGGGTTATGTTGAGGGCTAGGGTTAGAGATCCGGTTAGGGTTACGATTGGACCTAGGGTTAGGGTTATGTTGAGGGCTAGGGTTAGAGAGAAGGTTAGGGTTACTTTTGGACCTAGGGTTAGGGTTATGTTGAGGGCTAGGGTTAGAGATATGGTTAGGGTTACGATTGGACCTAGGGTTAGGGTTATGTTGAGGGCTAGGGTTAGAGATCCGGTTAGGGTTACGATTGGACCTAGGGTTAGGGTTATGTTGAGGGCTAGGGTTAGACATCCGGTTAGGGTTACGATTGGACCTAGGGTTTGGGTTATGTTGAGGGCTAGGGTTAGAGAGAAGGTTAGGGTTACTTTTGGACCTAGGGTTACGGTTATGTTGAGGGCTAGGATTAGAGATCCGGTTAGGGTTACGATTGGACCTAGGGTTAGGGTTATGTTGAGGGCTACGGTTAGAGAGAAGGTTAGGGTTACTTTTGGACCTAGGGTTAGGGTTATGTTGAGGGCTAGGGTTAGAGATATGGTTAGGGTTACGATTGGACCTAGGGTTAGGGTTATGTTGAGGGCAAGGGTTAGAGATCCGGTTAGGGTTACGATTGGACCTAGGGTTAGGGTTATGTTGAGGCCCAAGGTTTGAGATCTGGTTAGGGTTAGATTGGACCTAGGGTTAGGGTTATGTTGAGGGCTAGGGTTAGTGATCAGATTAGTATTACGATTGGACCTAAGGTTAAGGTTATGTTTAGGGCTAGGTTTCAGATCCGGTTAGGGTTACGATTGGACCTAGGTTTAGGGTTATGTTGAGGGCTAGGGTTAGAGATATGGTTAGGGTTATGATTGGACCTAGGGTTAGGGTTATGTATAGGGCTAGGGTTAGAGATCAGGTTAGGGTTTCAATTGGACCTAGGGTTAGGGTTATGTTGAGGGCTAGGGTTAGAGAGAAGGTTAGGGTTTCAATTGGACCTAGGGTTAGGGTTATGTTGAGGGCTAGGGTTACAGATCCGGTTAGGGTTACGATTGGACCTAGGGTTAGGGTTATGTTGAGGGCTAGGGTTAGAGATATGGTTAGGGTTACGATTGGACCTAGGGTTAGGGTTATGTTGAGGGCAAGGGTTAGAGATCCGGTTAGGGTTACGATTGGACCTAGGGTTAGGGTTATGTTGAGGCCCAGGGTTTGAGATCTGGTTAGGGTTAGATTGGACCTAGGGTTAGGGTTATGTTGAGGGCTAGGGTTAGAGATCAGGTTAGTATTACGATTGGACCTAGGGTTAGGGTTATGTTTAAGGCTAGGGATACAGATCCGGTTAGGGTTACGATTGGACCTAGGGTTAGGGTTATGTTGAGGGCTAGGGTTAGTGATCAGATTAGTATTACGATTGGACCTAAGGTTAAGGTTATATTGAGGGCTAGGGTTCAGATCCGGTTAGGGTTACGATTGGACCTAGGGTTAGCGTAACGTTGAGGGCTAGGGTTAGAGAGACGGTTAGGGTTACGATTGGACCTAGGGTTAGGGTTATGTTGAGGGCTAGGGTTAGAGATATGGTTAGGGTTATGATTGGACCTAGGGTTAGGGTTATGTATAGGGCTAGGGTTAGAGATCAGGTTAGGGTTTCAATTGGACCTAGGGTTAGGGTTATGTTGAGGGCTAGGGTTAGAGAGAAGGTTAGGGTTTCAATTGGACCTAGGGTTAGGGTTATGTTGAGGGCTCGGGTTACAGATCCGGTTAGGGTTACGATTGGACCTAGGGTTAGGGTTATGTTGAGGGCTAGGGTTAGACATCCGATTAGGGTTACGATTGAACCTAGGGTTAGGGTTATGTTGAGGCCCAGGGTTTGAGATCTGGTTAGGGTTAGATTGGACCTAGTGTTAGGGTTATGTTGAGGGCTAGGGTTCAGATCCGGTTAGGGTTACGATTTGACCTAGGGTTAGGGTTATGTTTAGGGCTAGGGTTAGAGATCCGGTTAGGGTTACTATTGGACGTAGGGTTAGGGTTATGCTGAGGGCTAGGGTTAGAGATCCGGTTAGGGTTACGGTTGGACCTAGGGTTAGGGTTATGTTGAGGGCTAGGGTTAGAGATCAGGTTAGGGTTAAGAGTGGACCTAGGGTTATAGTGATGTTGAGGGCTAGGGTATTCCAGCAGTGAAAACACACATTTCTATAAAGACTTTGAAGCAGCAAGCTAAAGCCTTGTGGCTGAGTGTTCTTTCATAGAGAAACATGCATTTCATCCTTCTGGAGTGAATTTTCATGCTGGAGTTCATATGCATTTTATACTGTGCAGAATGTAGCTACCTGCTGGGGGTTGTGTCATAGAAGCACCTTTTCTGCAGGAGCTTATTGGAACATTCATTGTTTGGCTAAGTTATTTAGGGTTGGTTTTGGAAGGTCTTTCAACCTTGGCCAAATCCCGCTTCGTACGCAAGTTTTTAATAGCGCTGTTTCCAAGTGTCCACAAAGAGCTGCTGCTTGAAACTGTCCACATGCACATCTCGTATACTGGTGTGCTCGTTTCACTACCTGGATTTTGGTTTCCTCTTCTTTCTTTGAAATGACAAGTCTTCATTCAGCATTCTACACACACCTTGTACCAGCTTCAGTTTGAAGCATGTTGGTGCTCTCAAAACGCTGTGTAACCTATGTAGAGTGTGTTACTCTCCAGCACTGAATACACAACTTAGAGCTCCTTTCACCACAGACACGCAAACACATCTTTTTGTGAAAGTCCTACTTCAGGTCCCTTGGAAATGTAAGGGTTTCATGGAGGACATGAAGTCAATCATGCTTTTGCACTCTACTACCAATAGAAATGACCTCTTGTACATGCCTGACTGAATTTCACTGCAAAATGCCCTTGTTTTCTGGTTTCTTGAATGTTCTCAACACATTAGGAGAAAGAGCGTGTTTGAGCAAGATCGATGCAGTGTGCGTTTCCCTAGATTTCAAGTGATTTGGGAAATATAATCCTTATTTTTCCACATTGTGAAAGAAACATGAGGCTTGCAAGAGATTGAAAAAATGCATCCCAACACGTACCTCAGCGGTGAAAGCACACGTTTCTACAAAGACTTTGAAGTAGCAAGTAAAAGCCAATGGCTGAGTGTTCTTTCAGAGAGAAACATACACATTTCATCCTTCTGGAGTGAATTTTCAGCCTGGAAATCATATGCATTTGTACCGTGCAGAATGTAACTACCTGCTCGGGGGTTGTGTCATAGAAGCAACTTTCCTGCAGGAGCTTATTGGAACATTCATTGTTTGGCTAACTTCTTTGGGTTGGTTTTGGAAGGTCTTTCAACTTTAGCCAAATCCGCTTTCTTACGAAATTTTTTCACAGCCCTGTTTCCAAGAGCCCACAAAGAACTGCTGCTTAAAACTCTCCACATGCACATCTCCCATACTGGTGTGCTCGTTTCACTACCTGGATTTTGGTTTCCTCTTCTTTCTTTGAAATTACAAGCCCTCTTTCTGCATGCTACACACACCTTGTAGCAGCTTCAGTTTGCAGCATATTGGTGCTCTTAAAACGCTGAGTAACCTGTGTAGTGTGTCAATCTCCAGCACTGAATACACAACTTAGAGCTCCTTTCACCACAGACACGCAAACACATCTTTTTGTAAAAGTCCTACTTCTTTACTCTTGGAAATGTAAGGGTTTCATCGAGAACTTGAAGTCAATCATGCTTTTGCACTCTGCAACCAATAGGAATGAACCCTTGTACATACCCGTCTGAATTTCAGTGCAAAATGCCCTTCTTTTCTGGTTTGTTGAAAGTTCACAACACATTAGGAGATAGAGCGTGTTTGAAGAAGACTGGTACAGTGTGCGTTTTCCTTTATTTCTTGTGATTTGGGAAACAAAATCCGTGATTTTCCACATTGTCTAAGAAACAACATGAGGCTTGCAAGAGATTGAAACAATGCATCCTAAAACTTATTCCAGCAGTGAAAACACACGGTTCTACAAAGACTTGGAAGGAGCAAGCAAAAGAATAGTGGCTGAGTGTCCTTTCTGAGAGAAACACATGCATTTCATCCTTCTGGAGTGAGTTTTCTTGCTGGAATTCATATGCATTTTGTACTGTGCAGAATGTAGCTACCTGCTCGGGGGTTGTGTCATAGATGCACCTTTCCTGTAGGAGCTTATTGGAACTTTCATTGTTTGGCTAAGTTATTTAGGATTGGTTTTGGAAGGTCTTTCAACTTTGGCCAAATCCGCTTTGTACGAAAGTTTTTCACAGCCCTGTTTCCAAGTGTCCACAAAGAGCTGCTGCTTGAAAGTGTCCACATGCACATCTCCCATACTGGTGTGCTCGTTTCACTACCTGGATTTTGGTTTCCTCTTCTTTCTTTGAAATGACAAGTCTTCATTCAGCATGCTACACACAGCTTGTAGCAGTTTCAGTTTGAAGCATGTTGGTGCTCTCAAAACGCTGTGTATCCTGTGTAGAGTGTGTCACTCTACAACACTGAATACACAACTTAGAGCTCCTTTCAACACAGACACGCAAACACGTCTTTTTGGGAAAGTCCTAACTCAGGTAAATTGGAAATGTAAGGGTTTCATCGAAAACATGAAGACAATCATGCTTTTGAACTCTGTAACCGAAAGAAATGGCTTTTTGTACATGCCATTCTGAATTTCACTGCAAAATGCCCTTCTTTTCTGGTTTGTTGAAAGTTCAAAACACTTTAGGAAATAGAACGTGTTTGAAGAAGACTGATGCAGTGTGCGTTTTCCTGGATTTCAAGTGATTCGGGATACATACTCCTTGTTTTTCCACATTGTGTAAGAAACAACATGAGGCTTGCAAGAGATTGAAAAAATGCATCCTAAAACTTATGCCTGCAGTGAAAACACACGTTTCTACAAAGACTTGGAAGGAGCAAGCAAAAGAATAGTGGCTGAGAGTTCTTTCAGAGAGAAACACACGTATTTCATCCTTCTGTAGAGACGGTTAGCGTTACGATTGGACCTAGGGTAGGGTTATGTTGAGGGCTAGGGTTAGAGAGACGGTTAGGGTTACGATTGGACCTAGGGTTAGGCTTATGTTGAGGGCTAGGGTTAGAGAGAAGGTTAGGGTTACTTTTGGACCTAGGGTTAGGGTTATGTTGAGGGCTAGGGTTAGAGATATGGTTAGGGTTACGATTGGACCTAGGGTTAGGGTTATGTTGAGGGCTAGGGTTAGAGAGAAGGTTAGGGTTACTTTTGGACCTAGGGTTAGGGTTATGTTGAGGGCTAGGGTTAGAGATATGGTTAGGGTTACGATTGGACCTAGGGTTAGGGTTATGTTGAGGGCTAGGGTTAGAGTTCCGGTTAGGGTTGCACTTGAACCTAGGGTTAGCGTAACGTTGAGCGCTAGGCTTAGAGAGAAGGTTAGGGTTACAATTGGACCTAGGGTTAGGGTTATGTTGAGGCCCAGGGTTTGAGATCGGGTTAGGGTTACGATTGGACCTAGGGTTAGGGTTATGTTGAGGGCTAGAGTTACAGATCCGGTTAGGGTTACGATTTGACCTCGGGTTAGGGTTTTGTTTAGGGCTAGGGTTAGAGAGAAGGTTAGGGTTACGATTGGACCTAGGGTTAGGGTTATGTTGAGGGCTAGGGTTAGAGTTCCGGTTAGGGTTGCACTTGAACCTAGGGTTAGCGTAACGTTGAGGGCTAGGCTTAGAGAGAAGGTTAGGGTTACAATTGGACCTAGGGTTAGGGTTATGTTGAGGCCCAGGGTTTGAGATCGGGTTAGGGTTACGATTGGACCTAGGGTTAGGGTTATGTTGAGGGCTAGAGTTACAGATCCGGTTAGGGTTACGATTTGACCTCGGGTTAGGGTTATGTTTAGGGCTAGGGTTAGAGATCCGGTTAGGGTTACTATTGGACGTAGGGTTAGGGTTATGTTGAGGGCTAGGCTTAGAGATCAGGTGAGGGTTAAGATTGGACCTAGGGTTATAGTGAATTTGAGGGCTAGGGTATTCCAGCAGTGAATACACACATTTCTATAAAGACTTTGAAGCAGCAAGCTAAAGCCTTGTGGCTGAGTGTTCTTTCATAGGGAAACATGCATTTCATCCTTCTGGAGTGAATTTTCATGCTGGAGTTCATATGCATTTTATACTGTGCAGAATGTAGCTACCTGCTGGGGGTTGTGTCATAGAAGCACCTTTTCTGCAGGAGCTTATTGGAACATTCATTGTTTGGCTAAGTTATTTAGGGTTGGTTTTGGAAGGTCTTTCAACCTTGGCCAAATCCCGCTTCGTACGCAAGTTTTTAATAGCGCTGTTTCCAAGTGTCCACAAAGAGCTGCTGCTTGAAACTGTCCACATGCACATCTCGTATACTGGTGTGCTCGTTTCACTACCTGGATTTTGGTTTCCTCTTCTTTCTTTGAAATGACAAGTCTTCATTCAGCATTCTACACACACCTTGTACCAGCTTCAGTTTGAAGCATGTTGGTGCTCTCAAAACGCTGTGTAACCTATGTAGAGTGTGTTACTCTCCAGCACTGAATACACAACTTAGAGCTCCTTTCACCACAGACACGCAAACACATCTTTTTGTGAAAGTCCTACTTCAGGTCCCTTGGAAATGTAAGGGTTTCATGGAGGACATGAAGTCAATCATGCTTTTGCACTCTACTACCAATAGAAATGACCTCTTGTACATGCCTGACTGAATTTCACTGCAAAATGCCCTTGTTTTCTGGTTTCTTGAATGTTCTCAACACATTAGGAGAAAGAGCGTGTTTGAGCAAGATCGATGCAGTGTGCGTTTCCCTAGATTTCAAGTGATTTGGGAAATATAATCCTTATTTTTCCACATTGTGAAAGAAACATGAGGCTTGCAAGAGATTGAAAAAATGCATCCCAACACGTACTCCAGCGGTGAAAGCACACGTTTCTACAAAGACTTTGAAGTAGCAAGTAAAAGCCAATGGCTGAGTGTTCTTTCAGAGAGAAACATACACATTTCATCCTTCTGGAGTGAATTTTCAGCCTGGAATTCATATGCATTTGTACCGTGCAGAATGTAACTACCTGCTCGGGGGTTGTGTCATAGAAGCAACTTTCCTGCAGGAGCTTATTGGAACATTCATTGTTTGGCTAACTTCTTTGGGTTGGTTTTGGAAGGTCTTTCAACTTTAGCCAAATCCGCTTTCTTACGAAATTTTTTCACAGCCCTGTTTCCAAGAGCCCACAAAGAACTGCTGCTTAAAACTCTCCACATGCACATCTCCCATACTGGTGTGCTCGTTTCACTACCTGGATTTTGGTTTCCTCTTCTTTCTTTGAAATTACAAGCCCTCTTTCTGCATGCTACACACACCTTGTAGCAGTTTCAGTTTGCAGCATATTGGTGCTCTTAAAACGCTGAGTAACCTGTGTAGAGTGTGTCAATCTCCAGCACTGAATACACAACTTAGAGCTCCTTTCACCACAGACACGCAAACACATCTTTTTGTAAAAGTCCTACTTCTTTACTCTTGGAAATGTAAGGGTTTCATCGAGAACTTGAAGTCAATCATGCTTTTGCACTCTGCAACCAATAGGAATGAACTCTTGTACATACCCGTCTGAATTTCAGTGCAAAATGCCCTTCTTTTCTGGTTTGTTGAAAGTTCACAACACATTAGGAGATAGAGCGTGTTTGAAGAAGACTGATGCAGTGTGCGTTTTCCTTTATTTCTTGTGATTTGGGAAACATAATCCGTGATTTTCCACATTGTCTAAGAAACAACATGAGGCTTGCAAGAGATTGAAACAATGCATCCTAAAACTTATTCCAGCAGTGAAAACACACGGTTCTACAAAGACTTGGAAGGAGCAAGCAAAAGAATAGTGGCTGAGTGTCCTTTCAGAGAGAAACACATGCATTTCATCCTTCTGGAGTGAGTTTTCTTGCTGGAATTCATATGCATTTTGTACTGTGCAGAATGTAGCTACCTGCTCGGGGGTTGTGTCATAGATGCACCTTTCCTGTAGGAGCTTATTGGAACTTTCATTGTTTGGCTAAGTTATTTAGGGTTGGTTTTGGAAGGTCTTTCAACTTTGACCAAATCCGCTTTGTACGAAAGTTTTTCACAGCCCTGTTTCCAAGTGTCCACAAAGAGCTGCTGCTTGAAAGTGTCCACATGCACATCTCCCATACTGGTGTGCTCGTTTCACTACCTGGATTTTGGTTTCCTCTTCTTTCTTTGAAATGACAAGTCTTCATTCAGCATGCTACACACAGCTTGTAGCAGTTTCAGTTTGAAGCATGTTGGTGCTCTCAAAACGCTGTGTATCCTGTGTAGAGTGTGTCACTCTACAGCACTGAATACACAACTTAGAGCTCCTTTCAACACAGACACGCAAACACGTCTTTTTGGGAAAGTCCTAACTCAGGTAAATTGGAAATGTAAAGGTTTCATCGAAAACATGAAGACAATCATGCTTTTGAACTCTGCAACCGAAAGAAATGGCTTTTTGTACATGCCATTCTGAATTTCACTGCAAAATGCCCTTCTTTTCTGGTTTGTTGAAAGTTCAAAACACTTTAGGAAATAGAACGTGTTTGAAGAAGACTGATGCAGTGTGCGTTTTCCTGGATTTCAAGTGATTCGGGATACATACTCCTTGTTTTTCCACATTGTCTAAGAAACAACATGAGGCTTGCAAGAGATTGAAAAAATGCATCCTAAAACTTATGCCTGCAGTGAAAACACACGTTTCTACAAAGACTTGGAAGGAGCAAGCAAAAGAATAGTGGCTGAGAGTTCTTTCAGAGAGAAACACACGTATTTCATCCTTCTGTAGAGACGGTTAGGGTTACGATTGGACCTAGGGTAGGGTTATGTTGAGGGCTAGGGTTAGAGAGACGGTTAGGGTTACGATTGGACCTAGGGTTAGGGTTATGTTGAGGGCTAGGGTTAGAGAGAAGGTTAGGGTTACTTTTGGACCTAGGGTTAGGGTTATGTTGAGGGCTAGGGTTAGAGATATGGTTAGGGTTACGATTGGACCTAGGGTTAGGGTTATGTTGAGGGCTAGGGTTAGAGAGAAGGTTAGGGTTACTTTTGGACCTAGGGTTAGGGTTATGTTGAGGGCTAGGGTTAGAGATATGGTTAGGGTTACGATTGGACCTAGGGTTAGGGTTATGTTGAGGGCTAGGGTTAGAGTTCCGGTTAGGGTTGCACTTGAACCTAGGGTTAGCGTAACGTTGAGGGCTAGGCTTAGAGAGAAGGTTAGGGTTACAATTGGACCTAGGGTTAGGGTTATGTTGAGGCCCAGGGTTTGAGATCGGGTTAGGGTTACGATTGGACCTAGGGTTAGGGTTATGTTGAGGGCTAGAGTTACAGATCCGGTTAGGGTTACGATTTGACCTCGGGTTAGGGTTATGTTTAGGGCTAGGGTTAGAGATCCGGTTAGGGTTACTATTGGACGTAGGGTTAGGGTTATGTTGAGGGCTAGGCTTAGAGATCAGGTGAGGGTTAAGATTGGACCTAGGGTTATAGTGAATTTGAGGGCTAGGGTATTCCAGCAGTGAATACACACATTTCTATAAAGACTTTGAAGCAGCAAGCTAAAGCCTTGTGGCTGAGTGTTCTTTCATAGGGAAACATGCATTTCATCCTTCTGGAGTGAATTTTCATGCTGGAGTTCATATGCATTTTATACTGTGCAGAATGTAGCTACCTGCTGGGGGTTGTGTCATAGAAGCACCTTTTCTGCAGGAGCTTATTGGAACATTCATTGTTTGGCTAAGTTATTTAGGGTTGGTTTTGGAAGGTCTTTCAACCTTGGTCAAATCCCGCTTCGTACGCAAGTTTTTAATAGCGCTGTTTCCAAGTGTCCACAAAGAGCTGCTGCTTGAAACTGTCCACATGCACATCTCGTATACTGGTGTGCTCGTTTCACTACCTGGATTTTGGTTTCCTCTTCTTTCTTTGAAATGACAAGTCTTCATTCAGCATTCTACACACACCTTGTACCAGCTTCAGTTTGAAGCATGTTGGTGCTCTCAAAACGCTGTGTAACCTATGTAGAGTGTGTTACTCTCCAGCACTGAATACACAACTTAGAGCTCCTTTCACCACAGACACGCAAACACATCTTTTTGTGAAAGTCCTACTTCAGGTCCCTTGGAAATGTAAGGGTTTCATGGAGATCATGACGTCAATCATGCTTTTGCACTCTACTACCAATAGAAATGACCTCTTGTACATGCCTGACTGAGTTTCACTGCAAAATGCCCTTGTTTTCTGGTTTCTTGAATGTTCTCAACACATTAGGAGAAAGAGCGTGTTTGAGCAAGATCGATGCAGTGTGCGTTTCCCTAGATTTCAAGTGATTTGGGAAATATAATCCTTATTTTTCCACATTGTGAAAGAAACATGAGGCTTGCAAGAGATTGAAAAAATGCATCCCAACACGTACCTCAGCGGTGAAAGCACACGTTTCTACAAAGACTTTGAAGTAGCAAGTAAAAGCCAATGGCTGAGTGTTCTTTCAGAGAGAAACATACACATTTCATCCTTCTGGAGTGAATTTTCAGCCTGGAAATCATATGCATTTGTACCGTGCAGAATGTAACTACCTGCTCGGGGGTTGTGTCATAGAAGCAACTTTCCTGCAGGAGCTTATTGGAACATTCATTGTTTGGCTAACTTCTTTGGGTTGGTTTTGGAAGGTCTTTCAACTTTAGCCAAATCCGCTTTCTTACGAAATTTTTTCACAGCCCTGTTTCCAAGAGCCCACAAAGAACTGCTGCTTAAAACTCTCCACATGCACATCTCCCATACTGGTGTGCTCGTTTCACTACCTGGATTTTGGTTTCCTCTTCTTTCTTTGAAATTACAAGCCCTCTTTCTGCATGCTACACACACCTTGTAGCAGCTTCAGTTTGCAGCATATTGGTGCTCTTAAAACGCTGAGTAACCTGTGTAGTGTGTCAATCTCCAGCACTGAATACACAACTTAGAGCTCCTTTCACCACAGACACGCAAACACATCTTTTTGTAAAAGTCCTACTTCTTTACTCTTGGAAATGTAAGGGTTTCATCGAGAACTTGAAGTCAATCATGCTTTTGCACTCTGCAACCAATAGGAATGAACCCTTGTACATACCCGTCTGAATTTCAGTGCAAAATGCCCTTCTTTTCTGGTTTGTTGAAAGTTCACAACACATTAGGAGATAGAGCGTGTTTGAAGAAGACTGGTACAGTGTGCGTTTTCCTTTATTTCTTGTGATTTGGGAAACAAAATCCGTGATTTTCCACATTGTCTAAGAAACAACATGAGGCTTGCAAGAGATTGAAACAATGCATCCTAAAACTTATTCCAGCAGTGAAAACACACGGTTCTACAAAGACTTGGAAGGAGCAAGCAAAAGAATAGTGGCTGAGTGTCCTTTCTGAGAGAAACACATGCATTTCATCCTTCTGGAGTGAGTTTTCTTGCTGGAATTCATATGCATTTTGTACTGTGCAGAATGTAGCTACCTGCTCGGGGGTTGTGTCATAGATGCACCTTTCCTGTAGGAGCTTATTGGAACTTTCATTGTTTGGCTAAGTTATTTAGGATTGGTTTTGGAAGGTCTTTCAACTTTGGCCAAATCCGCTTTGTACGAAAGTTTTTCACAGCCCTGTTTCCAAGTGTCCACAAAGAGCTGCTGCTTGAAAGTGTCCACATGCACATCTCCCATACTGGTGTGCTCGTTTCACTACCTGGATTTTGGTTTCCTCTTCTTTCTTTGAAATGACAAGTCTTCATTCAGCATGCTACACACAGCTTGTAGCAGTTTCAGTTTGAAGCATGTTGGTGCTCTCAAAACGCTGTGTATCCTGTGTAGAGTGTGTCACTCTACAACACTGAATACACAACTTAGAGCTCCTTTCAACACAGACACGCAAACACGTCTTTTTGGGAAAGTCCTAACTCAGGTAAATTGGAAATGTAAGGGTTTCATCGAAAACATGAAGACAATCATGCTTTTGAACTCTGTAACCGAAAGAAATGGCTTTTTGTACATGCCATTCTGAATTTCACTGCAAAATGCCCTTCTTTTCTGGTTTGTTGAAAGTTCAAAACACTTTAGGAAATAGAACGTGTTTGAAGAAGACTGATGCAGTGTGCGTTTTCCTGGATTTCAAGTGATTCGGGATACATACTCCTTGTTTTTCCACATTGTGTAAGAAACAACATGAGGCTTGCAAGAGATTGAAAAAATGCATCCTAAAACTTATGCCTGCAGTGAAAACACACGTTTCTACAAAGACTTGGAAGGAGCAAGCAAAAGAATAGTGGCTGAGAGTTCTTTCAGAGAGAAACACACGTATTTCATCCTTCTGTAGAGACGGTTAGCGTTACGATTGGACCTAGGGTAGGGTTATGTTGAGGGCTAGGGTTAGAGAGACGGTTAGGGTTACGATTGGACCTAGGGTTAGGCTTATGTTGAGGGCTAGGGTTAGAGAGAAGGTTAGGGTTACTTTTGGACCTAGGGTTAGGGTTATGTTGAGGGCTAGGGTTAGAGATATGGTTAGGGTTACGATTGGACCTAGGGTTAGGGTTATGTTGAGGGCTAGGGTTAGAGAGAAGGTTAGGGTTACTTTTGGACCTAGGGTTAGGGTTATGTTGAGGGCTAGGGTTAGAGATATGGTTAGGGTTACGATTGGACCTAGGGTTAGGGTTATGTTGAGGGCTAGGGTTAGAGTTCCGGTTAGGGTTGCACTTGAACCTAGGGTTAGCGTAACGTTGAGCGCTAGGCTTAGAGAGAAGGTTAGGGTTACAATTGGACCTAGGGTTAGGGTTATGTTGAGGCCCAGGGTTTGAGATCGGGTTAGGGTTACGATTGGACCTAGGGTTAGGGTTATGTTGAGGGCTAGAGTTACAGATCCGGTTAGGGTTACGATTTGACCTCGGGTTAGGGTTTTGTTTAGGGCTAGGGTTAGAGAGAAGGTTAGGGTTACGATTGGACCTAGGGTTAGGGTTATGTTGAGGGCTAGGGTTAGAGTTCCGGTTAGGGTTGCACTTGAACCTAGGGTTAGCGTAACGTTGAGGGCTAGGCTTAGAGAGAAGGTTAGGGTTACAATTGGACCTAGGGTTAGGGTTATGTTGAGGCCCAGGGTTTGAGATCGGGTTAGGGTTACGATTGGACCTAGGGTTAGGGTTATGTTGAGGGCTAGAGTTACAGATCCGGTTAGGGTTACGATTTGACCTCGGGTTAGGGTTATGTTTAGGGCTAGGGTTAGAGATCCGGTTAGGGTTACTATTGGACGTAGGGTTAGGGTTATGTTGAGGGCTAGGCTTAGAGATCAGGTGAGGGTTAAGATTGGACCTAGGGTTATAGTGAATTTGAGGGCTAGGGTATTCCAGCAGTGAATACACACATTTCTATAAAGACTTTGAAGCAGCAAGCTAAAGCCTTGTGGCTGAGTGTTCTTTCATAGGGAAACATGCATTTCATCCTTCTGGAGTGAATTTTCATGCTGGAGTTCATATGCATTTTATACTGTGCAGAATGTAGCTACCTGCTGGGGGTTGTGTCATAGAAGCACCTTTTCTGCAGGAGCTTATTGGAACATTCATTGTTTGGCTAAGTTATTTAGGGTTGGTTTTGGAAGGTCTTTCAACCTTGGTCAAATCCCGCTTCGTACGCAAGTTTTTAATAGCGCTGTTTCCAAGTGTCCACAAAGAGCTGCTGCTTGAAACTGTCCACATGCACATCTCGTATACTGGTGTGCTCGTTTCACTACCTGGATTTTGGTTTCCTCTTCTTTCTTTGAAATGACAAGTCTTCATTCAGCATTCTACACACACCTTGTACCAGCTTCAGTTTGAAGCATGTTGGTGCTCTCAAAACGCTGTGTAACCTATGTAGAGTGTGTTACTCTCCAGCACTGAATACACAACTTAGAGCTCCTTTCACCACAGACACGCAAACACATCTTTTTGTGAAAGTCCTACTTCAGGTCCCTTGGAAATGTAAGGGTTTCATGGAGATCATGACGTCAATCATGCTTTTGCACTCTACTACCAATAGAAATGACCTCTTGTACATGCCTGACTGAGTTTCACTGCAAAATGCCCTTGTTTTCTGGTTTCTTGAATGTTCTCAACACATTAGGAGAAAGAGCGTGTTTGAGCAAGATCGATGCAGTGTGCGTTTCCCTAGATTTCAAGTGATTTGGGAAATATAATCCTTATTTTTCCACATTGTGAAAGAAACATGAGGCTTGCAAGAGATTGAAAAAATGCATCCCAACACGTACCTCAGCGGTGAAAGCACACGTTTCTACAAAGACTTTGAAGTAGCAAGTAAAAGCCAATGGCTGAGTGTTCTTTCAGAGAGAAACATACACATTTCATCCTTCTGGAGTGAATTTTCAGCCTGGAAATCATATGCATTTGTACCGTGCAGAATGTAACTACCTGCTCGGGGGTTGTGTCATAGAAGCAACTTTCCTGCAGGAGCTTATTGGAACATTCATTGTTTGGCTAACTTCTTTGGGTTGGTTTTGGAAGGTCTTTCAACTTTAGCCAAATCCGCTTTCTTACGAAATTTTTTCACAGCCCTGTTTCCAAGAGCCCACAAAGAACTGCTGCTTAAAACTCTCCACATGCACATCTCCCATACTGGTGTGCTCGTTTCACTACCTGGATTTTGGTTTCCTCTTCTTTCTTTGAAATTACAAGCCCTCTTTCTGCATGCTACACACACCTTGTAGCAGCTTCAGTTTGCAGCATATTGGTGCTCTTAAAACGCTGAGTAACCTGTGTAGTGTGTCAATCTCCAGCACTGAATACACAACTTAGAGCTCCTTTCACCACAGACACGCAAACACATCTTTTTGTAAAAGTCCTACTTCTTTACTCTTGGAAATGTAAGGGTTTCATCGAGAACTTGAAGTCAATCATGCTTTTGCACTCTGCAACCAATAGGAATGAACCCTTGTACATACCCGTCTGAATTTCAGTGCAAAATGCCCTTCTTTTCTGGTTTGTTGAAAGTTCACAACACATTAGGAGATAGAGCGTGTTTGAAGAAGACTGGTGCAGTGTGCGTTTTCCTTTATTTCTTGTGATTTGGGAAACATAATCCGTGATTTTCCACATTGTCTAAGAAACAACATGAGGCTTGCAAGAGATTGAAACAATGCATCCTAAAACTTATTCCAGCAGTGAAAACACACGGTTCTACAAAGACTTGGAAGGAGCAAGCAAAAGAATAGTGGCTGAGTGTCCTTTCTGAGAGAAACACATGCATTTCATCCTTCTGGAGTGAGTTTTCTTGCTGGAATTCATATGCATTTTGTACTGTGCAGAATGTAGCTACCTGCTCGGGGGTTGTGTCATAGATGCACCTTTCCTGTAGGAGCTTATTGGAACTTTCATTGTTTGGCTAAGTTATTTAGGATTGGTTTTGGAAGGTCTTTCAACTTTGGCCAAATCCGCTTTGTACGAAAGTTTTTCACAGCCCTGTTTCCAAGTGTCCACAAAGAGCTGCTGCTTGAAAGTGTCCACATGCACATCTCCCATACTGGTGTGCTCGTTTCACTACCTGGATTTTGGTTTCCTCTTCTTTCTTTGAAATGACAAGTCTTCATTCAGCATGCTACACACAGCTTGTAGCAGTTTCAGTTTGAAGCATGTTGGTGCTCTCAAAACGCTGTGTATCCTGTGTAGAGTGTGTCACTCTACAACACTGAATACACAACTTAGAGCTCCTTTCAACACAGACACGCAAACACGTCTTTTTGGGAAAGTCCTAACTCAGGTAAATTGGAAATGTAAGGGTTTCATCGAAAACATGAAGACAATCATGCTTTTGAACTCTGTAACCGAAAGAAATGGCTTTTTGTACATGCCATTCTGAATTTCACTGCAAAATGCCCTTCTTTTCTGGTTTGTTGAAAGTTCAAAACACTTTAGGAAATAGAACGTGTTTGAAGAAGACTGATGCAGTGTGCGTTTTCCTGGATTTCAAGTGATTCGGGATACATACTCCTTGTTTTTCCACATTGTGTAAGAAACAACATGAGGCTTGCAAGAGATTGAAAAAATGCATCCTAAAACTTATGCCTGCAGTGAAAACACACGTTTCTACAAAGACTTGGAAGGAGCAAGCAAAAGAATAGTGGCTGAGAGTTCTTTCAGAGAGAAACACACGTATTTCATCCTTCTGTAGAGACGGTTAGCGTTACGATTGGACCTAGGGTAGGGTTATGTTGAGGGCTAGGGTTAGAGAGACGGTTAGGGTTACGATTGGACCTAGGGTTAGGCTTATGTTGAGGGCTAGGGTTAGAGAGAAGGTTAGGGTTACTTTTGGACCTAGGGTTAGGGTTATGTTGAGGGCTAGGGTTAGAGATATGGTTAGGGTTACGATTGGACCTAGGGTTAGGGTTATGTTGAGGGCTAGGGTTAGAGAGAAGGTTAGGGTTACTTTTGGACCTAGGGTTAGGGTTATGTTGAGGGCTAGGGTTAGAGATATGGTTAGGGTTACGATTGGACCTAGGGTTAGGGTTATGTTGAGGGCTAGGGTTAGAGTTCCGGTTAGGGTTGCACTTGAACCTAGGGTTAGCGTAACGTTGAGCGCTAGGCTTAGAGAGAAGGTTAGGGTTACAATTGGACCTAGGGTTAGGGTTATGTTGAGGCCCAGGGTTTGAGATCGGGTTAGGGTTACGATTGGACCTAGGGTTAGGGTTATGTTGAGGGCTAGAGTTACAGATCCGGTTAGGGTTACGATTTGACCTCGGGTTAGGGTTTTGTTTAGGGCTAGGGTTAGAGAGAAGGTTAGGGTTACGATTGGACCTAGGGTTAGGGTTATGTTGAGGGCTAGGCTTAGAGATCAGGTTAGGGTTAAGATTGGACCTAGGGTTATAGTGATGTTGAGGGCTAGGGTATTCCAGCAGTGAATACACACATTTCTATAAAGACTTTGAAGCAGCAAGCTAAAGCCTTGTGGCTGAGTGTTCTTTCATAGGGAAACATGCATTTCATCCTTCTGGAGTGAATTTTCATGCTGGAGTTCATATGAATTTTATACTGTGCAGAATGTAGCTACCTGCTGGGGGTTGTGTCATAGAAGCACCTTTTCTGCAGGAGCTTATTGGAACATTCATTGTTTGGCTAAGTTATTTAGGGTTGGTTTTGGAAGGTCTTTCAACCTTGGTCAAATCCCGCTTCGTACGCAAGTTTTTAATAGCGCTGTTTCCAAGTGTCCACAAAGAGCTGCTGCTTGAAACTGTCCACATGCACATCTCGTATACTGGTGTGCTCGTTTCACTACCTGGATTTTGGTTTCCTCTTCTTTCTTTGAAATGACAAGTCTTCATTCAGCATTCTACACACACCTTGTACCAGCTTCAGTTTGAAGCATGTTGGTGCTCTCAAAACGCTGTGTAACCTATGTAGAGTGTGTTACTCTCCAGCACTGAATACACAACTTAGAGCTCCTTTCACCACAGGCACGCAAACACATCTTTTTGTGAAAGTCCTACTTCAGGTCCCTTGGAAATGTAAGGGTTTCATGGAGATCATGACGTCAATCATGCTTTTGCACTCTACTACCAATAGAAATGACCTCTTGTACATGCCTGACTGAGTTTCACTGCAAAATGCCCTTGTTTTCTGGTTTCTTGAATGTTCTCAACACATTAGGAGAAAGAGCGTGTTTGAGCAAGATCGATGCAGTGTGCGTTTCCCTAGATTTCAAGTGATTTGGGAAATATAATCCTTATTTTTCCACATTGTGAAAGAAACATGAGGCTTGCAAGAGATTGAAAAAATGCATCCCAACACGTACCTCAGCTGTGAAAGCACACGTTTCTACAAAGACTTTGAAGTAGCAAGTAAAAGCCAATGGCTGAGTGTTCTTTCAGAGAGAAACATACACATTTCATCCTTCTGGAGTGAATTTTCAGCCTGGAATTCATATGCATTTGTACCGTGCAGAATGTAACTACCTGCTCGGGGGTTGTGTCATAGAAGCAACTTTCCTGCAGGAGCTTATTGGAACATTCATTGTTTGGCTAACTTCTTTGGGTTGGTTTTGGAAGGTCTTTCAACTTTAGCCAAATCCGCTTTCTTACGAAATTTTTTCACAGCCCTGTTTCCAAGAGCCCACAAAGAACTGCTGCTTAAAACTCTCCACATGCACATCTCCCATACTGGTGTGCTCGTTTCACTACCTGGATTTTGGTTTCCTCTTCTTTTTTGAAATTACAAGCCCTCTTTCTGCATGCTACACACACCTTGTAGCAGTTTCAGTTTGCAGCATATTGGTGCTCTTAAAACGCTGAGTAACCTGTGTAGTGTGTGTCAATCTCCAGCACTGAATACACAACTTAGAGCTCCTTTCACCACAGACACGCAAACACATCTTTTTGTAAAAGTCCTACTTCTTTACTCTTGGAAATGTAAGGGTTTCATCGAGAACTTGAAGTCAATCATGCTTTTGCACTCTGCAACCAATAGGAATGAACCCTTGTACATACCCGTCTGAATTTCAGTGCAAAATGCCCTTCTTTTCTGGTTTGTTGAAAGTTCACAACACATTAGGAGATAGAGCGTGTTTGAAGAAGACTGGTGCAGTGTGCGTTTTCCTTTATTTCTTGTGATTTGGGAAACATAATCCGTGATTTTCCACATTGTCTAAGAAACAACATGAGGCTTGCAAGAGATTGAAACAATGCATCCTAAAACTTATTCCAGCAGTGAAAACACACGGTTCTACAAAGACTTGGAAGGAGCAAGCAAAAGAATAGTGGCTGAGTGTCCTTTCAGAGAGAAATACATGCATTTCATCCTTCTGGAGTGAGTTTTCTTGCTGGAATTCATATGCATTTTGTACTGTGCAGAATGTAGCTACCTGCTCGGGGGTTGTGTCATAGATGCACCTTTCCTGTAGGAGCTTATTGGAACTTTCATTGTTTGGCTAAGTTATTTAGGGATGGTTTTGGAAGGTCTTTCAACTTTGGCCAAATCCGCTTTGTACGAAAGTTTTTCACAGCCCTGTTTCCAAGTGTCCACAAAGAGCTGCTGCTTGAAAGTGTCCACATGCACATCTCCCATACTGGTGTGCTCGTTTCACTACCTGGATTTTGGTTTCCTCTTCTTTCTTTGAAATGACAAGTCTTCATTCAGCATGCTACACACAGCTTGTAGCAGTTTCAGTTTGAAGCATGTTGGTGCTCTCAAAACGCTGTGTATCCTGGGTAGAGTGTGTCACTCTACAGCACTGAATACACAACTTAGAGCTCCTTTCAACACAGACACTCAAACACGTCTTTTTGGGACAGTCCTAACTAAGGTAAATTGGAAATGTAAGGGTTTCATCGAAAACATGAAGACAATCATGCTTTTGAACTCTGCAACCGAAAGAAATGGCTTTTTGTACATGCCATTCTGAATTTCACTGCAAAATGCCCTTCTTTTCTGGTTTGTTGAAAGTTCAAAACACTTTAGGAAATAGAACGTGTTTGAAGAAGACTGATGCAGTGTGCGTTTTCCTGGATTTCAAGTGATTCGGGATACATACTCCTTGTTTTTCCACATTGTCTAAGAAACAACATGAGGCTTGCAAGAGATTGAAAAAATGGATCCTAAAACTTATGCCTGCAGTGAAAACACACGTTTCTACAAAGACTTGGAAGGAGCAAGCAAAAGAATAGTGGCTGAGAGTTCTTTCAGAGAGAAACACACGTATTTCATCCTTCTGTAGAGACGGTTAGGGTTACGATTGGACCTAGGGTAGGGTTATGTTGAGGGCTAGGGTTTGAGAGACGGTTAGGGTTACGAATGGACCTAGGGTTAGGCTTATGTTGAGGGCTAGGGTTAGAGAGAAGGTTAGGGTTACTTTTGGACCTAGGGTTAGGGTTATGTTGAGGGCTAGGGTTAGAGATATGGTTAGGGTTACGATTGGACCTAGGGTTAGGGTTATGTTGAGGGCTAGGGTTAGAGAGAAGGTTAGGGTTACTTTTGGACCTAGGGTTAGGGTTATGTTGAGGGCTAGGGTTAGAGATATGGTTAGGGTTACGATTGGACCTAGGGTTAGGGTTATGTTGAGGGCTAGGGTTAGAGTTCCGGTTAGGGTTGCACTTGAACCTAGGGTTAGCGTAACGTTGAGGGCTAGGCTTAGAGAGAAGGTTAGGGTTACAATTGGACCTAGGGTTAGGGTTATGTTGAGGCCCAGGGTTTGAGATCGGGTTAGGGTTACGATTGGACCTAGGGTTAGGGTTATGTTGAGGGCTAGAGTTACAGATCCGGTTAGGGTTACGATTTGACCTCGGGTTAGGGTTATGTTTAGGGCTAGGGTTAGAGATCCGGTTAGGGTTACTATTGGACGTAGGGTTAGGGTTATGTTGAGGGCTAGGCTTAGAGATCAGGTTAGGGTTAAGATTGGACCTAGGGTTATAGTGATGTTGAGGGCTAGGGTATTCCAGCAGTGAATACACACATTTCTATAAAGACTTTGAAGCAGCAAGCTAAAGCCTTGTGGCTGAGTGTTCTTTCATAGGGAAACATGCATTTCATCCTTCTGGAGTGAATTTTCATGCTGGAGTTCATATGCATTTTATACTGTGCAGAATGTAGCTACCTGCTGGGGGTTGTGTCATAGAAGCACCTTTTCTGCAGGAGCTTATTGGAACATTCATTGTTTGGCTAAGTTATTTAGGGTTGGTTTTGGAAGGTCTTTCAACCTTGGTCAAATCCCGCTTCGTACGCAAGTTTTTAATAGCGCTGTTTCCAAGTGTCCACAAAGAGCTGCTGCTTGAAACTGTCCACATGCACATCTCGTATACTGGTGTGCTCGTTTCACTACCTGGATTTTGGTTTCCTCTTCTTTCTTTGAAATGACAAGTCTTCATTCAGCATTCTACACACACCTTGTACCAGCTTCAGTTTGAAGCATGTTGGTGCTCTCAAAACGCTGTGTAACCTATGTAGAGTGTGTTACTCTCCAGCACTGAATACACAACTTAGAGCTCCTTTCACCACAGGCACGCAAACACATCTTTTTGTGAAAGTCCTACTTCAGGTCCCTTGGAAATGTAAGGGTTTCATGGAGATCATGACGTCAATCATGCTTTTGCACTCTACTACCAATAGAAATGACCTCTTGTACATGCCTGACTGAGTTTCACTGCAAAATGCCCTTGTTTTCTGGTTTCTTGAATGTTCTCAACACATTAGGAGAAAGAGCGTGTTTGAGCAAGATCGATGCAGTGTGCGTTTCCCTAGATTTCAAGTGATTTGGGAAATATAATCCTTATTTTTCCACATTGTGAAAGAAACATGAGGCTTGCAAGAGATTGAAAAAATGCATCCCAAAACGTACTCCAGCGGTGAAAGCACACGTTTCTACAAAGACTTTGAAGTAGCAAGTAAAAGCCAATGGCTGAGTGTTCTTTCAGAGAGAAACATACACATTTCATCCTTCTGGAGTGAATTTTCAGCCTGGAAATCATATGCATTTGTACCGTGCAGAATGTAACTACCTGCTCGGGGGTTGTGTCATAGAAGCAACTTTCCTGCAGGAGCTTATTGGAACATTCATTGTTTGGCTAACTTCTTTGGGTTGGTTTTGGAAGGTCTTTCAACTTTAGCCAAATCCGCTTTCTTACGAAATTTTTTCACAGCCCTGTTTCCAAGAGCCCACAAAGAACTGCTGCTTAAAACTCTCCACATGCACATCTCCCATACTGGTGTGCTCGTTTCACTACCTGGATTTTGGTTTCCTCTTCTTTCTTTGAAATTACAAGCCCTCTTTCTGCATGCTACACACACCTTGTAGCAGTTTCAGTTTGCAGCATATTGGTGCTCTTAAAACGCTGAGTAACCTGTGTAGAGTGTGTCAATCTCCAGCACTGAATACACAACTTAGAGCTCCTTTCACCACAGACACGCAAACACATCTTTTTGTAAAAGTCCTACTTCTTTACTCTTGGAAATGTAAGGGTTTCATCGAGAACTTGAAGTCAATCATGCTTTTGCACTCTGCAACCAATAGGAATGAACCCTTGTACATACCCGTCTGAATTTCAGTGCAAAATGCCCTTCTTTTCTGGTTTGTTGAAAGTTCACAACACATTAGGAGATAGAGCGTGTTTGAAGAAGACTGGTGCAGTGTGCGTTTTCCTTTATTTCTTGTGATTTGGGAAACATAATCCGTGATTTTCCACATTGTCTAAGAAACAACATGAGGCTTGCAAGAGATTGAAACAATGCATCCTAAAACTTATTCCAGCAGTGAAAACACACGGTTCTACAAAGACTTGGAAGGAGCAAGCAAAAGAATAGTGGCTGAGTGTCCTTTCAGAGAGAAACACATGCATTTCATCCTTCTGGAGTGAGTTTTCTTGCTGGAATTCATATGCATTTTGTACTGTGCAGAATGTAGCTACCTGCTCGGGGGTTGTGTCATAGATGCACCTTTCCTGTAGGAGCTTATTGGAACTTTCATTGTTTGGCTAAGTTATTTAGGGATGGTTTTGGAAGGTCTTTCAACTTTGGCCAAATCCGCTTTGTACGAAAGTTTTTCACAGCCCTGTTTCCAAGTGTCCACAAAGAGCTGCTGCTTGAAAGTGTCCACATGCACATCTCCCATACTGGTGTGCTCGTTTCACTACCTGGATTTTGGTTTCCTCTTCTTTCTTTGAAATGACAAGTCTTCATTCAGCATGCTACACACAGCTTGTAGCAGTTTCAGTTTGAAGCATGTTGGTGCTCTCAAAACGCTGTGTATCCTGTGTAGAGTGTGTCACTCTACAGCACTGAATACACAACTTAGAGCTCCTTTCAACACAGACACGCAAACACGTCTTTTTGGGAAAGTCCTAACTCAGGTAAATTGGAAATGTAAGGGTTTCATCGAAAACATGAAGACAATCATGCTTTTGAACTCTGCAACCGAAAGAAATGGCTTTTTGTACATGCCATTCTGAATTTCACTGCAAAATGCCCTTCTTTTCTGGTTTGTTGAAAGTTCAAAACACTTTAGGAAATAGAACGTGTTTGAAGAAGACTGATGCAGTGTGCGTTTTCCTGGATTTCAAGTGATTCGGGATACATACTCCTTGTTTTTCCACATTGTCTAAGAAACAACATGAGGCTTGCAAGAGATTGAAAAAATGCATCCTAAAACTTATGCCTGCAGTGAAAACACACGTTTCTACAAAGACTTGGAAGGAGCAAGCAAAAGAATAGTGGCTGAGAGTTCTTTCAGAGAGAAACACACGTATTTCATCCTTCTGTAGAGACGGTTAGGGTTACGATTGGACCTAGGGTAGGGTTATGTTGAGGGCTAGGGTTTGAGAGACGGTTAGGGTTACGAATGGACCTAGGGTTAGGCTTATGTTGAGGGCTAGGGTTAGAGAGAAGGTTAGGGTTACTTTTGGACCTAGGGTTAGGGTTATGTTGAGGGCTAGGGTTAGAGATATGGTTAGGGTTACGATTGGACCTAGGGTTAGGGTTATGTTGAGGGCTAGGGTTAGAGAGAAGGTTAGGGTTACTTTTGGACCTAGGGTTAGGGTTATGTTGAGGGCTAGGGTTAGAGATATGGTTAGGGTTACGATTGGACCTAGGGTTAGGGTTATGTTGAGGGCTAGGGTTAGAGTTCCGGTTAGGGTTGCACTTGAACCTAGGGTTAGCGTAACGTTGAGGGCTAGGCTTAGAGAGAAGGTTAGGGTTACAATTGGACCTAGGGTTAGGGTTATGTTGAGGCCCAGGGTTTGAGATCGGGTTAGGGTTACGATTGGACCTAGGGTTAGGGTTATGTTGAGGGCTAGAGTTACAGATCCGGTTAGGGTTACGATTTGACCTCGGGTTAGGGTTATGTTTAGGGCTAGGGTTAGAGATCCGGTTAGGGTTACTATTGGACGTAGGGTTAGGGTTATGTTGAGGGCTAGGCTTAGAGATCAGGTTAGGGTTAAGATTGGACCTAGGGTTATAGTGATGTTGAGGGCTAGGGTATTCCAGCAGTGAATACACACATTTCTATAAAGACTTTGAAGCAGCAAGCTAAAGCCTTGTGGCTGAGTGTTCTTTCATAGGGAAACATGCATTTCATCCTTCTGGAGTGAATTTTCATGCTGGAGTTCATATGCATTTTATACTGTGCAGAATGTAGCTACCTGCTGGGGGTTGTGTCATAGAAGCACCTTTTCTGCAGGAGCTTATTGGAACATTCATTGTTTGGCTAAGTTATTTAGGGTTGGTTTTGGAAGGTCTTTCAACCTTGGTCAAATCCCGCTTCGTACGCAAGTTTTTAATAGCGCTGTTTCCAAGTGTCCACAAAGAGCTGCTGCTTGAAACTGTCCACATGCACATCTCGTATACTGGTGTGCTCGTTTCACTACCTGGATTTTGGTTTCCTCTTCTTTCTTTGAAATGACAAGTCTTCATTCAGCATTCTACACACACCTTGTACCAGCTTCAGTTTGAAGCATGTTGGTGCTCTCAAAACGCTGTGTAACCTATGTAGAGTGTGTTACTCTCCAGCACTGAATACACAACTTAGAGCTCCTTTCACCACAGGCACGCAAACACATCTTTTTGTGAAAGTCCTACTTCAGGTCCCTTGGAAATGTAAGGGTTTCATGGAGATCATGACGTCAATCATGCTTTTGCACTCTACTACCAATAGAAATGACCTCTTGTACATGCCTGACTGAGTTTCACTGCAAAATGCCCTTGTTTTCTGGTTTCTTGAATGTTCTCAACACATTAGGAGAAAGAGCGTGTTTGAGCAAGATCGATGCAGTGTGCGTTTCCCTAGATTTCAAGTGATTTGGGAAATATAATCCTTATTTTTCCACATTGTGAAAGAAACATGAGGCTTGCAAGAGATTGAAAAAATGCATCCCAAAACGTACTCCAGCGGTGAAAGCACACGTTTCTACAAAGACTTTGAAGTAGCAAGTAAAAGCCAATGGCTGAGTGTTCTTTCAGAGAGAAACATACACATTTCATCCTTCTGGAGTGAATTTTCAGCCTGGAAATCATATGCATTTGTACCGTGCAGAATGTAACTACCTGCTCGGGGGTTGTGTCATAGAAGCAACTTTCCTGCAGGAGCTTATTGGAACATTCATTGTTTGGCTAACTTCTTTGGGTTGGTTTTGGAAGGTCTTTCAACTTTAGCCAAATCCGCTTTCTTACGAAATTTTTTCACAGCCCTGTTTCCAAGAGCCCACAAAGAACTGCTGCTTAAAACTCTCCACATGCACATCTCCCATACTGGTGTGCTCGTTTCACTACCTGGATTTTGGTTTCCTCTTCTTTCTTTGAAATTACAAGCCCTCTTTCTGCATGCTACACACACCTTGTAGCAGTTTCAGTTTGCAGCATATTGGTGCTCTTAAAACGCTGAGTAACCTGTGTAGAGTGTGTCAATCTCCAGCACTGAATACACAACTTAGAGCTCCTTTCACCACAGACACGCAAACACATCTTTTTGTAAAAGTCCTACTTCTTTACTCTTGGAAATGTAAGGGTTTCATCGAGAACTTGAAGTCAATCATGCTTTTGCACTCTGCAACCAATAGGAATGAACCCTTGTACATACCCGTCTGAATTTCAGTGCAAAATGCCCTTCTTTTCTGGTTTGTTGAAAGTTCACAACACATTAGGAGATAGAGCGTGTTTGAAGAAGACTGGTGCAGTGTGCGTTTTCCTTTATTTCTTGTGATTTGGGAAACATAATCCGTGATTTTCCACATTGTCTAAGAAACAACATGAGGCTTGCAAGAGATTGAAACAATGCATCCTAAAACTTATTCCAGCAGTGAAAACACACGGTTCTACAAAGACTTGGAAGGAGCAAGCAAAAGAATAGTGGCTGAGTGTCCTTTCAGAGAGAAACACATGCATTTCATCCTTCTGGAGTGAGTTTTCTTGCTGGAATTCATATGCATTTTGTACTGTGCAGAATGTAGCTACCTGCTCGGGGGTTGTGTCATAGATGCACCTTTCCTGTAGGAGCTTATTGGAACTTTCATTGTTTGGCTAAGTTATTTAGGGTTGGTTTTGGAAGGTGTTTCAACTTTGGCCAAATCCGCTTTGCACGAAAGTTTTTCACAGCCCTGTTTCCAAGTGTCCACAAAGAGCTGCTGCTTGAAAGTGTCCACATGCACATCTCCCATACTGGTGTGCTCGTTTCACTACCTGGATTTTGGTTTCCTCTTCTTTCTTTGAAATGACAAGTCTTCATTCAGCATGCTACACACAGCTTGTAGCAGTTTCAGTTTGAAGCATGTTGGTGCTCTCAAAACGCTGCGTATCCTGGGTAGAGTGTGTCACTCTACAGCACTGAATACACAACTTAGAGCTCCTTTCAACACAGACACGCAAACACGGCTTTTTGGGAAAGTCCTAACTCAGGTAAATTGGAAATGTAAGGGTTTCATCGAAAACATGAAGACAATCATGCTTTTGAACTCTGCAACCGAAAGAAATGGCTTTTTGTACATGCCATTCTGAATTTCACTGCAAAATGCCCTTCTTTTCTGGTTTGTTGAAAGTTCAAAACACTTTAGGAAATAGAACGTGTTTGAAGAAGACTGATGCAGTGTGCGTTTTCCTGGATTTCAAGTGATTCGGGATACATACTCCTTGTTTTTCCACATTCTCTAAGAAACAACATGAGGCTTGCAAGAGATTGAAAAAATGGATCCTAAAACTTATGCCTGCAGTGAAAACACACGTTTCTACAAAGACTTGGAAGGAGCAAGCAAAAGAATAGTGGCTGAGAGTTCTTTCAGAGAGTAACACACGTATTTCATCCTTCTGTAGAGACGGTTAGGGTTACGATTGGACCTAGGGTAGGGTTATGTTGAGGGCTAGGGTTTGAGAGACGGTTAGGGTTACGAATGGACCTAGGGTTAGGCTTATGTTGAGGGCTAGGGTTAGAGAGAAGGTTAGGGTTACTTTTGGACCTAGGGTTAGGGTTATGTTGAGGGTTAGGGTTAGAGATATGGTTAGGGTTACTTTTGGACCTAGGGTTAGGGTTATGTTGAGGGCTAGGGTTAGAGATATGGTTAGGGTTACGATTGGACCTAGGGGTTGGGTTATGTTGAGGGCTAGGGTTAGAGATCCGGTTAGGGTTACGATTGGACCTAGGGTTAGGGTTATGTTGAGGGCTAGGGTTAGAGTTCCGGTTAGGGTTGCACTTGAACCTAGGGTTAGCGTAACGTTGAGGGCTAGGCTTAGAGAGAAGGTTAGGGTTACAATTGGACCTAGGGTTAGGGTTATGTTGAGGCCCAGGGTTTGAGATCGGGTTAGGGTTACGATTGGACCTAGGGTTAGGGTTATGTTGAGGGCTAGAGTTACAGATCCGGTTAGGGTTACGATTTGACCTCGGGTTAGGGTTATGTTTAGGGCTAGGGTTAGAGATCCGGTTAGGGTTACTATTGGACGTAGGGTTAGGGTTATGTTGAGGGCTAGGCTTAGAGATTAGGTTAGGGTTAAGATTGGACCTAGGGTTATAGTGATGTTGAGGGCTAGGGTATTCCAGCAGTGAATACACACATTTCTATAAAGACTTTGAAGCAGCAAGCTAAAGCCTTGTGGCTGAGTGTTCTTTCATAGGGAAACATGCATTTCATCCTTCTGGAGTGAATTTTCATGCTGGAGTTCATATGCATTTTATACTGTGCAGAATGTAGCTACCTGCTGGGGGTTGTGTCATAGAAGCACCTTTTCTGCAGGAGCTTATTGGAACATTCATTGTTTGGCTAAGTTATTTAGGGTTGGTTTTGGAAGGTCTTTCAACCTTGGTCAAATCCCGCTTCGTACGCAAGTTTTTAATAGCGCTGTTTCCAAGTGTCCACAAAGAGCTGCTGCTTGAAACTGTCCACATGCACATCTCGTATACTGGTGTGCTCGTTTCACTACCTGGATTTTGGTTTCCTCTTCTTTCTTTGAAATGACAAGTCTTCATTCAGCATTCTACACACACCTTGTACCAGCTTCAGTTTGAAGCATGTTGGTGCTCTCAAAACGCTGTGTAACCTATGTAGAGTGTGTTACTCTCCAGCACTGAATACACAACTTAGAGCTCCTTTCACCACAGACACGCAAACACATCTTTTTGTGAAAGTCCTACTTCAGGTCCCTTGGAAATGTAAGGGTTTCATGGAGATCATGACGTCAATCATGCTTTTGCACTCTACTACCAATAGAAATGACCTCTTGTACATGCCTGACTGAGTTTCACTGCAAAATGCCCTTGTTTTCTGGTTTCTTGAATGTTCTCAACACATTAGGAGAAAGAGCGTGTTTGAGCAAGATCGATGCAGTGTGCGTTTCCCTAGATTTCAAGTGATTTGGGAAATATAATCCTTATTTTTCCACATTGTGAAAGAAACATGAGGCTTGCAAGAGATTGAAAAAATGCATCCCAAAACGTACTCCAGCGGTGAAAGCACACGTTTCTACAAAGACTTTGAAGTAGCAAGTAAAAGCCAATGGCTGAGTGTTCTTTCAGAGAGAAACATACACATTTCATCCTTCTGGAGTGAATTTTCAGCCTGGAAATCATATGCATTTGTACCGTGCAGAATGTAACTACCTGCTCGGGGGTTGTGTCATAGAAGCAACTTTCCTGCAGGAGCTTATTGGAACATTCATTGTTTGGCTAACTTCTTTGGGTTGGTTTTGGAAGGTCTTTCAACTTTAGCCAAATCCGCTTTCTTACGAAATTTTTTCACAGCCCTGTTTCCAAGAGCCCACAAAGAACTGCTGCTTAAAACTCTCCACATGCACATCTCCCATACTGGTGTGCTCGTTTCACTACCTGGATTTTGGTTTCCTCTTCTTTCTTTGAAATTACAAGCCCTCTTTCTGCATGCTACACACACCTTGTAGCAGTTTCAGTTTGCAGCATATTGGTGCTCTTAAAACGCTGAGTAACCTGTGTAGAGTGTGTCAATCTCCAGCACTGAATACACAACTTAGAGCTCCTTTCACCACAGACACACAAACACATCTTTTTGTAAAAGTCCTACTTCTTTACTCTTGGAAATGTAAGGGTTTCATCGAGAACTTGAAGTCAATCATGCTTTTGCACTCTGCAACCAATAGGAATGAACCCTTGTACATACCCGTCTGAATTTCAGTGCAAAATGCCCTTCTTTTCTGGTTTGTTGAAAGTTCACAACACATTAGGAGATAGAGCGTGTTTGAAGAAGACTGGTGCAGTGTGCGTTTTCCTTTATTTCTTGTGATTTGGGAAACATAATCCGTGATTTTCCACATTGTCTAAGAAACAACATGAGGCTTGCAAGAGATTGAAACAATGCATCCTAAAACTTATTCCAGCAGTGAAAACACACGGTTCTACAAAGACTTGGAAGGAGCAAGCAAAAGAATAGTGGCTGAGTGTCCTTTCAGAGAGAAACACATGCATTTCATCCTTCTGGAGTGAGTTTTCTTGCTGGAATTCATATGCATTTTGTACTGTGCAGAATGTAGCTACCTGCTCGGGGGTTGTGTCATAGATGCACCTTTCCTGTAGGAGCTTATTGGAACTTTCATTGTTTGGCTAAGTTATTTAGGGATGGTTTTGGAAGGTCTTTCAACTTTGGCCAAATCCGCTTTGTACGAAAGTTTTTCACAGCCCTGTTTCCAAGTGTCCACAAAGAGCTGCTGCTTGAAAGTGTCCACATGCACATCTCCCATACTGGTGTGCTCGTTTCACTACCTGGATTTTGGTTTCCTCTTCTTTCTTTGAAATGACAAGTCTTCATTCAGCATGCTACACACAGCTTGTAGCAGTTTCAGTTTGAAGCATGTTGGTGCTCTCAAAACGCTGTGTATCCTGTGTAGAGTGTGTCACTCTACAGCACTGAATACACAACTTAGAGCTCCTTTCAACACAGACACGCAAACACGTCTTTTTGGGAAAGTCCTAACTCAGGTAAATTGGAAATGTAAGGGTTTCATCGAAAACATGAAGACAATCATGCTTTTGAACTCTGCAACCGAAAGAAATGGCTTTTTGTACATGCCATTCTGAATTTCACTGCAAAATGCCCTTCTTTTCTGGTTTGTTGAAAGTTCAAAACACTTTAGGAAATAGAACGTGTTTGAAGAAGACTGATGCAGTGTGCGTTTTCCTGGATTTCAAGTGATTCGGGATACATACTCCTTGTTTTTCCACATTCTCTAAGAAACAACATGAGGCTTGCAAGAGATTGAAAAAATGGATCCTAAAACTTATGCCTGCAGTGAAAACACACGTTTCTACAAAGACTTGGAAGGAGCAAGCAAAAGAATAGTGGCTGAGAGTTCTTTCAGAGAGAAACACACGTATTTCATCCTTCTGTAGAGACGGTTAGGGTTACGATTGGACCTAGGGTAGGGTTATGTTGAGGGCTAGGGTTTGAGAGACGGTTAGGGTTACGAATGGACCTAGGGTTAGGCTTATGTTGAGGGCTAGGGTTAGAGAGAAGGTTAGGGTTACTTTTGGACCTAGGGTTAGGGTTATGTTGAGGGCTAGGGTTAGAGATATGGTTAGGGTTACGATTGGACCTAGGGTTAGGGTTATGTTGAGGGCTAGGGTTAGAGAGAAGGTTAGGGTTACTTTTGGACCTAGGGTTAGGGTTATGTTGAGGGCTAGGGTTAGAGATATGGTTAGGGTTACGATTGGACCTAGGGTTAGGGTTATGTTGAGGGCTAGGGTTAGAGTTCCGGTTAGGGTTGCACTTGAACCTAGGGTTAGCGTAACGTTGAGGGCTAGGCTTAGAGAGAAGGTTAGGGTTACAATTGGACCTAGGGTTAGGGTTATGTTGAGGCCCAGGGTTTGAGATCGGGTTAGGGTTACGATTGGACCTAGGGTTAGGGTTATGTTGAGGGCTAGAGTTACAGATCCGGTTAGGGTTACGATTTGACCTCGGGTTAGGGTTATGTTTAGGGCTAGGGTTAGAGATCCGGTTAGGGTTACTATTGGACGTAGGGTTAGGGTTATGTTGAGGGCTAGGCTTAGAGATCAGGTTAGGGTTAAGATTGGACCTAGGGTTAGGGTTATGTTGAGGGCTAGGGTTAGAGATCAGGTTAGGGTTAAGATTGGATCTAGGGTTATAGTGATGTTGAGGGCTAGGGTATTCCAGCAGTGAATACACACATTTCTATAAAGACTTTGAAGCAGCAAGCTAAAGCCTTGTGGCTGAGTGTTCTTTCATAGGGAAACATGCATTTCATCCTTCTGGAGTGAATTTTCATGCTGGAGTTCATATGCATTTTATACTGTGCAGAATGTAGCTACCTGCTGGAGGTTGTGTCATAGAAGCACCTTTTCTGCAGGAGCTTATTGGAACACTCATTGTTTGGCTAAGTTATTTAGGGTTGGTTTTGGAAGGTCTTTCAACCTTGGCCAAATCCCGCTTCGTACGCAAGTTTTTAATAGCGCTGTTTCCAAGTGTCCACAAAGAGCTGCTGCTTGAAACTGTCCACATGCACATCTCGTATACTGGTGTGCTCGTTTCACTACCTGGATTTTGGTTTCCTCTTCTTTCTTTGAAATGACAAGTCTTCATTCAGCATTCTACACACACCTTGTACCAGCTTCAGTTTGAAGCATGTTGGTGCTCTCAATACGCTGTGTAACCTATGTAGAGTGTGTTACTCTCCAGCACTGAATACACAACTTAGAGCTCCTTTCACCACAGACACGCAAACACATCTTTTTGTGAAAGTCCTACTTCAGGTCCCTTGGAAATGTAAGGGTTTCATGGAGATCATGACGTCAATCATGCTTTTGCACTCTACTACCAATAGAAATGACCTCTTGTACATGCCTGACTGAGTTTCACTGCAAAATGCCCTTGTTTTCTGGTTTCTTGAATGTTCTCAACACATTAGGAGAAAGAGCGTGTTTGAGCAAGATCGATGCAGTGTGCGTTTCCCTAGATTTCAAGTGATTTGGGAAATATAATCCTTATTTTTCCACATTGTGAAAGAAACATGAGGCTTGCAAGAGATTGAAAAAATGCATCCCAAAACGTACCTCAGCGGTGAAAGCACACGTTTCTACAAAGACTTTGAAGTAGCAAGTAAAAGCCAATGGCTGAGTGTTCTTTCAGAGAGAAACATACACATTTCATCCTTCTGGAGTGAATTTTCAGCCTGGAATTCATATGCATTTGTACCGTGCAGAATGTAACTACCTGCTCGGGGGTTGTGTCATAGAAGCAACTTTCCTGCAGGAGCTTATTGGAACATTCATTGTTTGGCTAACTTCTTTGGGTTGGTTTTGGAAGGTCTTTCAACTTTAGCCAAATCCGCTTTCTTACGAAATTTTTTCACAGCCCTGTTTCCAAGAGCCCACAAAGAACTGCTGCTTAAAACTCTCCACATGCACATCTCCCATACTGGTGTGCTCGTTTCACTACCTGGATTTTGGTTTCCTCTTCTTTCTTTGAAATTACAAGCCCTCTTTCTGCATGCTACACACACCTTGTAGCAGTTTCAGTTTGCAGCATATTGGTGCTCTTAAAACGCTGAGTAACCTGTGTAGAGTGTGTCAATCTCTAGCACTGAATACACAACTTAGAGCTCCTTTCACCACAGACACGCAAACACATCTTTTTGTAAAAGTCCAACTTCTTTACTCTTGGAAATGTAAGGGTTTCATCGAGAACTTGAAGTCAATCATGCTTTTGCACTCTGCAACCAATAGGAATGAACCCTTGTACATACCCGTCTGAATTTCAGTGCAAAATGCCCTTCTTTTCTGGTTTGTTGAAAGTTCACAACACATTAGGAGATAGAGCGTGTTTGAAGAAGACTGGTGCAGTGTGCGTTTTCCTTTATTTCTTGTGATTTGGGAAACATAATCCGTGATTTTCCACATTGTCTAAGAAACAACATGAGGCTTGCAAGAGATTGAAACAATGCATCCTAAAACTTATTCCAGCAGTGAAAACACACGGTTCTACAAAGACTTGGAAGGAGCAAGCAAAAGAATAGTGGCTGAGTGTCCTTTCAGAGAGAAACACATGCATTTCATCCTTCTGGAGTGAGTTTTCTTGCTGGAATTCATATGCATTTTGTACTGTGCAGAATGTAGCTACCTGCTCGGGGGTTGTGTCATAGATGCACCTTTCCTGTAGGAGCTTATTGGAACTTTCATTGTTTGGCTAAGTTATTTAGGGATGGTTTTGGAAGGTCTTTCAACTTTGGCCAAATCCGCTTTGTACGAAAGTTTTTCACAGCCCTGTTTCCAAGTGTCCACAAAGAGCTGCTGCTTGAAAGTGTCCACATGCACATCTCCCATACTGGTGTGCTCGTTTCACTACCTGGATTTTGGTTTCCTCTTCTTTCTTTGAAATGACAAGTCTTCATTCAGCATGCTACACACAGCTTGTAGCAGTTTCAGTTTGAAGCATGTTGGTGCTCTCAAAACGCTGCGTATCCTGGGTAGAGTGTGTCACTCTACAGCACTGAATACACAACTTAGAGCTCCTTTCAACACAGACACGCAAACACGGCTTTTTGGGAAAGTCCTAACTCAGGTAAATTGGAAATGTAAGGGTTTCATCGAAAACATGAAGACAATCATGCTTTTGAACTCTGCAACCGAAAGAAATGGCTTTTTGTACATGCCATTCTGAATTTCACTGCAAAATGCCCTTCTTTTCTGGTTTGTTGAAAGTTCAAAACACTTTAGGAAATAGAACGTGTTTGAAGAAGACTGATGCAGTGTGCGTTTTCCTGGATTTCAAGTGATTCGGGATACATACTCCTTGTTTTTCCACATTCTCTAAGAAACAACATGAGGCTTGCAAGAGATTGAAAAAATGGATCCTAAAACTTATGCCTGCAGTGAAAACACACGTTTCTACAAAGACTTGGAAGGAGCAAGCAAAAGAATAGTGGCTGAGAGTTCTTTCAGAGAGTAACACACGTATTTCATCCTTCTGTAGAGACGGTTAGGGTTACGATTGGACCTAGGGTAGGGTTATGTTGAGGGCTAGGGTTTGAGAGACGGTTAGGGTTACGAATGGACCTAGGGTTAGGCTTATGTTGAGGGCTAGGGTTAGAGAGAAGGTTAGGGTTACTTTTGGACCTAGGGTTAGGGTTATGTTGAGGGTTAGGGTTAGAGATATGGTTAGGGTTACTTTTGGACCTAGGGTTAGGGTTATGTTGAGGGCTAGGGTTAGAGATATGGTTAGGGTTACGATTGGACCTAGGGGTTGGGTTATGTTGAGGGCTAGGGTTAGAGATCCGGTTAGGGTTACGATTGGACCTAGGGTTAGGGTTATGTTGAGGGCTAGGGTTAGAGTTCCGGTTAGGGTTGCACTTGAACCTAGGGTTAGCGTAACGTTGAGGGCTAGGCTTAGAGAGAAGGTTAGGGTTACAATTGGACCTAGGGTTAGGGTTATGTTGAGGCCCAGGGTTTGAGATCGGGTTAGGGTTACGATTGGACCTAGGGTTAGGGTTATGTTGAGGGCTAGAGTTACAGATCCGGTTAGGGTTACGATTTGACCTCGGGTTAGGGTTATGTTTAGGGCTAGGGTTAGAGATCCGGTTAGGGTTACTATTGGACGTAGGGTTAGGGTTATGTTGAGGGCTAGGCTTAGAGATTAGGTTAGGGTTAAGATTGGACCTAGGGTTATAGTGATGTTGAGGGCTAGGGTATTCCAGCAGTGAATACACACATTTCTATAAAGACTTTGAAGCAGCAAGCTAAAGCCTTGTGGCTGAGTGTTCTTTCATAGGGAAACATGCATTTCATCCTTCTGGAGTGAATTTTCATGCTGGAGTTCATATGCATTTTATACTGTGCAGAATGTAGCTACCTGCTGGGGGTTGTGTCATAGAAGCACCTTTTCTGCAGGAGCTTATTGGAACATTCATTGTTTGGCTAAGTTATTTAGGGTTGGTTTTGGAAGGTCTTTCAACCTTGGTCAAATCCCGCTTCGTACGCAAGTTTTTAATAGCGCTGTTTCCAAGTGTCCACAAAGAGCTGCTGCTTGAAACTGTCCACATGCACATCTCGTATACTGGTGTGCTCGTTTCACTACCTGGATTTTGGTTTCCTCTTCTTTCTTTGAAATGACAAGTCTTCATTCAGCATTCTACACACACCTTGTACCAGCTTCAGTTTGAAGCATGTTGGTGCTCTCAAAACGCTGTGTAACCTATGTAGAGTGTGTTACTCTCCAGCACTGAATACACAACTTAGAGCTCCTTTCACCACAGACACGCAAACACATCTTTTTGTGAAAGTCCTACTTCAGGTCCCTTGGAAATGTAAGGGTTTCATGGAGATCATGACGTCAATCATGCTTTTGCACTCTACTACCAATAGAAATGACCTCTTGTACATGCCTGACTGAGTTTCACTGCAAAATGCCCTTGTTTTCTGGTTTCTTGAATGTTCTCAACACATTAGGAGAAAGAGCGTGTTTGAGCAAGATCGATGCAGTGTGCGTTTCCCTAGATTTCAAGTGATTTGGGAAATATAATCCTTATTTTTCCACATTGTGAAAGAAACATGAGGCTTGCAAGAGATTGAAAAAATGCATCCCAAAACGTACTCCAGCGGTGAAAGCACACGTTTCTACAAAGACTTTGAAGTAGCAAGTAAAAGCCAATGGCTGAGTGTTCTTTCAGAGAGAAACATACACATTTCATCCTTCTGGAGTGAATTTTCAGCCTGGAAATCATATGCATTTGTACCGTGCAGAATGTAACTACCTGCTCGGGGGTTGTGTCATAGAAGCAACTTTCCTGCAGGAGCTTATTGGAACATTCATTGTTTGGCTAACTTCTTTGGGTTGGTTTTGGAAGGTCTTTCAACTTTAGCCAAATCCGCTTTCTTACGAAATTTTTTCACAGCCCTGTTTCCAAGAGCCCACAAAGAACTGCTGCTTAAAACTCTCCACATGCACATCTCCCATACTGGTGTGCTCGTTTCACTACCTGGATTTTGGTTTCCTCTTCTTTCTTTGAAATTACAAGCCCTCTTTCTGCATGCTACACACACCTTGTAGCAGTTTCAGTTTGCAGCATATTGGTGCTCTTAAAACGCTGAGTAACCTGTGTAGAGTGTGTCAATCTCCAGCACTGAATACACAACTTAGAGCTCCTTTCACCACAGACACGCAAACACATCTTTTTGTAAAAGTCCTACTTCTTTACTCTTGGAAATGTAAGGGTTTCATCGAGAACTTGAAGTCAATCATGCTTTTGCACTCTGCAACCAATAGGAATGAACCCTTGTACATACCCGTCTGAATTTCAGTGCAAAATGCCCTTCTTTTCTGGTTTGTTGAAAGTTCACAACACATTAGGAGATAGAGCGTGTTTGAAGAAGACTGGTGCAGTGTGCGTTTTCCTTTATTTCTTGTGATTTGGGAAACATAATCCGTGATTTTCCACATTGTCTAAGAAACAACATGAGGCTTGCAAGAGATTGAAACAATGCATCCTAAAACTTATTCCAGCAGTGAAAACACACGGTTCTACAAAGACTTGGAAGGAGCAAGCAAAAGAATAGTGGCTGAGTGTCCTTTCAGAGAGAAACACATGCATTTCATCCTTCTGGAGTGAGTTTTCTTGCTGGAATTCATATGCATTTTGTACTGTGCAGAATGTAGCTACCTGCTCGGGGGTTGTGTCATAGATGCACCTTTCCTGTAGGAGCTTATTGGAACTTTCATTGTTTGGCTAAGTTATTTAGGGATGGTTTTGGAAGGTCTTTCAACTTTGGCCAAATCCGCTTTGTACGAAAGTTTTTCACAGCCCTGTTTCCAAGTGTCCACAAAGAGCTGCTGCTTGAAAGTGTCCACATGCACATCTCCCATACTGGTGTGCTCGTTTCACTACCTGGATTTTGGTTTCCTCTTCTTTCTTTGAAATGACAAGTCTTCATTCAGCATGCTACACACAGCTTGTAGCAGTTTCAGTTTGAAGCATGTTGGTGCTCTCAAAACGCTGTGTATCCTGTGTAGAGTGTGTCACTCTACAGCACTGAATACACAACTTAGAGCTCCTTTCAACACAGACACGCAAACACGTCTTTTTGGGAAAGTCCTAACTCAGGTAAATTGGAAATGTAAGGGTTTCATCGAAAACATGAAGACAATCATGCTTTTGAACTCTGCAACCGAAAGAAATGGCTTTTTGTACATGCCATTCTGAATTTCACTGCAAAATGCCCTTCTTTTCTGGTTTGTTGAAAGTTCAAAACACTTTAGGAAATAGAACGTGTTTGAAGAAGACTGATGCAGTGTGCGTTTTCCTGGATTTCAAGTGATTCGGGATACATACTCCTTGTTTTTCCACATTCTCTAAGAAACAACATGAGGCTTGCAAGAGATTGAAAAAATGGATCCTAAAACTTATGCCTGCAGTGAAAACACACGTTTCTACAAAGACTTGGAAGGAGCAAGCAAAAGAATAGTGGCTGAGAGTTCTTTCAGAGAGAAACACACGTATTTCATCCTTCTGTAGAGACGGTTAGGGTTACGATTGGACCTAGGGTAGGGTTATGTTGAGGGCTAGGGTTTGAGAGACGGTTAGGGTTACGAATGGACCTAGGGTTAGGCTTATGTTGAGGGCTAGGGTTAGAGAGAAGGTTAGGGTTACTTTTGGACCTAGGGTTAGGGTTATGTTGAGGGCTAGGGTTAGAGATATGGTTAGGGTTACGATTGGACCTAGGGTTAGGGTTATGTTGAGGGCTAGGGTTAGAGAGAAGGTTAGGGTTACTTTTGGACCTAGGGTTAGGGTTATGTTGAGGGCTAGGGTTAGAGATATGGTTAGGGTTACGATTGGACCTAGGGTTAGGGTTATGTTGAGGGCTAGGGTTAGAGTTCCGGTTAGGGTTGCACTTGAACCTAGGGTTAGCGTAACGTTGAGGGCTAGGCTTAGAGAGAAGGTTAGGGTTACAATTGGACCTAGGGTTAGGGTTATGTTGAGGCCCAGGGTTTGAGATCGGGTTAGGGTTACGATTGGACCTAGGGTTAGGGTTATGTTGAGGGCTAGAGTTACAGATCCGGTTAGGGTTACGATTTGACCTCGGGTTAGGGTTATGTTTAGGGCTAGGGTTAGAGATCCGGTTAGGGTTACTATTGGACGTAGGGTTAGGGTTATGTTGAGGGCTAGGCTTAGAGATCAGGTTAGGGTTAAGATTGGACCTAGGGTTAGGGTTATGTTGAGGGCTAGGGTTAGAGATCAGGTTAGGGTTAAGATTGGATCTAGGGTTATAGTGATGTTGAGGGCTAGGGTATTCCAGCAGTGAATACACACATTTCTATAAAGACTTTGAAGCAGCAAGCTAAAGCCTTGTGGCTGAGTGTTCTTTCATAGGGAAACATGCATTTCATCCTTCTGGAGTGAATTTTCATGCTGGAGTTCATATGCATTTTATACTGTGCAGAATGTAGCTACCTGCTGGAGGTTGTGTCATAGAAGCACCTTTTCTGCAGGAGCTTATTGGAACACTCATTGTTTGGCTAAGTTATTTAGGGTTGGTTTTGGAAGGTCTTTCAACCTTGGCCAAATCCCGCTTCGTACGCAAGTTTTTAATAGCGCTGTTTCCAAGTGTCCACAAAGAGCTGCTGCTTGAAACTGTCCACATGCACATCTCGTATACTGGTGTGCTCGTTTCACTACCTGGATTTTGGTTTCCTCTTCTTTCTTTGAAATGACAAGTCTTCATTCAGCATTCTACACACACCTTGTACCAGCTTCAGTTTGAAGCATGTTGGTGCTCTCAATACGCTGTGTAACCTATGTAGAGTGTGTTACTCTCCAGCACTGAATACACAACTTAGAGCTCCTTTCACCACAGACACGCAAACACATCTTTTTGTGAAAGTCCTACTTCAGGTCCCTTGGAAATGTAAGGGTTTCATGGAGATCATGACGTCAATCATGCTTTTGCACTCTACTACCAATAGAAATGACCTCTTGTACATGCCTGACTGAGTTTCACTGCAAAATGCCCTTGTTTTCTGGTTTCTTGAATGTTCTCAACACATTAGGAGAAAGAGCGTGTTTGAGCAAGATCGATGCAGTGTGCGTTTCCCTAGATTTCAAGTGATTTGGGAAATATAATCCTTATTTTTCCACATTGTGAAAGAAACATGAGGCTTGCAAGAGATTGAAAAAATGCATCCCAAAACGTACCTCAGCGGTGAAAGCACACGTTTCTACAAAGACTTTGAAGTAGCAAGTAAAAGCCAATGGCTGAGTGTTCTTTCAGAGAGAAACATACACATTTCATCCTTCTGGAGTGAATTTTCAGCCTGGAATTCATATGCATTTGTACCGTGCAGAATGTAACTACCTGCTCGGGGGTTGTGTCATAGAAGCAACTTTCCTGCAGGAGCTTATTGGAACATTCATTGTTTGGCTAACTTCTTTGGGTTGGTTTTGGAAGGTCTTTCAACTTTAGCCAAATCCGCTTTCTTACGAAATTTTTTCACAGCCCTGTTTCCAAGAGCCCACAAAGAACTGCTGCTTAAAACTCTCCACATGCACATCTCCCATACTGGTGTGCTCGTTTCACTACCTGGATTTTGGTTTCCTCTTCTTTCTTTGAAATTACAAGCCCTCTTTCTGCATGCTACACACACCTTGTAGCAGTTTCAGTTTGCAGCATATTGGTGCTCTTAAAACGCTGAGTAACCTGTGTAGAGTGTGTCAATCTCCAGCACTGAATACACAACTTAGAGCTCCTTTCACCACAGACACGCAAACACATCTTTTTGTAAAAGTCCAACTTCTTTACTCTTGGAAATGTAAGGGTTTCATCGAGAACTTGAAGTCAATCATGCTTTTGCACTCTGCAACCAATAGGAATGAACCCTTGTACATACCCGTCTGAATTTCAGTGCAAAATGCCCTTCTTTTCTGGTTTGTTGAAAGTTCACAACACATTAGGAGATAGAGCGTGTTTGAAGAAGACTGGTGCAGTGTGCGTTTTCCTTTATTTCTTGTGATTTGGGAAACATAATCCGTGATTTTCCACATTGTCTAAGAAACAACATGAGGCTTGCAAGAGATTGAAACAATGCATCCTAAAACTTATTCCAGCAGTGAAAACACACGGTTCTACAAAGACTTGGAAGGAGCAAGCAAAAGAATAGTGGCTGAGTGTCCTTTCAGAGAGAAACACATGCATTTCATCCTTCTGGAGTGAGTTTTCTTGCTGGAATTCATATGCATTTTGTACTGTGCAGAATGTAGCTACCTGCTCGGGGGTTGTGTCATAGATGCACCTTTCCTGTAGGAGCTTATTGGAACTTTCATTGTTTGGCTAAGTTATTTAGGGATGGTTTTGGAAGGTCTTTCAACTTTGGCCAAATCCGCTTTGTACGAAAGTTTTTCACAGCCCTGTTTCCAAGTGTCCACAAAGAGCTGCTGCTTGAAAGTGTCCACATGCACATCTCCCATACTGGTGTGCTCGTTTCACTACCTGGATTTTGGTTTCCTCTTCTTTCTTTGAAATGACAAGTCTTCATTCAGCATGCTACACACAGCTTGTAGCAGTTTCAGTTTGAAGCATGTTGGTGCTCTCAAAACGCTGCGTATCCTGGGTAGAGTGTGTCACTCTACAGCACTGAATACACAACTTAGAGCTCCTTTCAACACAGACACGCAAACACGGCTTTTTGGGAAAGTCCTAACTCAGGTAAATTGGAAATGTAAGGGTTTCATCGAAAACATGAAGACAATCATGCTTTTGAACTCTGCAACCGAAAGAAATGGCTTTTTGTACATGCCATTCTGAATTTCACTGCAAAATGCCCTTCTTTTCTGGTTTGTTGAAAGTTCAAAACACTTTAGGAAATAGAACGTGTTTGAAGAAGACTGATGCAGTGTGCGTTTTCCTGGATTTCAAGTGATTCGGGATACATACTCCTTGTTTTTCCACATTCTCTAAGAAACAACATGAGGCTTGCAAGAGATTGAAAAAATGGATCCTAAAACTTATGCCTGCAGTGAAAACACACGTTTCTACAAAGACTTGGAAGGAGCAAGCAAAAGAATAGTGGCTGAGAGTTCTTTCAGAGAGTAACACACGTATTTCATCCTTCTGTAGAGACGGTTAGGGTTACGATTGGACCTAGGGTAGGGTTATGTTGAGGGCTAGGGTTTGAGAGACGGTTAGGGTTACGAATGGACCTAGGGTTAGGCTTATGTTGAGGGCTAGGGTTAGAGAGAAGGTTAGGGTTACTTTTGGACCTAGGGTTAGGGTTATGTTGAGGGTTAGGGTTAGAGATATGGTTAGGGTTACTTTTGGACCTAGGGTTAGGGTTATGTTGAGGGCTAGGGTTAGAGATATGGTTAGGGTTACGATTGGACCTAGGGGTTGGGTTATGTTGAGGGCTAGGGTTAGAGATCCGGTTAGGGTTACGATTGGACCTAGGGTTAGGGTTATGTTGAGGGCTAGGGTTAGAGTTCCGGTTAGGGTTGCACTTGAACCTAGGGTTAGCGTAACGTTGAGGGCTAGGCTTAGAGAGAAGGTTAGGGTTACAATTGGACCTAGGGTTAGGGTTATGTTGAGGCCCAGGGTTTGAGATCGGGTTAGGGTTACGATTGGACCTAGGGTTAGGGTTATGTTGAGGGCTAGAGTTACAGATCCGGTTAGGGTTACGATTTGACCTCGGGTTAGGGTTATGTTTAGGGCTAGGGTTAGAGATCCGGTTAGGGTTACTATTGGACGTAGGGTTAGGGTTATGTTGAGGGCTAGGCTTAGAGATTAGGTTAGGGTTAAGATTGGACCTAGGGTTATAGTGATGTTGAGGGCTAGGGTATTCCAGCAGTGAATACACACATTTCTATAAAGACTTTGAAGCAGCAAGCTAAAGCCTTGTGGCTGAGTGTTCTTTCATAGGGAAACATGCATTTCATCCTTCTGGAGTGAATTTTCATGCTGGAGTTCATATGCATTTTATACTGTGCAGAATGTAGCTACCTGCTGGGGGTTGTGTCATAGAAGCACCTTTTCTGCAGGAGCTTATTGGAACATTCATTGTTTGGCTAAGTTATTTAGGGTTGGTTTTGGAAGGTCTTTCAACCTTGGTCAAATCCCGCTTCGTACGCAAGTTTTTAATAGCGCTGTTTCCAAGTGTCCACAAAGAGCTGCTGCTTGAAACTGTCCACATGCACATCTCGTATACTGGTGTGCTCGTTTCACTACCTGGATTTTGGTTTCCTCTTCTTTCTTTGAAATGACAAGTCTTCATTCAGCATTCTACACACACCTTGTACCAGCTTCAGTTTGAAGCATGTTGGTGCTCTCAAAACGCTGTGTAACCTATGTAGAGTGTGTTACTCTCCAGCACTGAATACACAACTTAGAGCTCCTTTCACCACAGACACGCAAACACATCTTTTTGTGAAAGTCCTACTTCAGGTCCCTTGGAAATGTAAGGGTTTCATGGAGATCATGACGTCAATCATGCTTTTGCACTCTACTACCAATAGAAATGACCTCTTGTACATGCCTGACTGAGTTTCACTGCAAAATGCCCTTGTTTTCTGGTTTCTTGAATGTTCTCAACACATTAGGAGAAAGAGCGTGTTTGAGCAAGATCGATGCAGTGTGCGTTTCCCTAGATTTCAAGTGATTTGGGAAATATAATCCTTATTTTTCCACATTGTGAAAGAAACATGAGGCTTGCAAGAGATTGAAAAAATGCATCCCAAAACGTACTCCAGCGGTGAAAGCACACGTTTCTACAAAGACTTTGAAGTAGCAAGTAAAAGCCAATGGCTGAGTGTTCTTTCAGAGAGAAACATACACATTTCATCCTTCTGGAGTGAATTTTCAGCCTGGAAATCATATGCATTTGTACCGTGCAGAATGTAACTACCTGCTCGGGGGTTGTGTCATAGAAGCAACTTTCCTGCAGGAGCTTATTGGAACATTCATTGTTTGGCTAACTTCTTTGGGTTGGTTTTGGAAGGTCTTTCAACTTTAGCCAAATCCGCTTTCTTACGAAATTTTTTCACAGCCCTGTTTCCAAGAGCCCACAAAGAACTGCTGCTTAAAACTCTCCACATGCACATCTCCCATACTGGTGTGCTCGTTTCACTACCTGGATTTTGGTTTCCTCTTCTTTCTTTGAAATTACAAGCCCTCTTTCTGCATGCTACACACACCTTGTAGCAGTTTCAGTTTGCAGCATATTGGTGCTCTTAAAACGCTGAGTAACCTGTGTAGAGTGTGTCAATCTCCAGCACTGAATACACAACTTAGAGCTCCTTTCACCACAGACACGCAAACACATCTTTTTGTAAAAGTCCTACTTCTTTACTCTTGGAAATGTAAGGGTTTCATCGAGAACTTGAAGTCAATCATGCTTTTGCACTCTGCAACCAATAGGAATGAACCCTTGTACATACCCGTCTGAATTTCAGTGCAAAATGCCCTTCTTTTCTGGTTTGTTGAAAGTTCACAACACATTAGGAGATAGAGCGTGTTTGAAGAAGACTGGTGCAGTGTGCGTTTTCCTTTATTTCTTGTGATTTGGGAAACATAATCCGTGATTTTCCACATTGTCTAAGAAACAACATGAGGCTTGCAAGAGATTGAAACAATGCATCCTAAAACTTATTCCAGCAGTGAAAACACACGGTTCTACAAAGACTTGGAAGGAGCAAGCAAAAGAATAGTGGCTGAGTGTCCTTTCAGAGAGAAACACATGCATTTCATCCTTCTGGAGTGAGTTTTCTTGCTGGAATTCATATGCATTTTGTACTGTGCAGAATGTAGCTACCTGCTCGGGGGTTGTGTCATAGATGCACCTTTCCTGTAGGAGCTTATTGGAACTTTCATTGTTTGGCTAAGTTATTTAGGGATGGTTTTGGAAGGTCTTTCAACTTTGGCCAAATCCGCTTTGTACGAAAGTTTTTCACAGCCCTGTTTCCAAGTGTCCACAAAGAGCTGCTGCTTGAAAGTGTCCACATGCACATCTCCCATACTGGTGTGCTCGTTTCACTACCTGGATTTTGGTTTCCTCTTCTTTCTTTGAAATGACAAGTCTTCATTCAGCATGCTACACACAGCTTGTAGCAGTTTCAGTTTGAAGCATGTTGGTGCTCTCAAAACGCTGTGTATCCTGTGTAGAGTGTGTCACTCTACAGCACTGAATACACAACTTAGAGCTCCTTTCAACACAGACACGCAAACACGTCTTTTTGGGAAAGTCCTAACTCAGGTAAATTGGAAATGTAAGGGTTTCATCGAAAACATGAAGACAATCATGCTTTTGAACTCTGCAACCGAAAGAAATGGCTTTTTGTACATGCCATTCTGAATTTCACTGCAAAATGCCCTTCTTTTCTGGTTTGTTGAAAGTTCAAAACACTTTAGGAAATAGAACGTGTTTGAAGAAGACTGATGCAGTGTGCGTTTTCCTGGATTTCAAGTGATTCGGGATACATACTCCTTGTTTTTCCACATTCTCTAAGAAACAACATGAGGCTTGCAAGAGATTGAAAAAATGGATCCTAAAACTTATGCCTGCAGTGAAAACACACGTTTCTACAAAGACTTGGAAGGAGCAAGCAAAAGAATAGTGGCTGAGAGTTCTTTCAGAGAGAAACACACGTATTTCATCCTTCTGTAGAGACGGTTAGGGTTACGATTGGACCTAGGGTAGGGTTATGTTGAGGGCTAGGGTTTGAGAGACGGTTAGGGTTACGAATGGACCTAGGGTTAGGCTTATGTTGAGGGCTAGGGTTAGAGAGAAGGTTAGGGTTACTTTTGGACCTAGGGTTAGGGTTATGTTGAGGGCTAGGGTTAGAGATATGGTTAGGGTTACGATTGGACCTAGGGTTAGGGTTATGTTGAGGGCTAGGGTTAGAGAGAAGGTTAGGGTTACTTTTGGACCTAGGGTTAGGGTTATGTTGAGGGCTAGGGTTAGAGATATGGTTAGGGTTACGATTGGACCTAGGGTTAGGGTTATGTTGAGGGCTAGGGTTAGAGTTCCGGTTAGGGTTGCACTTGAACCTAGGGTTAGCGTAACGTTGAGGGCTAGGCTTAGAGAGAAGGTTAGGGTTACAATTGGACCTAGGGTTAGGGTTATGTTGAGGCCCAGGGTTTGAGATCGGGTTAGGGTTACGATTGGACCTAGGGTTAGGGTTATGTTGAGGGCTAGAGTTACAGATCCGGTTAGGGTTACGATTTGACCTCGGGTTAGGGTTATGTTTAGGGCTAGGGTTAGAGATCCGGTTAGGGTTACTATTGGACGTAGGGTTAGGGTTATGTTGAGGGCTAGGCTTAGAGATCAGGTTAGGGTTAAGATTGGACCTAGGGTTAGGGTTATGTTGAGGGCTAGGGTTAGAGATCAGGTTAGGGTTAAGATTGGATCTAGGGTTATAGTGATGTTGAGGGCTAGGGTATTCCAGCAGTGAATACACACATTTCTATAAAGACTTTGAAGCAGCAAGCTAAAGCCTTGTGGCTGAGTGTTCTTTCATAGGGAAACATGCATTTCATCCTTCTGGAGTGAATTTTCATGCTGGAGTTCATATGCATTTTATACTGTGCAGAATGTAGCTACCTGCTGGAGGTTGTGTCATAGAAGCACCTTTTCTGCAGGAGCTTATTGGAACACTCATTGTTTGGCTAAGTTATTTAGGGTTGGTTTTGGAAGGTCTTTCAACCTTGGCCAAATCCCGCTTCGTACGCAAGTTTTTAATAGCGCTGTTTCCAAGTGTCCACAAAGAGCTGCTGCTTGAAACTGTCCACATGCACATCTCGTATACTGGTGTGCTCGTTTCACTACCTGGATTTTGGTTTCCTCTTCTTTCTTTGAAATGACAAGTCTTCATTCAGCATTCTACACACACCTTGTACCAGCTTCAGTTTGAAGCATGTTGGTGCTCTCAATACGCTGTGTAACCTATGTAGAGTGTGTTACTCTCCAGCACTGAATACACAACTTAGAGCTCCTTTCACCACAGACACGCAAACACATCTTTTTGTGAAAGTCCTACTTCAGGTCCCTTGGAAATGTAAGGGTTTCATGGAGATCATGACGTCAATCATGCTTTTGCACTCTACTACCAATAGAAATGACCTCTTGTACATGCCTGACTGAGTTTCACTGCAAAATGCCCTTGTTTTCTGGTTTCTTGAATGTTCTCAACACATTAGGAGAAAGAGCGTGTTTGAGCAAGATCGATGCAGTGTGCGTTTCCCTAGATTTCAAGTGATTTGGGAAATATAATCCTTATTTTTCCACATTGTGAAAGAAACATGAGGCTTGCAAGAGATTGAAAAAATGCATCCCAAAACGTACCTCAGCGGTGAAAGCACACGTTTCTACAAAGACTTTGAAGTAGCAAGTAAAAGCCAATGGCTGAGTGTTCTTTCAGAGAGAAACATACACATTTCATCCTTCTGGAGTGAATTTTCAGCCTGGAATTCATATGCATTTGTACCGTGCAGAATGTAACTACCTGCTCGGGGGTTGTGTCATAGAAGCAACTTTCCTGCAGGAGCTTATTGGAACATTCATTGTTTGGCTAACTTCTTTGGGTTGGTTTTGGAAGGTCTTTCAACTTTAGCCAAATCCGCTTTCTTACGAAATTTTTTCACAGCCCTGTTTCCAAGAGCCCACAAAGAACTGCTGCTTAAAACTCTCCACATGCACATCTCCCATACTGGTGTGCTCGTTTCACTACCTGGATTTTGGTTTCCTCTTCTTTCTTTGAAATTACAAGCCCTCTTTCTGCATGCTACACACACCTTGTAGCAGTTTCAGTTTGCAGCATATTGGTGCTCTTAAAACGCTGAGTAACCTGTGTAGAGTGTGTCAATCTCCAGCACTGAATACACAACTTAGAGCTCCTTTCACCACAGACACGCAAACACATCTTTTTGTAAAAGTCCAACTTCTTTACTCTTGGAAATGTAAGGGTTTCATCGAGAACTTGAAGTCAATCATGCTTTTGCACTCTGCAACCAATAGGAATGAACCCTTGTACATACCCGTCTGAATTTCAGTGCAAAATGCCCTTCTTTTCTGGTTTGTTGAAAGTTCACAACACATTAGGAGATAGAGCGTGTTTGAAGAAGACTGGTGCAGTGTGCGTTTTCCTTTATTTCTTGTGATTTGGGAAACATAATCCGTGATTTTCCACATTGTCTAAGAAACAACATGAGGCTTGCAAGAGATTGAAACAATGCATCCTAAAACTTATTCCAGCAGTGAAAACACACGGTTCTACAAAGACTTGGAAGGAGCAAGCAAAAGAATAGTGGCTGAGTGTCCTTTCAGAGAGAAACACATGCATTTCATCCTTCTGGAGTGAGTTTTCTTGCTGGAATTCATATGCATTTTGTACTGTGCAGAATGTAGCTACCTGCTCGGGGGTTGTGTCATAGATGCACCTTTCCTGTAGGAGCTTATTGGAACTTTCATTGTTTGGCTAAGTTATTTAGGGATGGTTTTGGAAGGTCTTTCAACTTTGGCCAAATCCGCTTTGTACGAAAGTTTTTCACAGCCCTGTTTCCAAGTGTCCACAAAGAGCTGCTGCTTGAAAGTGTCCACATGCACATCTCCCATACTGGTGTGCTCGTTTCACTACCTGGATTTTGGTTTCCTCTTCTTTCTTTGAAATGACAAGTCTTCATTCAGCATGCTACACACAGCTTGTAGCAGTTTCAGTTTGAAGCATGTTGGTGCTCTCAAAACGCTGTGTATCCTGTGTAGAGTGTGTCACTCTACAGCACTGAATACACAACTTAGAGCTCCTTTCAACACAGACACGCAAACACGTCTTTTTGGGAAAGTCCTAACTCAGGTAAATTGGAAATGTAAGGGTTTCATCGAAAACATGAAGACAATCATGCTTTTGAACTCTGCAACCGAAAGAAATGGCTTTTTGTACATGCCATTCTGAATTTCACTGCAAAATGCCCTTCTTTTCTGGTTTGTTGAAAGTTCAAAACACTTTAGGAAATAGAACGTGTTTGAAGAAGACTGATGCAGTGTGCGTTTTCCTGGATTTCAAGTGATTCGGGATACATACTCCTTGTTTTTCCACATTGTCTAAGAAACAACATGAGGCTTGCAAGAGATTGAAAAAATGGATCCTAAAACTTATGCCTGCAGTGAAAACACACGTTTCTACAAAGACTTGGAAGGAGCAAGCAAAAGAATAGTGGCTGAGAGTTCTTTCAGAGAGAAACACACGTATTTCATCCTTCTGTAGAGACGGTTAGGGTTACGATTGGACCTAGGGTAGGGTTATGTTGAGGGCTAGGGTTTGAGAGACGGTTAGGGTTACGAATGGACCTAGGGTTAGGCTTATGTTGAGGGCTAGGGTTAGAGAGAAGGTTAGGGTTACTTTTGGACCTAGGGTTAGGGTTATGTTGAGGGCTAGGGTTAGAGATATGGTTAGGGTTACGATTGGACCTAGGGTTAGGGTTATGTTGAGGGCTAGGGTTAGAGAGAAGGTTAGGGTTACTTTTGGACCTAGGGTTAGGGTTATGTTGAGGGCTAGGGTTAGAGATATGGTTAGGGTTACGATTGGACCTAGGGTTAGGGTTATGTTGAGGGCTAGGGTTAGAGTTCCGGTTAGGGTTGCACTTGAACCTAGGGTTAGCGTAACGTTGAGGGCTAGGCTTAGAGAGAAGGTTAGGGTTACAATTGGACCTAGGGTTAGGGTTATGTTGAGGCCCAGGGTTTGAGATCGGGTTAGGGTTACGATTGGACCTAGGGTTAGGGTTATGTTGAGGGCTAGAGTTACAGATCCGGTTAGGGTTACGATTTGACCTCGGGTTAGGGTTATGTTTAGGGCTAGGGTTAGAGATCCGGTTAGGGTTACTATTGGACGTAGGGTTAGGGTTATGTTGAGGGCTAGGCTTAGAGATCAGGTTAGGGTTAAGATTGGACCTAGGGTTATAGTGATGTTGAGGGCTAGGGTATTCCAGCAGTGAATACACACATTTCTATAAAGACTTTGAAGCAGCAAGCTAAAGCCTTGTGGCTGAGTGTTCTTTCATAGGGAAACATGCATTTCATCCTTCTGGAGTGAATTTTCATGCTGGAGTTCATATGCATTTTATACTGTGCAGAATGTAGCTACCTGCTGGGGGTTGTGTCATAGAAGCACCTTTTCTGCAGGAGCTTATTGGAACATTCATTGTTTGGCTAAGTTATTTAGGGTTGGTTTTGGAAGGTCTTTCAACCTTGGTCAAATCCCGCTTCGTACGCAAGTTTTTAATAGCGCTGTTTCCAAGTGTCCACAAAGAGCTGCTGCTTGAAACTGTCCACATGCACATCTCGTATACTGGTGTGCTCGTTTCACTACCTGGATTTTGGTTTCCTCTTCTTTCTTTGAAATGACAAGTCTTCATTCAGCATTCTACACACACCTTGTACCAGCTTCAGTTTGAAGCATGTTGGTGCTCTCAAAACGCTGTGTAACCTATGTAGAGTGTGTTACTCTCCAGCACTGAATACACAACTTAGAGCTCCTTTCACCACAGGCACGCAAACACATCTTTTTGTGAAAGTCCTACTTCAGGTCCCTTGGAAATGTAAGGGTTTCATGGAGATCATGACGTCAATCATGCTTTTGCACTCTACTACCAATAGAAATGACCTCTTGTACATGCCTGACTGAGTTTCACTGCAAAATGCCCTTGTTTTCTGGTTTCTTGAATGTTCTCAACACATTAGGAGAAAGAGCGTGTTTGAGCAAGATCGATGCAGTGTGCGTTTCCCTAGATTTCAAGTGATTTGGGAAATATAATCCTTATTTTTCCACATTGTGAAAGAAACATGAGGCTTGCAAGAGATTGAAAAAATGCATCCCAAAACGTACCTCAGCGGTGAAAGCACACGTTTCTACAAAGACTTTGAAGTAGCAAGTAAAAGCCAATGGCTGAGTGTTCTTTCAGAGAGAAACATACACATTTCATCCTTCTGGAGTGAATTTTCAGCCTGGAAATCATATGCATTTGTACCGTGCAGAATGTAACTACCTGCTCGGGGGTTGTGTCATAGAAGCAACTTTCCTGCAGGAGCTTATTGGAACATTCATTGTTTGGCTAACTTCTTTGGGTTGGTTTTGGAAGGTCTTTCAACTTTAGCCAAATCCGCTTTCTTACGAAATTTTTTCACAGCCCTGTTTCCAAGAGCCCACAAAGAACTGCTGCTTAAAACTCTCCACATGCACATCTCCCATACTGGTGTGCTCGTTTCACTACCTGGATTTTGGTTTCCTCTTCTTTCTTTGAAATTACAAGCCCTCTTTCTGCATGCTACACACACCTTGTAGCAGCTTCAGTTTGCAGCATATTGGTGCTCTTAAAACGCTGAGTAACCTGTGTAGTGTGTGTCAATCTCCAGCACTGAATACACAACTTAGAGCTCCTTTCACCACAGACACGCAAACACATCTTTTTGTAAAAGTCCTACTTCTTTACTCTTGGAAATGTAAGGGTTTCATCGAGAACTTGAAGTCAATCATGCTTTTGCACTCTGCAACCAATAGGAATGAACCCTTGTACATACCCGTCTGAATTTCAGTGCAAAATGCCCTTCTTTTCTGGTTTGTTGAAAGTTCACAACACATTAGGAGATAGAGCGTGTTTGAAGAAGACTGGTGCAGTGTGCGTTTTCCTTTATTTCTTGTGATTTGGGAAACATAATCCGTGATTTTCCACATTGTCTAAGAAACAACATGAGGCTTGCAAGAGATTGAAACAATGCATCCTAAAACTTATTCCAGCAGTGAAAACACACGGTTCTACAAAGACTTGGAAGGAGCAAGCAAAAGAATAGTGGCTGAGTGTCCTTTCTGAGAGAAACACATGCATTTCATCCTTCTGGAGTGAGTTTTCTTGCTGGAATTCATATGCATTTTGTACTGTGCAGAATGTAGCTACCTGCTCGGGGGTTGTGTCATAGATGCACCTTTCCTGTAGGAGCTTATTGGAACTTTCATTGTTTGGCTAAGTTATTTAGGATTGGTTTTGGAAGGTCTTTCAACTTTGGCCAAATCCGCTTTGTACGAAAGTTTTTCACAGCCCTGTTTCCAAGTGTCCACAAAGAGCTGCTGCTTGAAACTGTCCACATGCACATCTCCCATACTGGTGTGCTCGTTTCACTACCTGGATTTTGGTTTCCTCTTCTTTCTTTGAAATGACAAGTCTTCATTCAGCATGCTACACACAGCTTGTAGCAGTTTCAGTTTGAAGCATGTTGGTGCTCTCAAAACGCTGTGTATCCTGTGTAGAGTGTGTCACTCTACAGCACTGAATACACAACTTAGAGCTCCTTTCAACACAGACACGCAAACACGTCTTTTTGGGAAAGTCCTAACTCAGGTAAATTGGAAATGTAAGGGTTTCATCGAAAACATGAAGACAATCATGCTTTTGAACTCTGTAACCGAAAGAAATGGCTTTTTGTACATGCCATTCTGAATTTCACTGCAAAATGCCCTTCTTTTCTGGTTTGTTGAAAGTTCAAAACACTTTAGGAAATAGAACGTGTTTGAAGAAGACTGATGCAGTGTGCGTTTTCCTGGATTTCAAGTGATTCGGGATACATACTCCTTGTTTTTCCACATTGTGTAAGAAACAACATGAGGCTTGCAAGAGATTGAAAAAATGCATCCTAAAACTTATGCCTGCAGTGAAAACACACGTTTCTACAAAGACTTGGAAGGAGCAAGCAAAAGAATAGTGGCTGAGAGTTCTTTCAGAGAGAAACACACGTATTTCATCCTTCTGTAGAGACGGTTAGGGTTACGATTGGACCTAGGGTAGGGTTATGTTGAGGGCTAGGGTTAGAGAGACGGTTAGGGTTACGATTGGACCTAGGGTTAGGCTTATGTTGAGGGCTAGGGTTAGAGAGAAGGTTAGGGTTACTTTTGGACCTAGGGTTAGGGTTATGTTGAGGGCTAGGGTTAGAGATATGGTTAGGGTTACGATTGGACCTAGGGTTAGGGTTATGTTGAGGGCTAGGGTTAGAGAGAAGGTTAGGGTTACTTTTGGACCTAGGGTTAGGGTTATGTTGAGGGCTAGGGTTAGAGATATGGTTAGGGTTACGATTGGACCTAGGGTTGGGGTTATGTTGAGGCCTAGGGTTAGAGTTCCGGTTAGGGTTGCACTTGAACCTAGGGTTAGCGTAACGTTGAGCGCTAGGCTTAGAGAGAAGGTTAGGGTTACAATTGGACCTAGGGTTAGGGTTATGTTGAGGCCCAGGGTTTTAGATCGGGTTAGGGTTAGATTGGACCTAGGGTTAGGGTTATGTTGAGGGCTAGGGTTAGAGATCCGGTTAGTATTACGATTGGACCTAGGGTTAGGGTTATGTTTAGGGCTAGGGTTAGAGAGAAGTTTAGGGTTACTTTTGGACCTAGGGTTAGGGTTATGTTGAGGGCTAGGGTTAGAGAGAAGTTTAGGGTTACTTTTGGACCTAGGGTTAGGGTTATGTTGAGGGCTAGGGTTAGAGATATGGTTAGGGTTACGATTGGACCTAGGGTTAGGGTTATGTTGAGGGCTAGGGTTAGACATCCGGTTAGGGTTACGATTGGACCTAGGGTTAGGGTTATGTTGAGGGCTAGGGTTAGACATCCGGTTAGGGTTACGATTGGACCTAGGGTTAGGGTTATGTTGAGGGCTAGGGTTAGACATCCGGTTAGGGTTACGATTGGACCTAAGGTTAGGGTTATGTTGAGGCCCAGGGTTTGAGATCTGGTTAGGGTTAGATTGGACCTAGGGTTAGGGTTATGTTTAGGGCTAGGGATACAGATCCGGTTAGGATTACGATTGGACCTGGGGTTAGGGTTATGTTGAGGGCTAGGGTTAGTGATCAGGTTAGTATTACGATTGGACCTAAGGTTAAGGTTATGTTGAGGGCTAAGGTTCAGATCCGGTTAGGGTTACGATTGCACCTAGGGTTAGCGTGACGTTGAGGGCTAGGGTTAGAGAGACGGTTAGGGTTACGATTGGACCTACGGTTAGGGTTAGGTATAGGGCTAGGGTTAGAGATCAGGTTAGGGTTACGATTGGACCTAGGGTTAGGGTTATGTTGAGGGCTAGAGTTACAGATCCGGTTAGGGTTACGATTTGACCTAGGGTTAGGGTTATGTTGCGGGCTAGGGTTAGAGATCCGGTTAGGGTTTCGGTTGGACCTAGTGTTAGGGTTATGTTGAGGGCTAGGGTTAGACATCAGGTTAGGGTTACGATTGGACCTAGGGTTAGGGTTATGTTGAGGCCCAGGGTTTGAGATCTGGTTAGGGTTAGCATGGACCTAGGGTTAGGGTTATGTTTAGGGCTAGGGATACAGATCCGGTTAGGGTTACGATTGGACCTAGGGTTAGGGTTATGTTGAGGGCTAGGGTTAGTGATCAGGTTAGAATTACGATTGGACCTAAGGTTAAGGTTATGTTGAGGGCTAGGGTTCAGATCCGGTTAGGGTTACGATTGGACCTAGGGTTAGCGTAACGTTGAGGGCTAGGGTTAGAGAGACGGTTAGGGTTACGATTGGACCTACGGTTAGGGTTATGTATAGGGCTAGGGTTAGAGATCAGGTTAGGGTTACGATTGGACCTAGGGTTAGGGTTATGTTGAGGGCTAAGGTTAAAGAGAAGGTTAGGGTTTCAATTGCACCTAGGGTTAGGGTTATGTTGAGGGCTAGGGTTACAGATCCGGTTAGGGTTACTATTGGACGTAGGGTTAGGGTTATGTTTAGGGTAGGGTTAGAGATCCGGTTAGGGTTACTATTGGACGTAGGGTTAGGGTTATGTTGCGGGCTAGGGTTAGAGATCCGGTTAGGGTTACGGTTGGACCTAGGGTTAGGGTTATGTTGAGGGCTAGGGTTAGAGATCAGGTTAGGGTTAAGATTGGACCTAGGGTTATAGTGATGTTGAGGGCTAGGGTATTCCAGCAGTGAAAACACACATTTCTATAAAGACTTTGAAGCAGCAAGCTAAAGCCTTGTGGCTGAGTGTTCTTTCATAGAGAAACATGCATTTCATCCTTCTGGAGTGATTTTTCATGCTGGAGTTCATATGCATTTTACACTGTGCAGAATGTAGCTACCTGCTGGGGGTTGTGTTATAGAAGCACCTTTTCTGCAGGAGCTTATTGGAACATTCATTGTTTGGCTAAGTTATTTAGGGTTGGTTTTGGAAGGTCTTTCAACCTTGGTCAAATCCCGCTTCGTACGCAAGTTTTTAATAGCGCTGTTTCCAAGTGTCCACAAAGAGCTGCTGCTTGAAACTGTCCACATGCACATCTCGTATACTGGTGTGCTCGTTTCACTACCTGGATTTTGGTTTCCTCTTCTTTCTTTGAAATGACAAGTCTTCATTCAGCATGCTACACACAGCTTGTAGCAGTTTCAGTTTGAAGCATGTTGGTGCTCTCAAAACGCTGTGTAACCTATGTAGAGTGTGTTACTCTCCAGCACTGAATACACAACTTAGAGCTCCTTTCACCACAGACACGCAAACACATCTTTTTGTGAAAGTCCTACTTCAGGTCCCTTGGAAATGTAAGGGTTTCATGGAGAACATGAAGTCAATCATGCTTTTGCACTCTACTACCAATAGAAATGACCTCTTGTACATGCCTGACTGAGTTTCACTGCAAAATGCCCTTGTTTTCTGGTTTCTTGAATGTTCTCAACACATTAGGAGAAAGAGCGTGTTTGAGCAAGATCGATGCAGTGTGCGTTTCCCTAGATTTCAAGTGATTTGGGAAATATTATCCTTATTTTTCCACATTGTGAAAGAAACATGAGGCTTGCAAGAGATTGAAAAAATGCATCCCAAAACGTACTCCAGCGGTGAAAGCACACGTTTCTACAAAGACTTTGAAGTAGCAAGTAAAAGCCAATGGCTGAGTGTTCTTTCAGAGAGAAACATACACATTTCATCCTTCTGGAGTGAATTTTCAGCCTGGAAATCATATGCATTTGTACCGTGCCGAATGTAACTACCTGCTCGGGGGTTGTGTCATAGAAGCAACTTTCCTGCAGGAGCTTATTGGAACATTCATTGTTTGGCTAACTTCTTTGGGTTGGTTTTGGAAGGTCTTTCAACTTTAGCCAAATCCGCTTTCTTACGAAATTTTTTCACAGCCCTGTTTCCAAGAGCCCACAAAGAACTGCTGCTTAAAACTCTCCACATGCACATCTCCCATACTGGTGTGCTCGTTTCACTACCTGGATTTTGGTTTCCTCTTCTTTCTTTGAAATTACAAGCCCTCTTTCTGCATGCTACACACACCTTGTAGCAGTTTCAGTTTGCAGCATATTGGTGCTCTTAAAACGCTGAGTAACCTGTGTAGAGTGTGTCAATCTCCAGCACTGAATACACAACTTAGAGCTCCTTTCACCACAGACACGCAAACACATCTTTTTGTAAAAGTCCTACTTCTTTACTCTTGGAAATGTAAGGGTTTCATCGAGAACTTGAAGTCAATCATGCTTTTGCACTCTGCAACCAATAGGAATGAACCCTTGTACATACCCGTCTGAATTTCAGTGCAAAATGCCCTTCTTTTCTGGTTTGTTGAAAGTTCACAACACATTAGGAGATAGAGCGTGTTTGAAGAAGACTGGTGCAGTGTGCGTTTTCCTTTATTTCTTGTGATTTGGGAAACATAATCCGTGATTTTCCACATTGTCTAAGAAACAACATGAGGCTTGCAAGAGATTGAAACAATGCATCCTAAAACTTATTCCAGCAGTGAAAACACACGGTTCTACAAAGACTTGGAAGGAGCAAGCAAAAGAATAGTGGCTGAGTGTCCTTTCTGAGAGAAATACATGCATTTCATCCTTCTGGAGTGAGTTTTCTTGCTGGAATTCATATGCATTTTGTACTGTGCAGAATGTAGCTACCTGCTCGGGGGTTGTGTCATAGATGCACCTTTCCTGTAGGAGCTTATTGGAACTTTCATTGTTTGGCTAAGTTATTTAGGGATGGTTTTGGAAGGTCTTTCAACTTTGGCCAAATCCGCTTTGTACGGAAGTTTTTCACAGCCCTGTTTCCAAGTGTCCACAAAGAGCTGCTGCTTGAAAGTGTCCACATGCACATCTCCCATACTGGTGTGCTCGTTTCACTACCTGGATTTTGGTTTCCTCTTCTTTCTTTGAAATGACAAGTCTTCATTCAGCATGCTACACACAGCTTGTAGCAGTTTCAGTTTGAAGCATGTTGGTGCTCTCAAAACGCTGTGTATCCTGTGTAGAGTGTGTCACTCTACAGCACTGAATACACAACTTAGAGCTCCTTTCAACACAGACACGCAAACACGTCTTTTTGGGACAGTCCTAACTAAGGTAAATTGGAAATGTAAGGGTTTCATCAAAAACATGAAGACAATCATGCTTTTGAACTCTGCAACCGAAAGAAATGGCTTTTTGTACATGCCATTCTGAATTTCACTGCAAAATGCCCTTCTTTTCTGGTTTGTTGAAAGTTCAAAACACTTTAGGAAATAGAACGTGTTTGAAGAAGACTGATGCAGTGTGCGTTTTCCTGGATTTCAAGTGATTCGGGATACATACTCCTTGTTTTTCCACATTCTCTAAGAAACAACATGAGGCTTGCAAGAGATTGAAAAAATGGATCCTAAAACTTATGCCTGCAGTGAAAACACACGTTTCTACAAAGACTTGGAAGGAGCAAGCAAAAGAATAGTGGCTGAGAGTTCTTTCAGAGAGAAACACACGTATTTCATCCTTCTGTAGAGACGTTTAGGGTTACGATTGGACCTAGGGTAGGGTTATGTTGAGGGCTAGGGTTTGAGAGACGGTTAGGGTTACGAATGGACCTAGGGTTAGGCTTATGTTGAGGGCTAGGGTTAGAGAGAAGGTTAGGGTTACTTTTGGACCTAGGGTTAGGGTTATGTTTTGGGCTAGGGTTAGAGATATGGTTAGGGTTACGATTGGACCTAGGGTTAGGGTTATGTTGAGGGCTAGGGTTAGAGAGAAGGTTAGGGTTACTTTTGGACCTAGGGTTAGGGTTATGTTGAGGGCTAGGGTTAGAGATATGGTTAGGGTTACGATTGGACCTAGGGTTAGGGTGATGTTGAGGGCTAGGGTTAGAGTTCCGGTTAGGGTTGCACTTGAACCTAGGGTTAGCGTAACGTTGAGGGCTAGGCTTAGAGAGAAGTTTAGGGTTACAATTGGACCTAGGGTTAGGGTTATGTTGAGGCCCAGGGTCTGAGATCGGGTTAGGGTTACGATTGGACCTAGGGTTAGGGTTATGTTGAGGGCTAGAGTTACAGATCCGGTTAGGGTTACGATTTGACCTCGGGTTAGGGTTATGTTTAGGGCTAGGGTTAGAGATCCGGTTAGGGTTACTATTGGACGTAGGGTTAGGGTTATGTTGAGGGCTAGGCTTAGAGATCAGGTTAGGGTTAAGATTGGACCTAGGGTTATAGTGATGTTGAGGGCTAGGGTATTCCAGCAGTGAATACACACATTTCTATAAAGACTTTGAAGCAGCAAGCTAAAGCCTTGTGGATGAGTGTTCTTTCATAGGGAAACATGCATTTCATCCTTCTGGAGTGAATTTTCATGCTGGAGTTCATATGCATTTTATACTGTGCAGAATGTAGCTACCTGCTGGGGGTTGTGTCATAGAAGCACCTTTTCTGCAGGAGCTTATTGGAACACTCATTGTTTGGCTAAGTTATTTAGGGTTGGTTTTGGAAGGTCTTTCAACCTTGGCCAAATCCCGCTTCGTACGCAAGTTTTTAATAGCGCTGTTTCCAAGTGTCCACAAAGAGCTGCTGCTTGAAACTGTCCACATGCACATCTCGTATACTGGTGTGCTCGTTTCACTACCTGGATTTTGGTTTCCTCTTCTTTCTTTGAAATGACAAGTCTTCATTCAGCATTCTACACACACCTTGTACCAGCTTCAGTTTGAAGCATGTTGGTGCTCTCAAAACGCTGTGTAACCTATGTAGAGTGTGTTACTCTCCAGCACTGAATACACAACTTAGAGCTCCTTTCACCACAGACACGCAAACACATCTTTTTGTGAAAGTCCTACTTCAGGTCCCTTGGAAATGTAAGGGTTTCATGGAGATCATGACGTCAATCATGCTTTTGCACTCTACTACCAATAGAAATGACCTCTTGTACATGCCTGACTGAGTTTCACTGCAAAATGCCCTTGTTTTCTGGTTTCTTGAATGTTCTCAACACATTAGGAGAAAGAGCGTGTTTGAGCAAGATCGATGCAGTGTGCGTTTCCCTAGATTTCAAGTGATTTGGGAAATATAATCCTTATTTCTCCACATTGTGAAAGAAACATGAGGCTTGCAAGAGATTGAAAAAATGCATCCCAACACGTACCTCAGCTGTGAAAGCACACGTTTCTACAAAGACTTTGAAGTAGGAAGTAAAAGCCAATGGCTGAGTGTTCTTTCAGAGAGAAACATACACATTTCATCCTTCTGGAGTGAATTTTCAGCCTGGAATTCATATGCATTTGTACCGTGCAGAATGTAACTACCTGCTCGGGGGTTGTGTCATAGAAGCAACTTTCCTGCAGGAGCTTATTGGAACATTCATTGTTTGGCTAACTTCTTTGGGTTGGTTTTGGAAGGTCTTTCAACTTTAGCCAAATCCGCTTTCTTACGAAATTTTTTCACAGCCCTGTTTCCAAGAGCCCACAAAGAACTGCTGCTTAAAACTCTCCACATGCACATCTCCCATACTGGTGTGCTCGTTTCACTACCTGGATTTTGGTTTCCTCTTCTTTCTTTGAAATTACAAGCCCTCTTTCTGCATGCTACACACACCTTGTAGCAGTTTCAGTTTGCAGCATATTGGTGCTCTTAAAACGCTGAGTAACCTGTGTAGAGTGTGTCAATCTCCAGCACTGAATACACAACTTAGAGCTCCTTTCACCACAGACACGCAAACACATCTTTTTGTAAAAGTCCTACTTCTTTACTCTTGGAAATGTAAGGGTTTCATCGAGAACTTGAAGTCAATCATGCTTTTGCACTCTGCAACCAATAGGAATGAACCCTTGTACATACCCGTCTGAATTTCAGTGCAAAATGCCCTTCTTTTCTGGTTTGTTGAAAGTTCACAACACATTAGGAGATAGAGAGTGTTTGAAGAAGACTGGTGCAGTGTGCGTTTTCCTTTATTTCTTGTGATTTGGGAAACATAATCCGTGATTTTCCACATTGTCTAAGAAACAACATGAGGCTTGCAAGAGATTGAAACAATGCATCCTAAAACTTATTCCAGCAGTGAAAACACACGGTTCTACAAAGACTTGGAAGGAGCAAGCAAAAGAATAGTGGCTGAGTGTCCTTTCAGAGAGAAATACATGCATTTCATCCTTCTGGAGTGAGTTTTCTTGCTGGAATTCATATGCATTTTGTACTGTGCAGAATGTAGCTACCTGCTCGGGGGTTGTGTCATAGATGCACCTTTCCTGTAGGAGCTTATTGGAACTTTCATTGTTTGGCTAAGTTATTTAGGGATGGTTTTGGAAGGTCTTTCAACTTTGGCCAAATCCGCTTTGTACGAAAGTTTTTCACAGCCCTGTTTCCAAGTGTCCACAAAGAGCTGCTGCTTGAAAGTGTCCACATGCACATCTCCCATACTGGTGTGCTCGTTTCACTACCTGGATTTTGGTTTCCTCTTCTTTCTTTGAAATGACAAGTCTTCATTCAGCATGCTACACACAGCTTGTAGTAGTTTCAGTTTGAAGCATGTTGGTGCTCTCAAAACGCTGTGTATCCTGTGTAGAGTGTGTCACTCTACAGCACTGAATACACAACTTAGAGCTCCTTTCAACACAGACACGCAAACACGTCTTTTTGGGAAAGTCCTAACTAAGGTAAATTGGAAATGTAAGGGTTTCATCGAAAACATGAAGACAATCATGCTTTTGAACTCTGCAACCGAAAGGAATGGCTTTTTGTACATGCCATTCTGAATTTCACTGCAAAATGCCCTTCTTTTCTGGTTTGTTGAAAGTTCAAAACACTTTAGGAAATAGAACGTGTTTGAAGAAGACTGATGCAGTGTGCGTTTTCCTGGATTTCAAGTGATTCGGGATACATACTCCTTGTTTTTCCACATTCTCTAAGAAACAACATGAGGCTTGCAAGAGATTGAAAAAATGCATCCTAAAACTTATGCCTGCAGTGAAAACACACGTTTCTACAAAGACTTGGAAGGAGCAAGCAAAAGAATAGTGGCTGAGAGTTCTTTCAGAGAGAAACACACGTATTTCATCCTTCTGTAGAGACGGTTAGTGTTACGATTGGACCTAGGGTAGGGTTATGTTGAGGGCTAGGGTTAGAGAGACGGTTAGGGTTACGATTGGACCTAGGGTTAGGCTTATGTTGAGGGCTAGGGTTAGAGAGAAGGTTAGGGTTACTTTTGGACCTAGGGTTAGGGTTATGTTGAGGGCTAGGGTTAGAGATATGGTTAGGGTTACGATTGGACCTAGGGTTAGGGTTATGTTGAGGGCTAGGGTTAGAGAGAAGGTTAGGGTTACTTTTGGACCTAGGGTTAGGGTTATGTTGAGGGCTAGGGTTAGAGATATGGTTAGGGTTACGATTGGACCTAGGGTTAGGGTGATGTTGAGGGCTAGGGTTAGAGTTCCGGTTAGGGTTGCACTTGAACCTAGGGTTAGCGTAACGTTGAGGGCTAGGCTTAGAGAGAAGTTTAGGGTTACAATTGGACCTAGGGTTAGGGTTATGTTGAGGCCCAGGGTCTGAGATCGGGTTAGGGTTACGATTGGACCTAGGGTTAGGGTTATGTTGAGGGCTAGAGTTACAGATCCGGTTAGGGTTACGATTTGACCTCGGGTTAGGGTTATGTTTAGGGCTAGGGTTAGAGATCCGGTTAGGGTTACTATTGGACGTAGGGTTAGGGTTATGTTGAGGGCTAGGCTTAGAGATCAGGTTAGGGTTAAGATTGGACCTAGGGTTATAGTGATGTTGAGGGCTAGGGTATTCCAGCAGTGAATACACACATTTCTATAAAGACTTTGAAGCAGCAAGCTAAAGCCTTGTGGATGAGTGTTCTTTCATAGGGAAACATGCATTTCATCCTTCTGGAGTGAATTTTCATGCTGGAGTTCATATGCATTTTATACTGTGCAGAATGTAGCTACCTGCTGGGGGTTGTGTCATAGAAGCACCTTTTCTGCAGGAGCTTATTGGAACACTCATTGTTTGGCTAAGTTATTTAGGGTTGGTTTTGGAAAGTCTTTCAACATTGGCCAAATCCCGCTTCGTACGCAAGTTTTTAATAGCGCTGTTTCCAAGTGTCCACAAAGAGCTGCTGCTTGAAACTGTCCACATGCACATCTCGTATACTGGTGTGCTCGTTTCACTACCTGGATTTTGGTTTCCTCTTCTTTCTTTGAAATGACAAGTCTTCATTCAGCATTCTACACACACCTTGTACCAGCTTCAGTTTGAAGCATGTTGGTGCTCTCAAAACGCTGTGTAACCTATGTAGAGTGTGTTACTCTCCAGCACTGAATACACAACTTAGAGCTCCTTTCACCACAGACACGCAAACACATCTTTTTGTGAAAGTCCTACTTCAGGTCCCTTGGAAATGTAAGGGTTTCATGGAGATCATGACGTCAATCATGCTTTTGCACTCTACTACCAATAGAAATGACCTCTTGTACATGCCTGACTGAGTTTCACTGCAAAATGCCCTTGTTTTCTGGTTTCTTGAATGTTCTCAACACATTAGGAGAAAGAGCGTGTTTGAGCAAGATCGATGCAGTGTGCGTTTCCCTAGATTTCAAGTGATTTGGGAAATATAATCCTTATTTCTCCACATTGTGAAAGAAACATGAGGCTTGCAAGAGATTGAAAAAATGCATCCCAACACGTACCTCAGCTGTGAAAGCACACGTTTCTACAAAGACTTTGAAGTAGGAAGTAAAAGCCAATGGCTGAGTGTTCTTTCAGAGAGAAACATACACATTTCATCCTTCTGGAGTGAATTTTCAGCCTGGAATTCATATGCATTTGTACCGTGCAGAATGTAACTACCTGCTCGGGGGTTGTGTCATAGAAGCAACTTTCCTGCAGGAGCTTATTGGAACATTCATTGTTTGGCTAACTTCTTTGGGTTGGTTTTGGAAGGTCTTTCAACTTTAGCCAAATCCGCTTTCTTACGAAATTTTTTCACAGCCCTGTTTCCAAGAGCCCACAAAGAACTGCTGCTTAAAACTCTCCACATGCACATCTCCCATACTGGTGTGCTCGTTTCACTACCTGGATTTTGGTTTCCTCTTCTTTCTTTGAAATTACAAGCCCTCTTTCTGCATGCTACACACACCTTGTAGCAGTTTCAGTTTGCAGCATATTGGTGCTCTTAAAACGCTGAGTAACCTGTGTAGAGTGTGTCAATCTCCAGCACTGAATACACAACTTAGAGCTCCTTTCACCACAGACACGCAAACACATCTTTTTGTAAAAGTCCTACTTCTTTACTCTTGGAAATGTAAGGGTTTCATCGAGAACTTGAAGTCAATCATGCTTTTGCACTCTGCAACCAATAGGAATGAACCCTTGTACATACCCGTCTGAATTTCAGTGCAAAATGCCCTTCTTTTCTGGTTTGTTGAAAGTTCACAACACATTAGGAGATAGAGCGTGTTTGAAGAAGACTGGTGCAGTGTGCGTTTTCCTTTATTTCTTGTGATTTGGGAAACATAATCCGTGATTTTCCACATTGTCTAAGAAACAACATGAGGCTTGCAAGAGATTGAAACAATGCATCCTAAAACTTATTCCAGCAGTGAAAACACACGGTTCTACAAAGACTTGGAAGGAGCAAGCAAAAGAATAGTGGCTGAGTGTCCTTTCAGAGAGAAATACATGCATTTCATCCTTCTGGAGTGAGTTTTCTTGCTGGAATTCATATGCATTTTGTACTGTGCAGAATGTAGCTACCTGCTCGGGGGTTGTGTCATAGATGCACCTTTCCTGTAGGAGCTTATTGGAACTTTCATTGTTTGGCTAAGTTATTTAGGGATGGTTTTGGAAGGTCTTTCAACTTTGGCCAAATCCGCTTTGTACGAAAGTTTTTCACAGCCCTGTTTCCAAGTGTCCACAAAGAGCTGCTGCTTGAAAGTGTCCACATGCACATCTCCCATACTGGTGTGCTCGTTTCACTACCTGGATTTTGGTTTCCTCTTCTTTCTTTGAAATGACAAGTCTTCATTCAGCATGCTACACACAGCTTGTAGCAGTTTCAGTTTGAAGCATGTTGGTGCTCTCAAAACGCTGTGTATCCTGTGTAGAGTGTGTCACTCTACAGCACTGAATACACAACTTAGAGCTCCTTTCAACACAGACACGCAAACACGTCTTTTTGGGAAAGTCCTAACTAAGGTAAATTGGAAATGTAAGGGTTTCATCGAAAACATGAAGACAATCATGCTTTTGAACTCTGCAACCGAAAGAAATGGCTTTTTGTACATGCCATTCTGAATTTCACTGCAAAATGCCCTTCTTTTCTGGTTTGTTGAAAGTTCAAAACACTTTAGGAAATAGAACGTGTTTGAAGAAGACTGATGCAGTGTGCGTTTTCCTGGATTTCAAGTGATTCGGGATACATACTCCTTGTTTTTCCACATTCTCTAAGAAACAACATGAGGCTTGCAAGAGATTGAAAAAATGCATCCTAAAACTTATGCCTGCAGTGAAAACACACGTTTCTACAAAGACTTGGAAGGAGCAAGCAAAAGAATAGTGGCTGAGAGTTCTTTCAGAGAGAAACACACGTATTTCATCCTTCTGTAGAGACGGTTAGGGTTACGATTGGACCTAGGGTAGGGTTATGTTGAGGGCTAGGGTTTGAGAGACGGTTAAGGTTACGAATGGACCTAGGGTTAGGCTTATGTTGAGGGCTAGGGTTAGAGAGAAGGTTAGGGTTACTTTTGGACCTAGGGTTAGGGTTATGTTGAGGGCTAGGGTTAGAGATATGGTTAGGGTTACGATTGGACCTAGGGTTAGGGTTATGTTGAGGGCTAGGGTTAGAGAGAAGGTTAGGGTTACTTTTGGACCTAGGGTTAGGGTTATGTTGAGGGCTAGGGTTAGAGATATGGTTAGGGTTACGATTGGACCTAGGGTTAGGGTTATGTTGAGGGCTAGGGTTAGAGTTCCGGTTAGGGTTGCACTTGAACCTAGGGTTAGCGTAACGTTGAGGGCTAGGCTTAGAGAGAAGTTTAGGGTTACAATTGGACCTAGGGTTAGGGTTATGTTGAGGCCCAGGGTCTGAGATCGGGTTAGGGTTACGATTGGACCTAGGGTTAGGGTTATGTTGAGGGCTAGAGTTACAGATCCGGTTAGGGTTACGATTTGACCTCGGGTTAGGGTTATGTTTAGGGCTAGGGTTAGAGATCCGGTTAGGGTTACTATTGGACGTAGGGTTAGGGTTATGTTGAGGGCTAGGCTTAGAGATCAGGTTAGGGTTAAGATTGGACCTAGGGTTATAGTGATGTTGAGGGCTAGGGTATTCCAGCAGTGAATACACACATTTCTATAAAGACTTTGAAGCAGCAAGCTAAAGCCTTGTGGCTGAGTGTTCTTTCATAGGGAAACATGCATTTCATCCTTCTGGAGTGAATTTTCATGCTGGAGTTCATATGCATTTTATACTGTGCAGAATGTAGCTACCTGCTGGGGGTTGTGTCATAGAAGCACCTTTTCTGCAGGAGCTTATTGGAACACTCATTGTTTGGCTAAGTTATTTAGGGTTGGTTTTGGAAGGTCTTTCAACCTTGGCCAAATCCCGCTTCGTACGCAAGTTTTTAATAGCGCTGTTTCCAAGTGTCCACAAAGAGCTGCTGCTTGAAACTGTCCACATGCACATCTCGTATACTGGTGTGCTCGTTTCACTACCTGGATTTTGGTTTCCTCTTCTTTCTTTGAAATGACAAGTCTTCATTCAGCATTCTACACACACCTTGTACCAGCTTCAGTTTGAAGCATGTTGGTGCTCTCAAAACGCTGTGTAACCTATGTAGAGTGTGTTACTCTCCAGCACTGAATACACAACTTAGAGCTCCTTTCACCACAGACACGCAAACACATCTTTTTGTGAAAGTCCTACTTCAGGTCCCTTGGAAATGTAAGGGTTTCATGGAGATCATGACGTCAATCATGCTTTTGCACTCTACTACCAATAGAAATGACCTCTTGTACATGCCTGACTGAGTTTCACTGCAAAATGCCCTTGTTTTCTGGTTTCTTGAATGTTCTCAACACATTAGGAGAAAGAGCGTGTTTGAGCAAGATCGATGCAGTGTGCGTTTCCCTAGATTTCAAGTGATTTGGGAAATATAATCCTTATTTCTCCACATTGTGAAAGAAACATGAGGCTTGCAAGAGATTGAAAAAATGCATCCCAACACGTACCTCAGCTGTGAAAGCACACGTTTCTACAAAGACTTTGAAGTAGGAAGTAAAAGCCAATGGCTGAGTGTTCTTTCAGAGAGAAACATACACATTTCATCCTTCTGGAGTGAATTTTCAGCCTGGAATTCATATGCATTTGTACCGTGCAGAATGTAACTACCTGCTCGGGGGTTGTGTCATAGAAGCAACTTTCCTGCAGGAGCTTATTGGAACATTCATTGTTTGGCTAACTTCTTTGGGTTGGTTTTGGAAGGTCTTTCAACTTTAGCCAAATCCGCTTTCTTACGAAATTTTTTCACAGCCCTGTTTCCAAGAGCCCACAAAGAACTGCTGCTTAAAACTCTCCACATGCACATCTCCCATACTGGTGTGCTCGTTTCACTACCTGGATTTTGGTTTCCTCTTCTTTCTTTGAAATTACAAGCCCTCTTTCTGCATGCTACACACACCTTGTAGCAGTTTCAGTTTGCAGCATATTGGTGCTCTTAAAACGCTGAGTAACCTGTGTAGAGTGTGTCAATCTCCAGCACTGAATACACAACTTAGAGCTCCTTTCACCACAGACACGCAAACACATCTTTTTGTAAAAGTCCTACTTCTTTACTCTTGGAAATGTAAGGGTTTCATCGAGAACTTGAAGTCAATCATGCTTTTGCACTCTGCAACCAATAGGAATGAACCCTTGTACATACCCGTCTGAATTTCAGTGCAAAATGCCCTTCTTTTCTGGTTTGTTGAAAGTTCACAACACATTAGGAGATAGAGCGTGTTTGAAGAAGACTGGTGCAGTGTGCGTTTTCCTTTATTTCTTGTGATTTGGGAAACATAATCCGTGATTTTCCACATTGTCTAAGAAACAACATGAGGCTTGCAAGAGATTGAAACAATGCATCCTAAAACTTATTCCAGCAGTGAAAACACACGGTTCTACAAAGACTTGGAAGGAGCAAGCAAAAGAATAGTGGCTGAGTGTCCTTTCAGAGAGAAATACATGCATTTCATCCTTCTGGAGTGAGTTTTCTTGCTGGAATTCATATGCATTTTGTACTGTGCAGAATGTAGCTACCTGCTCGGGGGTTGTGTCATAGATGCACCTTTCCTGTAGGAGCTTATTGGAACTTTCATTGTTTGGCTAAGTTATTTAGGGATGGTTTTGGAAGGTCTTTCAACTTTGGCCAAATCCGCTTTGTACGAAAGTTTTTCACAGCCCTGTTTCCAAGTGTCCACAAAGAGCTGCTGCTTGAAAGTGTCCACATGCACATCTCCCATACTGGTGTGCTCGTTTCACTACCTGGATTTTGGTTTCCTCTTCTTTCTTTGAAATGACAAGTCTTCATTCAGCATGCTACACACAGCTTGTAGCAGTTTCAGTTTGAAGCATGTTGGTGCTCTCAAAACGCTGTGTATCCTGTGTAGAGTGTGTCACTCTACAGCACTGAATACACAACTTAGAGCTCCTTTCAACACAGACACGCAAACACGTCTTTTTGGGAAAGTCCTAACTAAGGTAAATTGGAAATGTAAGGGTTTCATCGAAAACATGAAGACAATCATGCTTTTGAACTCTGCAACCGAAAGAAATGGCATTTTGTACATGCCATTCTGAATTTCACTGCAAAATGCCCTTCTTTTCTGGTTTGTTGAAAGTTCAAAACACTTTAGGAAATAGAACGTGTTTGAAGAAGACTGATGCAGTGTGCGTTTTCCTGGATTTCAAGTGATTCGGGATACATACTCCTTGTTTTTCCACATTTTCTAAGAAACAACATGAGGCTTGCAAGAGATTGAAAAAATGGATCCTAAAACTTATGCCTGCAGTGAAAACACACGTTTCTACAAAGACTTGGAAGGAGCAAGCAAAAGAATAGTGGCTGAGAGTTCTTTCAGAGAGAAACACACGTATTTCATCCTTCTGTAGAGACGGTTAGGGTTACGATTGGACCTAGGGTAGGGTTATGTTGAGGGCTAGGGTTTGAGAGAAGGTTAGGGTTACTTTTGGACCTAGGGTTAGGGTTATGTTGAGGGCTAGGGTTAGAGATATGGTTAGGGTTACGATTGGACCTAGGGTTAGGGTTATGTTGAGGGCTAGGGTTAGAGAGAAGGTTAGGGTTACTTTTGGACCTAGGGTTAGGGTTATGTTGAGGGCTAGGGTTAGAGATATGGTTAGGGTTACGACTGGACCTAGGGTTAGGGTTATGTTGAGGGCTAGGGTTAGAGTTCCGGTTAGGGTTGCACTTGAACCTAGGGTTAGCGTAACGTTGAGGGCTAGGCTTAGAGAGAAGGTTAGGGTTACAATTGGACCTAGGGTTAGGGTTATGTTGAGGCCCAGGGTTTGAGATCGGGTTAGGGTTACGATTGGACCTAGGGTTAGGGTTATGTTGAGGGCTAAAGTTACAGATCCGGTTAGGGTTACGATTTGACCTCGGGTTAGGGTTATGTTTAGGGCTAGGGTTAGAGATCCGGTTAGCGTTACTATTGGACGTAGGATTAGGGTTATGTTGAGGGCTAGGCTTAGAGATCAGGTTAGGGTTAAGATTGGACCTAGGGTTATAGTGATGTTGAGGGCTAGGGTATTCCAGCAGTGAATACACACATTTCTATAAAGACTTTGAAGCAGCAAGCTAAAGCCTTGTGGCTGAGTGTTCTTTCATAGGGAAACATGCATTTCATCCTTCTGGAGTGAATTTTCATGCTGGAGTTCATATGCATTTTATACTGTGCAGAATGTAGCTACCTGCTGGAGGTTGTGTCATAGAAGCACCTTTTCTGCAGGAGCTTATTGGAACACTCATTGTTTGGCTAAGTTATTTAGGGTTGGTTTTGGAAGGTCTTTCAACCTTGGTCAAATCCCGCTTCGTACGCAAGTTTTTAATAGCGCTGTTTCCAAGTGTCCACAAAGAGCTGCTGCTTGAATCTGTCCACATGCACATCTCGTATACTGGTGTGCTCGTTTCACTACCTGGATTTTGGTTTCCTCTTCTTTCTTTGAAATGACAAGTCTTCATTCAGCATTCTACACACACCTTGTACCAGCTTCAGTTTGAAGCATGTTGGTGCTCTCAAAACGCTGTGTAACCTATGTAGAGTGTGTTACTCTCCAGCACTGAATACACAACTTAGAGCTCCTTTCACCACAGACACGCAAACACATCTTTTTGTGAAAGTCCTACTTCAGGTCCCTTGGAAATGTAAGGGTTTCATGGAGATCATGACGTCAATCATGCTTTTGCACTCTACTACCAATAGAAATGACCTCTTGTACATGCCTGACTGAGTTTCACTGCAAAATGCCCTTGTTTTCTGGTTTCTTGAATGTTCTCAACACATTAGGAGAAAGAGCGTGTTTGAGCAAGATCGATGCAGTGTGCGTTTCCCTAGATTTCAAGTGATTTGGGAAATATAATCCTTATTTTTCCACATTGTGAAAGAAACATGAGGCTTGCAAGAGATTGAAAAAATGCATCCCAAAACGTACCTCAGCGGTGAAAGCACACGTTTCTACAAAGACTTTGAAGTAGCAAGTAAAAGCCAATGGCTGAGTGTTCTTTCAGAGAGAAACATACACATTTCATCCTTCTGGAGTGAATTTTCAACCTGGAATTCATATGCATTTGTACCGTGCAGAATGTAACTACCTGCTCGGGGGTTGTGTCATAGAAGCAACTTTCCTGCAGGAGCTTATTGGAACATTCATTGTTTGGCTAACTTCTTTGGGTTGGTTTTGGAAGGTCTTTCAACTTTAGCCAAATCCGCTTTCTTACGAAATTTTTTCACAGCCCTGTTTCCAAGAGCCCACAAAGAACTGCTGCTTAAAACTCTCCACATGCACATCTCCCATACTGGTGTGCTCGTTTCACTACCTGGATTTTGGTTTCCTCTTCTTTCTTTGAAATTACAAGCCCTCTTTCTGCATGCTACACACACCTTGTAGCAGTTTCAGTTTGCAGCATATTGGTGCTCTTAAAACGCTGAGTAACCTGTGTAGAGTGTGTCAATCTCCAGCACTGAATACACAACTTAGAGCTCCTTTCACCACAGACACGCAAACACATCTTTTTGTAAAAGTCCTACTTCTTTACTCTTGGAAATGTAAGGGTTTCATCGAGAACTTGAAGTCAATCATGCTTTTGCACTCTGCAACCAATAGGAATGAACCCTTGTACATACCCGTCTGAATTTCAGTGCAAAATGCCCTTCTTTTCTGGTTTGTTGAAAGTTCACAACACATTAGGAGATAGAGCGTGTTTGAAGAAGACTGGTGCAGTGTGCGTTTTCCTTTATTTCTTGTGATTTGGGAAACATAATCCGTGATTTTCCACATTGTCTAAGAAACAACATGAGGCTTGCAAGAGATTGAAACAATGCATCCTAAAACTTATTCCAGCAGTGAAAACACACGGTTCTACAAAGACTTGGAAGGAGCAAGCAAAAGAATAGTGGCTGAGTGTCCTTTCAGAGAGAAATACATGCATTTCATCCTTCTGGAGTGAGTTTTCTTGCTGGAATTCATATGCATTTTGTACTGTGCAGAATGTAGCTACCTGCTCGGGGGTTGTGTCATAGATGCACCTTTCCTGTAGGAGCTTATTGGAACTTTCATTGTTTGGCTAAGTTATTTAGGGATGGTTTTGGAAGGTCTTTCAACTTTGGCCAAATCCGCTTTGTACGAAAGTTTTTCACAGCCCTGTTTCCAAGTGTCCACAAAGAGCTGCTGCTTGAAAGTGTCCACATGCACATCTCCCATACTGGTGTGCTCGTTTCACTACCTGGATTTTGGTTTCCTCTTCTTTCTTTGAAATGACAAGTCTTCATTCAGCATGCTACACACAGCTTGTAGCAGTTTCAGTTTGAAGCATGTTGGTGCTCTCAAAACGCTGTGTATCCTGTGTAGAGTGTGTCACTCTACAGCACTGAATACACAACTTAGAGCTCCTTTCAACACAGACACGCAAACACGTCTTTTTGGGAAAGTCCTAACTAAGGTAAATTGGAAATGTAAGGGTTTCATCGAAAACATGAAGACAATCATGCTTTTGAACTCTGCAACCGAAAGAAATGGCTTTTTGTACATGCCATTCTGAATTTCACTGCAAAATGCCCTTCTTTTCTGGTTTGTTGAAAGTTCAAAACACTTTAGGAAATAGAACGTGTTTGAAGAAGACTGATGCAGTGTGCGTTTTCCTGGATTTCAAGTGATTCGGGATACATACTCCTTGTTTTTCCACATTCTCTAAGAAACAACATGAGGCTTGCAAGAGATTGAAAAAATGGATCCTAAAACTTATGCCTGCAGTGAAAACACACGTTTCTACAAAGACTTGGAAGGAGCAAGCAAAAGAATAGTGGCTGAGAGTTCTTTCAGAGAGAAACACACGTATTTCATCCTTCTGTAGAGACGGTTAGGGTTACGATTGGACCTAGGGTAGGGTTATGTTGAGGGCTAGGGTTTGAGAGACGGTTAAGGTTACGAATGGACCTAGGGTTAGGCTTATGTTGAGGGCTAGGGTTAGAGAGAAGGTTAGGGTTACTTTTGGACCTAGGGTTAGGGTTATGTTGAGGGCTAGGGTTAGAGATATGGTTAGGGTTACGATTGGACCTAGGGTTAGGGTTATGTTGAGGGCTAGGGTTAGAGAGAAGGTTAGGGTTACTTTTGGACCTAGGGTTAGGGTTATGTTGAGGGCTAGGGTTAGAGATATGGTTAGGGTTACGATTGGACCTAGGGTTAGGGTTATGTTGAGGGCTAGGGTTAGAGTTCCGGTTAGGGTTGCACTTGAACCTAGGGTTAGCGTAACGTTGAGGGCTAGGCTTAGAGAGAAGTTTAGGGTTACAATTGGACCTAGGGTTAGGGTTATGTTGAGGCCCAGGGTCTGAGATCGGGTTAGGGTTACGATTGGACCTAGGGTTAGGGTTATGTTGAGGGCTAGAGTTACAGATCCGGTTAGGGTTACGATTTGACCTCGGGTTAGGGTTATGTTTAGGGCTAGGGTTAGAGATCCGGTTAGGGTTACTATTGGACGTAGGGTTAGGGTTATGTTGAGGGCTAGGCTTAGAGATCAGGTTAGGGTTAAGATTGGACCTAGGGTTATAGTGATGTTGAGGGCTAGGGTATTCCAGCAGTGAATACACACATTTCTATAAAGACTTTGAAGCAGCAAGCTAAAGCCTTGTGGCTGAGTGTTCTTTCATAGGGAAACATGCATTTCATCCTTCTGGAGTGAATTTTCATGCTGGAGTTCATATGCATTTTATACTGTGCAGAATGTAGCTACCTGCTGGGGGTTGTGTCATAGAAGCACCTTTTCTGCAGGAGCTTATTGGAACACTCATTGTTTGGCTAAGTTATTTAGGGTTGGTTTTGGAAGGTCTTTCAACCTTGGCCAAATCCCGCTTCGTACGCAAGTTTTTAATAGCGCTGTTTCCAAGTGTCCACAAAGAGCTGCTGCTTGAAACTGTCCACATGCACATCTCGTATACTGGTGTGCTCGTTTCACTACCTGGATTTTGGTTTCCTCTTCTTTCTTTGAAATGACAAGTCTTCATTCAGCATTCTACACACACCTTGTACCAGCTTCAGTTTGAAGCATGTTGGTGCTCTCAAAACGCTGTGTAACCTATGTAGAGTGTGTTACTCTCCAGCACTGAATACACAACTTAGAGCTCCTTTCACCACAGACACGCAAACACATCTTTTTGTGAAAGTCCTACTTCAGGTCCCTTGGAAATGTAAGGGTTTCATGGAGATCATGACGTCAATCATGCTTTTGCACTCTACTACCAATAGAAATGACCTCTTGTACATGCCTGACTGAGTTTCACTGCAAAATGCCCTTGTTTTCTGGTTTCTTGAATGTTCTCAACACATTAGGAGAAAGAGCGTGTTTGAGCAAGATCGATGCAGTGTGCGTTTCCCTAGATTTCAAGTGATTTGGGAAATATAATCCTTATTTCTCCACATTGTGAAAGAAACATGAGGCTTGCAAGAGATTGAAAAAATGCATCCCAACACGTACCTCAGCTGTGAAAGCACACGTTTCTACAAAGACTTTGAAGTAGGAAGTAAAAGCCAATGGCTGAGTGTTCTTTCAGAGAGAAACATACACATTTCATCCTTCTGGAGTGAATTTTCAGCCTGGAATTCATATGCATTTGTACCGTGCAGAATGTAACTACCTGCTCGGGGGTTGTGTCATAGAAGCAACTTTCCTGCAGGAGCTTATTGGAACATTCATTGTTTGGCTAACTTCTTTGGGTTGGTTTTGGAAGGTCTTTCAACTTTAGCCAAATCCGCTTTCTTACGAAATTTTTTCACAGCCCTGTTTCCAAGAGCCCACAAAGAACTGCTGCTTAAAACTCTCCACATGCACATCTCCCATACTGGTGTGCTCGTTTCACTACCTGGATTTTGGTTTCCTCTTCTTTCTTTGAAATTACAAGCCCTCTTTCTGCATGCTACACACACCTTGTAGCAGTTTCAGTTTGCAGCATATTGGTGCTCTTAAAACGCTGAGTAACCTGTGTAGAGTGTGTCAATCTCCAGCACTGAATACACAACTTAGAGCTCCTTTCACCACAGACACGCAAACACATCTTTTTGTAAAAGTCCTACTTCTTTACTCTTGGAAATGTAAGGGTTTCATCGAGAACTTGAAGTCAATCATGCTTTTGCACTCTGCAACCAATAGGAATGAACCCTTGTACATACCCGTCTGAATTTCAGTGCAAAATGCCCTTCTTTTCTGGTTTGTTGAAAGTTCACAACACATTAGGAGATAGAGCGTGTTTGAAGAAGACTGGTGCAGTGTGCGTTTTCCTTTATTTCTTGTGATTTGGGAAACATAATCCGTGATTTTCCACATTGTCTAAGAAACAACATGAGGCTTGCAAGAGATTGAAACAATGCATCCTAAAACTTATTCCAGCAGTGAAAACACACGGTTCTACAAAGACTTGGAAGGAGCAAGCAAAAGAATAGTGGCTGAGTGTCCTTTCAGAGAGAAATACATGCATTTCATCCTTCTGGAGTGAGTTTTCTTGCTGGAATTCATATGCATTTTGTACTGTGCAGAATGTAGCTACCTGCTCGGGGGTTGTGTCATAGATGCACCTTTCCTGTAGGAGCTTATTGGAACTTTCATTGTTTGGCTAAGTTATTTAGGGATGGTTTTGGAAGGTCTTTCAACTTTGGCCAAATCCGCTTTGTACGAAAGTTTTTCACAGCCCTGTTTCCAAGTGTCCACAAAGAGCTGCTGCTTGAAAGTGTCCACATGCACATCTCCCATACTGGTGTGCTCGTTTCACTACCTGGATTTTGGTTTCCTCTTCTTTCTTTGAAATGACAAGTCTTCATTCAGCATGCTACACACAGCTTGTAGCAGTTTCAGTTTGAAGCATGTTGGTGCTCTCAAAACGCTCTGTATCCTGTGTAGAGTGTGTCACTCTACAGCACTGAATACACAACTTAGAGCTCCTTTCAACACAGACACGCAAACACGTCTTTTTGGGAAAGTCCTAACTAAGGTAAATTGGAAATGTAAGGGTTTCATCGAAAACATGAAGACAATCATGCTTTTGAACTCTGCAACAGAAAGAAATGGCATTTTGTACATGCCATTCTGAATTTCACTGCAAAATGCCCTTCTTTTCTGGTTTGTTGAAAGTTCAAAACACTTTAGGAAATAGAACGTGTTTGAAGAAGACTGATGCAGTGTGCGTTTTCCTGGATTTCAAGTGATTCGGGATACATACTCCTTGTTTTTCCACATTTTCTAAGAAACAACATGAGGCTTGCAAGAGATTGAAAAAATGGATCCTAAAACTTATGCCTGCAGTGAAAACACACGTTTCTACAAAGACTTGGAAGGAGCAAGCAAAAGAATAGTGGCTGAGAGTTCTTTCAGAGAGAAACACACGTATTTCATCCTTCTGTAGAGACGGTTAGGGTTACGATTGGACCTAGGGTAGGGTTATGTTGAGGGCTAGGGTTTGAGAGAAGGTTAGGGTTACTTTTGGACCTAGGGTTAGGGTTATGTTGAGGGCTAGGGTTAGAGATATGGTTAGGCTTACGATTGGACCTAGGGTTAGGGTTATGTTGAGGGCTAGGGTTAGAGAGAAGGTTAGGGTTACTTTTGGACCTAGGGTTAGGGTTATGTTGAGGGCTAGGGTTAGAGATATGGTTAGGGTTACGACTGGACCTAGGGTTAGGGTTATGTTGAGGGCTAGGGTTAGAGTTCCGGTTAGGGTTGCACTTGAACCTAGGGTTAGCGTAACGTTGAGGGCTAGGCTTAGAGAGAAGGTTAGGGTTACAATTGGACCTAGGGTTAGGGTTATGTTGAGGCCCAGGGTTTGAGATCGGGTTAGGGTTACGATTGGACCTAGGGTTAGGGTTATGTTGAGGGCTAAAGTTACAGATCCGGTTAGGGTTACGATTTGACCTCGGGTTAGGGTTATGTTTAGGGCTAGGGTTAGAGATCCGGTTAGCGTTACTATTGGACGTAGGATTAGGGTTATGTTGAGGGCTAGGCTTAGAGATCAGGTTAGGGTTAAGATTGGACCTAGGGTTATAGTGATGTTGAGGGCTAGGGTATTCCAGCAGTGAATACACACATTTCTATAAAGACTTTGAAGCAGCAAGCTAAAGCCTTGTGGCTGAGTGTTCTTTCATAGGGAAACATGCATTTCATCCTTCTGGAGTGAATTTTCATGCTGGAGTTCATATGCATTTTATACTGTGCAGAATGTAGCTACCTGCTGGAGGTTGTGTCATAGAAGCACCTTTTCTGCAGGAGCTTATTGGAACACTCATTGTTTGGCTAAGTTATTTAGGGTTGGTTTTGGAAGGTCTTTCAACCTTGGTCAAATCCCGCTTCGTACGCAAGTTTTTAATAGCGCTGTTTCCAAGTGTCCACAAAGAGCTGCTGCTTGAATCTGTCCACATGCACATCTCGTATACTGGTGTGCTCGTTTCACTACCTGGATTTTGGTTTCCTCTTCTTTCTTTGAAATGACAAGTCTTCATTCAGCATTCTACACACACCTTGTACCAGCTTCAGTTTGAAGCATGTTGGTGCTCTCAAAACGCTGTGTAACCTATGTAGAGTGTGTTACTCTCCAGCACTGAATACACAACTTAGAGCTCCTTTCACCACAGACACGCAAACACATCTTTTTGTGAAAGTCCTACTTCAGGTCCCTTGGAAATGTAAGGGTTTCATGGAGATCATGACGTCAATCATGCTTTTGCACTCTACTACCAATAGAAATGACCTCTTGTACATGCCTGACTGAGTTTCACTGCAAAATGCCCTTGTTTTCTGGTTTCTTGAATGTTCTCAACACATTAGGAGAAAGAGCGTGTTTGAGCAAGATCGATGCAGTGTGCGTTTCCCTAGATTTCAAGTGATTTGGGAAATATAATCCTTATTTTTCCACATTGTGAAAGAAACATGAGGCTTGCAAGAGATTGAAAAAATGCATCCCAAAACGTACCTCAGCGGTGAAAGCACACGTTTCTACAAAGACTTTGAAGTAGCAAGTAAAAGCCAATGGCTGAGTGTTCTTTCAGAGAGAAACATACACATTTCATCCTTCTGGAGTGAATTTTCAACCTGGAATTCATATGCATTTGTACCGTGCAGAATGTAACTACCTGCTCGGGGGTTGTGTCATAGAAGCAACTTTCCTGCAGGAGCTTATTGGAACATTCATTGTTTGGCTAACTTCTTTGGGTTGGTTTTGGAAGGTCTTTCAACTTTAGCCAAATCCGCTTTCTTACGAAATTTTTTCACAGCCCTGTTTCCAAGAGCCCACAAAGAACTGCTGCTTAAAACTCTCCACATGCACATCTCCCATACTGGTGTGCTCGTTTCACTACCTGGATTTTGGTTTCCTCTTCTTTCTTTGAAATTACAAGCCCTCTTTCTGCATGCTACACACACCTTGTAGCAGTTTCAGTTTGCAGCATATTGGTGCTCTTAAAACGCTGAGTAACCTGTGTAGAGTGTGTCAATCTCCAGCACTGAATACACAACTTAGAGCTCCTTTCACCACAGACACGCAAACACATCTTTTTGTAAAAGTCCAACTTCTTTACTCTTGGAAATGTAAGGGTTTCATCGAGAACTTGAAGTCAATCATGCTTTTGCACTCTGCAACCAATAGGAATGAACCCTTGTACATACCCGTCTGAATTTCAGTGCAAAATGCCCTTCTTTTCTGGTTTGTTGAAAGTTCACAACACATTAGGAGATAGAGCGTGTTTGAAGAAGACTGGTGCAGTGTGCGTTTTCCTTTATTTCTTGTGATTTGGGAAACATAATCCGTGATTTTCCACATTGTCTAAGAAACAACATGAGGCTTGCAAGAGATTGAAACAATGCATCCTAAAACTTATTCCAGCAGTGAAAACACACGGTTCTACAAAGACTTGGAAGGAGCAAGCAAAAGAATAGTGGCTGAGTGTCCTTTCAGAGAGAAATACATGCATTTCATCCTTCTGGAGTGAGTTTTCTTGCTGGAATTCATATGCATTTTGTACTGTGCAGAATGTAGCTACCTGCTCGGGGGTTGTGTCATAGATGCACCTTTCCTGTAGGAGCTTATTGGAACTTTCATTGTTTGGCTAAGTTATTTAGGGTTGGTTTTGGAAGGTGTTTCAACTTTGGCCAAATCCGCTTTGCACGAAAGTTTTTCACAGCCCTGTTTCCAAGTGTCCACAAAGAGCTGCTGCTTGAAAGTGTCCACATGCACATCTCCCATACTGGTGTGCTCGTTTCACTACCTGGATTTTGGTTTCCTCTTCTTTCTTTGAAATGACAAGTCTTCATTCAGCATGCTACACACAGCTTGTAGCAGTTTCAGTTTGAAGCATGTTGGTGCTCTCAAAACGCTGCGTATCCTGGGTAGAGTGTGTCACTCTACAGCACTGAATACACAACTTAGAGCTCCTTTCAACACAGACACGCAAACACGTCTTTTTGGGAAAGTCCTAACTCAGGTAAATTGGAAATGTAAGGGTTTCATCGAAAACATGAAGACAATCATGCTTTTGAACTCTGCAACCGAAAGAAATGGCTTTTTGTACATGCCATTCTGAATTTCACTGCAAAATGCCCTTCTTTTCTGGTTTGTTGAAAGTTCAAAACACTTTAGGAAATAGAACGTGTTTGAAGAAGACTGATGCAGTGTGCGTTTTCCTGGATTTCAAGTGATTCGGGATACATACTCCTTGTTTTTCCACATTCTCTAAGAAACAACATGAGGCTTGCAAGAGATTGAAAAAATGCATCCTAAAACTTATGCCTGCAGTGAAAACACACGTTTCTACAAAGACTTGGAAGGAGCAAGCAAAAGAATAGTGGCTGAGAGTTCTTTCAGAGAGTAACACACGTATTTCATCCTTCTGTAGAGACGGTTAGGGTTACGATTGGACCTAGGGTAGGGTTATGTTGAGGGCTAGGGTTTGAGAGACGGTTAGGGTTACGAATGGACCTAGGGTTAGGCTTATGTTGAGGGCTAGGGTTAGAGAGAAGGTTAGGGTTACTTTTGGACCTAGGGTTAGGGTTATGTTGAGGGCTAGGGTTAGAGATATGGTTAGGGTTACGATTGGACCTAGGGTTAGGGTTATGTTGAGGGCTAGGGTTAGAGAGAAGGTTAGGGTTACTTTTGGACCTAGGGTTAGGGTTATGTTGAGGGCTAGGGTTAGAGATATGGTTAGGGTTACGATTGGACCTAGGGTTAGGGTTATGTTGAGGGCTAGGGTTAGAGTTCCGGTTAGGGTTGCACTTGAACCTAGGGTTAGCGTAACGTTGAGGGCTAGGCTTAGAGAGAAGGTTAGGGTTACAATTGGACCTAGGGTTAGGGTTATGTTGAGGCCCAGGGTTTGAGATCGGGTTAGGGTTACGATTGGACCTAGGGTTAGGGTTATGTTGAGGGCTAGAGTTACAGATCCGGTTAGGGTTACGATTTGACCTCGGGTTAGGGTTATGTTTAGGGCTAGGGTTAGAGATCCGGTTAGGGTTACTATTGGACGTAGGGTTAGGGTTATGTTGAGGGCTAGGCTTAGAGATTAGGTTAGGGTTAAGATTGGACCTAGGGTTATAGTGATGTTGAGGGCTAGGGTATTCCAGCAGTGAATACACACATTTCTATAAAGACTTTGAAGCAGCAAGCTAAAGCCTTGTGGCTGAGTGTTCTTTCATAGGGAAACATGCATTTCATCCTTCTGGAGTGAATTTTCATGCTGGAGTTCATATGCATTTTATACTGTGCAGAATGTAGCTACCTGCTGGGGGTTGTGTCATAGAAGCACCTTTTCTGCAGGAGCTTATTGGAACATTCATTGTTTGGCTAAGTTATTTAGGGTTGGTTTTGGAAGGTCTTTCAACCTTGGTCAAATCCCGCTTCGTACGCAAGTTTTTAATAGCGCTGTTTCCAAGTGTCCATAAAGAGCTGCTGCTTGAAACTGTCCACATGCACATCTCGTATACTGGTGTGCTCGTTTCACTACCTGGATTTTGGTTTCCTCTTCTTTCTTTGAAATGACAAGTCTTCATTCAGCATTCTACACACACCTTGTACCAGCTTCAGTTTGAAGCATGTTGGTGCTCTCAAAACGCTGTGTAACCTATGTAGAGTGTGTTACTCTCCAGCACTGAATACACAACTTAGAGCTCCTTTCACCACAGACACGCAAACACATCTTTTTGTGAAAGTCCTACTTCAGGTCCCTTGGAAATGTAAGGGTTTCATGGAGATCATGACGTCAATCATGCTTTTGCACTCTACTACCAATAGAAATGACCTCTTGTACATGCCTGACTGAGTTTCACTGCAAAATGCCCTTGTTTTCTGGTTTCTTGAATGTTCTCAACACATTAGGAGAAAGAGCGTGTTTGAGCAAGATCGATGCAGTGTGCGTTTCCCTAGATTTCAAGTGATTTGGGAAATATAATCCTTATTTTTCCACATTGTGAAAGAAACATGAGGCTTGCAAGAGATTGAAAAAATGCATCCCAAAACGTACCTCAGCGGTGAAAGCACACGTTTCTACAAAGACTTTGAAGTAGCAAGTAAAAGCCAATGGCTGAGTGTTCTTTCAGAGAGAAACATACACATTTCATCCTTCTGGAGTGAATTTTCAGCCTGGAATTCATATGCATTTGTACCGTGCAGAATGTAACTACCTGCTCGGGGGTTGTGTCATAGAAGCAACTTTCCTGCAGGAGCTTATTGGAACATTCATTGTTTGGCTAACTTCTTTGGGTTGGTTTTGGAAGGTCTTTCAACTTTAGCCAAATCCGCTTTCTTACGAAATTTTTTCACAGCCCTGTTTCCAAGAGCCCACAAAGAACTGCTGCTTAAAACTCTCCACATGCACATCTCCCATACTGGTGTGCTCGTTTCACTACCTGGATTTTGGTTTCCTCTTCTTTCTTTGAAATTACTAGCCCTCTTTCTGCATGCTACACACACCTTGTAGCAGTTTCAGTTTGCAACATATTGGTGCTCTTAAAACGCTGAGTAACCTGTGTAGAGTGTGTCAATCTCCAGCACTGAATACACAACTTAGAGCTCCTTTCACCACAGACACGCAAACACATCTTTTTGTAAAAGTCCTACTTCTTTACTCTTGGAAATGTAAGGGTTTCATCGAGAACTTGAAGTCAATCATGCTTTTGCACTCTGCAACCAATAGGAATGAACCCTTGTACATACCCGTCTGAATTTCAGTGCAAAATGCCCTTCTTTTCTGGTTTGTTGAAAGTTCACAACACATTAGGAGATAGAGCGTGTTTGAAGAAGACTGGTGCAGTGTGCGTTTTCCTTTATTTCTTGTGATTTGGGAAACATAATCCGTGATTTTCCACATTGTCTAAGAAACAACATGAGGCTTGCAAGAGATTGAAACAATGCATCCTAAAACTTATTCCAGCAGTGAAAACACACGGTTCTACAAAGACTTGGAAGGAGCAAGCAAAAGAATAGTGGCTGAGTGTCCTTTCAGAGAGAAATACATGCATTTCATCCTTCTGGAGTGAGTTTTCTTGCTGGAATTCATATGCATTTTGTACTGTGCAGAATGTAGCTACCTGCTCGGGGGTTGTGTCATAGATGCACCTTTCCTGTAGGAGCTTATTGGAACTTTCATTGTTTGGCTAAGTTATTTAGGGATGGTTTTGGAAGGTCTTTCAACTTTGGCCAAATCCGCTTTGTACGAAAGTTTTTCACAGCCCTGTTTCCAAGTGTCCACAAAGAGCTGCTGCTTGAAAGTGTCCACATGCACATCTCCCATACTGGTGTGCTCGTTTCACTACCTGGATTTTGGTTTCCTCTTCTTTCTTTGAAATGACAAGTCTTCATTCAGCATGCTACACACAGCTTGTAGCAGTTTCAGTTTGAAGCATGTTGGTGCTCTCAAAACGCTGTGTATCCTGTGTAGAGTGTGTCACTCTACAGCACTGAATACACAACTTAGAGCTCCTTTCAACACAGACACGCAAACACGTCTTTTTGGGAAAGTCCTAACTAAGGTAAATTGGAAATGTAAGGGTTTCATCGAAAACATGAAGACAATCATGCTTTTGAACTCTGCAACCGAAAGAAATGGCTTTTTGTACATGCCATTCTGAATTTCACTGCAAAATGCCCTTCTTTTCTGGTTTGTTGAAAGTTCAAAACACTTTAGGAAATAGAACGTGTTTGAAGAAGACTGATGCAGTGTGCGTTTTCCTGGATTTCAAGTGATTCGGGATACATACTCCTTGTTTTTCCACATTCTCTAAGAAACAACATGAGGCTTGCAAGAGATTGAAAAAATGCATCCTAAAACTTATGCCTGCAGTGAAAACACACGTTTCTACAAAGACTTGGAAGGAGCAAGCAAAAGAATAGTGGCTGAGAGTTCTTTCAGAGAGAAACACACGTATTTCATCCTTCTGTAGAGACGGTTAGGGTTACGATTGGACCTAGGGTAGGGTTATGTTGAGGGCTAGGGTTTGAGAGACGGTTAGGGTTACGAATGGACCTAGGGTTAGGCTTATGTTGAGGGCTAGGGTTAGAGAGAAGGTTAGGGTTACTATTGGACCTAGGGTTAGGGTTATGTTGAGGGCTAGGGTTAGAGATATGGTTAGGGTTACTTTTGGACCTAGGGTTAGGGTTATGTTGAGGGCTAGGGTTAGAGATATGGTTAGGGGTACGATTGGACCTAGGGTTAGGGTTATGTTGAGGGCTAGGGGTAGAGAGAAGGTTAGGGTTACTTTTGGACCTAGGGTTAGGGTTATGTTAAGGGCTAGGGTTAGAGATATGGTTAGGGTTACTTTTGGACCTAGGGTTAGGGTTATGTTGCGGGCTAGGGTTAGAGATATGGTTAGGGTTACGATTGGACCTAGGGTTAGGGTTATGTTGAGGGCTAGGGTTAGAGAGAAGGTTAGGGTTACTTTTGGACCTAGGGTTAGGGTTATGTTGAGGGCTAGGGTTAGAGATATGGTTAGGGTTACGATTGGACCTAGGGTTAGGGTTATGTTGAGGGCTAGGGTTAGAGTTCCGGTTAGGGTTGCACTTGAACCTAGGGTTAGCGTAACGTTGAGGGCTAGGCTTAGAGAGAAGGTTAGGGTTACAATTGGACCTAGGGTTAGGGTTATCTTGAGGCCCAGGGTTTGAGATCGGGTTAGGGTTACGATTGGACCTAGGGTTAGGGTTATGTTGAGGGCTAGAGTTACAGATCCGGTTAGGGTTACGATTTGACCTCGGGTTAGGGTTATGTTTAGGGCTAGGGTTAGAGATCCGGTTAGGGTTACTATTGGACGTAGGGTTAGGGTTATGTTGAGGGCTAGGCTTAGAGATCAGGTTAGGGTTAAGATTGGACCTAGGGTTATAGTGATGTTGAGGGCTAGGGTATTCCAGCAGTGAATACACACATTTCTATAAAGACTTTGAAGCAGCAAGCTAAAGCCTTGTGGCTGAGTGTTCTTTCATAGGGAAACATGCATTTCATCCTTCTGGAGTGAATTTTCATGCTGGAGTTCATATGCATTTTATACTGTGCAGAATGTAGCTACCTGCTGGAGGTTGTGTCATAGAAGCACCTTTTCTGCAGGCGCTTATTGGAACACTCATTGTTTGGCTAAGTTATTTAGGGTTGGTTTTGGAAGGTCTTTCAACCTTGGTCAAATCCCGCTTCGTACGCAAGTTTTTAATAGCGCTGTTTCCAAGTGTCCATAAAGAGCTGCTGCTTGAAACTGTCCACATGCACATCTCGTATACTGGTGTGCTCGTTTCACTACCTGGATTTTGGTTTCCTCTTCTTTCTTTGAAATGACAAGTCTTCATTCAGCATTCTACACACACCTTGTACCAGCTTCAGTTTGAAGCATGTTGGTGCTCTCAAAACGCTGTGTAACCTATGTAGAGTGTGTTACTCTCCAGCACTGAATACACAACTTAGAGCTCCTTTCACCACAGACACGCAAACACATCTTTTTGTGAAAGTCCTACTTCAGGTCCCTTGGAAATGTAAGGGTTTCATGGAGATCATGACGTCAATCATGCTTTTGCACTCTACTACCAATAGAAATGACCTCTTGTACATGCCTGACTGAGTTTCACTGCAAAATGCCCTTGTTTTCTGGTTTCTTGAATGTTCTCAACACATTAGGAGAAAGAGCGTGTTTGAGCAAGATCGATGCAGTGTGCGTTTCCCTAGATTTCAAGTGATTTGGGAAATATAATCCTTATTTTTCCACATTGTGAAAGAAACATGAGGCTTGCAAGAGATTGAAAAAATGCATCCCAAAACGTACCTCAGCGGTGAAAGCACACGTTTCTACAAAGACTTTGAAGTAGCAAGTAAAAGCCAATGGCTGAGTGTTCTTTCAGAGAGAAACATACACATTTCATCCTTCTGTAGTGAATTTTCAACCTGGAATTCATATGCATTTGTACCGTGCAGAATGTAACTACCTGCTCGGGGGTTGTGTCATAGAAGCAACTTTCCTGCAGGAGCTTATTGGAACATTCATTGTTTGGCTAACTTCTTTGGGTTGGTTTTGGAAGGTCTTTCAACTTTAGCCAAATCCGCTTTCTTACGAAATTTTTTCACAGCCCTGTTTCCAAGAGCCCACAAAGAACTGCTGCTTAAAACTCTCCACATGCACATCTCCCATACTGGTGTGCTCGTTTCACTACCTGGATTTTGGTTTCCTCTTCTTTCTTTGAAATTACAAGCCCTCTTTCTGCATGCTACACACACCTTGTAGCAGTTTCAGTTTGCAGCATATTGGTGCTCTTAAAACGCTGAGTAACCTGTGTAGAGTGTGTCAATCTCCAGCACTGAATACACAACTTAGAGCTCCTTTCACCACAGACACGCAAACACATCTTTTTGTAAAAGTCCAACTTCTTTACTCTTGGAAATGTAAGGGTTTCATCGAGAACTTGAAGTCAATCATGCTTTTGCACTCTGCAACCAATAGGAATGAACCCTTGTACATACCCGTCTGAATTTCAGTGCAAAATGCCCTTCTTTTCTGGTTTGTTGAAAGTTCACAACACATTAGGAGATAGAGCGTGTTTGAAGAAGACTGGTGCAGTGTGCGTTTTCCTTTATTTCTTGTGATTTGGGAAACATAATCCGTGATTTTCCACATTGTCTAAGAAACAACATGAGGCTTGCAAGAGATTGAAACAATGCATCCTAAAACTTATTCCAGCAGTGAAAACACACGGTTCTACAAAGACTTGGAAGGAGCAAGCAAAAGAATAGTGGCTGAGTGTCCTTTCAGAGAGAAATACATGCATTTCATCCTTCTGGAGTGAGTTTTCTTGCTGGAATTCATATGCATTTTGTACTGTGCAGAATGTAGCTACCTGCTCGGGGGTTGTGTCATAGATGCACCTTTCCTGTAGGAGCTTATTGGAACTTTCATTGTTTGGCTAAGTTATTTAGGGTTGGTTTTGGAAGGTGTTTCAACTTTGGCCAAATCCGCTTTGCACGAAAGTTTTTCACAGCCCTGTTTCCAAGTGTCCACAAAGAGCTGCTGCTTGAAAGTGTCCACATGCACATCTCCCATACTGGTGTGCTCGTTTCACTACCTGGATTTTGGTTTCCTCTTCTTTCTTTGAAATGACAAGTCTTCATTCAGCATGCTACACACAGCTTGTAGCAGTTTCAGTTTGAAGCATGTTGGTGCTCTCAAAACGCTGCGTATCCTGGGTAGAGTGTGTCACTCTACAGCACTGAATACACAACTTAGAGCTCCTTTCAACACAGACACGCAAACACGTCTTTTTGGGAAAGTCCTAACTCAGGTAAATTGGAAATGTAAGGGTTTCATCGAAAACATGAAGACAATCATGCTTTTGAACTCTGCAACCGAAAGAAATGGCTTTTTGTACATGCCATTCTGAATTTCACTGCAAAATGCCCTTCTTTTCTGGTTTGTTGAAAGTTCAAAACACTTTAGGAAATAGAACGTGTTTGAAGAAGACTGATGCAGTGTGCGTTTTCCTGGATTTCAAGTGATTCGGGATACATACTCCTTGTTTTTCCACATTCTCTAAGAAACAACATGAGGCTTGCAAGAGATTGAAAAAATGCATCCTAAAACTTATGCCTGCAGTGAAAACACACGTTTCTACAAAGACTTGGAAGGAGCAAGCAAAAGAATAGTGGCTGAGAGTTCTTTCAGAGAGTAACACACGTATTTCATCCTTCTGTAGAGACGGTTAGGGTTACGATTGGACCTAGGGTAGGGTTATGTTGAGGGCTAGGGTTTGAGAGACGGTTAGGGTTACGAATGGACCTAGGGTTAGGCTTATGTTGAGGGCTAGGGTTAGAGAGAAGGTTAGGGTTACTTTTGGACCTAGGGTTAGGGTTATGTTGAGGGCTAGGGTTAGAGATATGGTTAGGGTTACGATTGGACCTAGGGTTAGGGTTATGTTGAGGGCTAGGGTTAGAGAGAAGGTTAGGGTTACTTTTGGACCTAGGGTTAGGGTTATGTTGAGGGCTAGGGTTAGAGATATGGTTAGGGTTACGATTGGACCTAGGGTTAGGGTTATGTTGAGGGCTAGGGTTAGAGTTCCGGTTAGGGTTGCACTTGAACCTAGGGTTAGCGTAACGTTGAGGGCTAGGCTTAGAGAGAAGGTTAGGGTTACAATTGGACCTAGGGTTAGGGTTATGTTGAGGCCCAGGGTTTGAGATCGGGTTAGGGTTACGATTGGACCTAGGGTTAGGGTTATGTTGAGGGCTAGAGTTACAGATCCGGTTAGGGTTACGATTTGACCTCGGGTTAGGGTTATGTTTAGGGCTAGGGTTAGAGATCCGGTTAGGGTTACTATTGGACGTAGGGTTAGGGTTATGTTGAGGGCTAGGCTTAGAGATTAGGTTAGGGTTAAGATTGGACCTAGGGTTATAGTGATGTTGAGGGCTAGGGTATTCCAGCAGTGAATACACACATTTCTATAAAGACTTTGAAGCAGCAAGCTAAAGCCTTGTGGCTGAGTGTTCTTTCATAGGGAAACATGCATTTCATCCTTCTGGAGTGAATTTTCATGCTGGAGTTCATATGCATTTTATACTGTGCAGAATGTAGCTACCTGCTGGGGGTTGTGTCATAGAAGCACCTTTTCTGCAGGAGCTTATTGGAACATTCATTGTTTGGCTAAGTTATTTAGGGTTGGTTTTGGAAGGTCTTTCAACCTTGGTCAAATCCCGCTTCGTACGCAAGTTTTTAATAGCGCTGTTTCCAAGTGTCCATAAAGAGCTGCTGCTTGAAACTGTCCACATGCACATCTCGTATACTGGTGTGCTCGTTTCACTACCTGGATTTTGGTTTCCTCTTCTTTCTTTGAAATGACAAGTCTTCATTCAGCATTCTACACACACCTTGTACCAGCTTCAGTTTGAAGCATGTTGGTGCTCTCAAAACGCTGTGTAACCTATGTAGAGTGTGTTACTCTCCAGCACTGAATACACAACTTAGAGCTCCTTTCACCACAGACACGCAAACACATCTTTTTGTGAAAGTCCTACTTCAGGTCCCTTGGAAATGTAAGGGTTTCATGGAGATCATGACGTCAATCATGCTTTTGCACTCTACTACCAATAGAAATGACCTCTTGTACATGCCTGACTGAGTTTCACTGCAAAATGCCCTTGTTTTCTGGTTTCTTGAATGTTCTCAACACATTAGGAGAAAGAGCGTGTTTGAGCAAGATCGATGCAGTGTGCGTTTCCCTAGATTTCAAGTGATTTGGGAAATATAATCCTTATTTTTCCACATTGTGAAAGAAACATGAGGCTTGCAAGAGATTGAAAAAATGCATCCCAAAACGTACCTCAGCGGTGAAAGCACACGTTTCTACAAAGACTTTGAAGTAGCAAGTAAAAGCCAATGGCTGAGTGTTCTTTCAGAGAGAAACATACACATTTCATCCTTCTGGAGTGAATTTTCAGCCTGGAATTCATATGCATTTGTACCGTGCAGAATGTAACTACCTGCTCGGGGGTTGTGTCATAGAAGCAACTTTCCTGCAGGAGCTTATTGGAACATTCATTGTTTGGCTAACTTCTTTGGGTTGGTTTTGGAAGGTCTTTCAACTTTAGCCAAATCCGCTTTCTTACGAAATTTTTTCACAGCCCTGTTTCCAAGAGCCCACAAAGAACTGCTGCTTAAAACTCTCCACATGCACATCTCCCATACTGGTGTGCTCGTTTCACTACCTGGATTTTGGTTTCCTCTTCTTTCTTTGAAATTACTAGCCCTCTTTCTGCATGCTACACACACCTTGTAGCAGTTTCAGTTTGCAACATATTGGTGCTCTTAAAACGCTGAGTAACCTGTGTAGAGTGTGTCAATCTCCAGCACTGAATACACAACTTAGAGCTCCTTTCACCACAGACACGCAAACACATCTTTTTGTAAAAGTCCTACTTCTTTACTCTTGGAAATGTAAGGGTTTCATCGAGAACTTGAAGTCAATCATGCTTTTGCACTCTGCAACCAATAGGAATGAACCCTTGTACATACCCGTCTGAATTTCAGTGCAAAATGCCCTTCTTTTCTGGTTTGTTGAAAGTTCACAACACATTAGGAGATAGAGCGTGTTTGAAGAAGACTGGTGCAGTGTGCGTTTTCCTTTATTTCTTGTGATTTGGGAAACATAATCCGTGATTTTCCACATTGTCTAAGAAACAACATGAGGCTTGCAAGAGATTGAAACAATGCATCCTAAAACTTATTCCAGCAGTGAAAACACACGGTTCTACAAAGACTTGGAAGGAGCAAGCAAAAGAATAGTGGCTGAGTGTCCTTTCAGAGAGAAATACATGCATTTCATCCTTCTGGAGTGAGTTTTCTTGCTGGAATTCATATGCATTTTGTACTGTGCAGAATGTAGCTACCTGCTCGGGGGTTGTGTCATAGATGCACCTTTCCTGTAGGAGCTTATTGGAACTTTCATTGTTTGGCTAAGTTATTTAGGGATGGTTTTGGAAGGTCTTTCAACTTTGGCCAAATCCGCTTTGTACGAAAGTTTTTCACAGCCCTGTTTCCAAGTGTCCACAAAGAGCTGCTGCTTGAAAGTGTCCACATGCACATCTCCCATACTGGTGTGCTCGTTTCACTACCTGGATTTTGGTTTCCTCTTCTTTCTTTGAAATGACAAGTCTTCATTCAGCATGCTACACACAGCTTGTAGCAGTTTCAGTTTGAAGCATGTTGGTGCTCTCAAAACGCTGTGTATCCTGTGTAGAGTGTGTCACTCTACAGCACTGAATACACAACTTAGAGCTCCTTTCAACACAGACACGCAAACACGTCTTTTTGGGAAAGTCCTAACTAAGGTAAATTGGAAATGTAAGGGTTTCATCGAAAACATGAAGACAATCATGCTTTTGAACTCTGCAACCGAAAGAAATGGCTTTTTGTACATGCCATTCTGAATTTCACTGCAAAATGCCCTTCTTTTCTGGTTTGTTGAAAGTTCAAAACACTTTAGGAAATAGAACGTGTTTGAAGAAGACTGATGCAGTGTGCGTTTTCCTGGATTTCAAGTGATTCGGGATACATACTCCTTGTTTTTCCACATTCTCTAAGAAACAACATGAGGCTTGCAAGAGATTGAAAAAATGCATCCTAAAACTTATGCCTGCAGTGAAAACACACGTTTCTACAAAGACTTGGAAGGAGCAAGCAAAAGAATAGTGGCTGAGAGTTCTTTCAGAGAGAAACACACGTATTTCATCCTTCTGTAGAGACGGTTAGGGTTACGATTGGACCTAGGGTAGGGTTATGTTGAGGGCTAGGGTTTGAGAGACGGTTAGGGTTACGAATGGACCTAGGGTTAGGCTTATGTTGAGGGCTAGGGTTAGAGAGAAGGTTAGGGTTACTATTGGACCTAGGGTTAGGGTTATGTTGAGGGCTAGGGTTAGAGATATGGTTAGGGTTACTTTTGGACCTAGGGTTAGGGTTATGTTGAGGGCTAGGGTTAGAGATATGGTTAGGGGTACGATTGGACCTAGGGTTAGGGTTATGTTGAGGGCTAGGGGTAGAGAGAAGGTTAGGGTTACTTTTGGACCTAGGGTTAGGGTTATGTTAAGGGCTAGGGTTAGAGATATGGTTAGGGTTACTTTTGGACCTAGGGTTAGGGTTATGTTGCGGGCTAGGGTTAGAGATATGGTTAGGGTTACGATTGGACCTAGGGTTAGGGTTATGTTGAGGGCTAGGGTTAGAGAGAAGGTTAGGGTTACTTTTGGACCTAGGGTTAGGGTTATGTTGAGGGCTAGGGTTAGAGATATGGTTAGGGTTACGATTGGACCTAGGGTTAGGGTTATGTTGAGGGCTAGGGTTAGAGTTCCGGTTAGGGTTGCACTTGAACCTAGGGTTAGCGTAACGTTGAGGGCTAGGCTTAGAGAGAAGGTTAGGGTTACAATTGGACCTAGGGTTAGGGTTATCTTGAGGCCCAGGGTTTGAGATCGGGTTAGGGTTACGATTGGACCTAGGGTTAGGGTTATGTTGAGGGCTAGAGTTACAGATCCGGTTAGGGTTACGATTTGACCTCGGGTTAGGGTTATGTTTAGGGCTAGGGTTAGAGATCCGGTTAGGGTTACTATTGGACGTAGGGTTAGGGTTATGTTGAGGGCTAGGCTTAGAGATCAGGTTAGGGTTAAGATTGGACCTAGGGTTATAGTGATGTTGAGGGCTAGGGTATTCCAGCAGTGAATACACACATTTCTATAAAGACTTTGAAGCAGCAAGCTAAAGCCTTGTGGCTGAGTGTTCTTTCATAGGGAAACATGCATTTCATCCTTCTGGAGTGAATTTTCATGCTGGAGTTCATATGCATTTTATACTGTGCAGAATGTAGCTACCTGCTGGAGGTTGTGTCATAGAAGCACCTTTTCTGCAGGCGCTTATTGGAACACTCATTGTTTGGCTAAGTTATTTAGGGTTGGTTTTGGAAGGTCTTTCAACCTTGGTCAAATCCCGCTTCGTACGCAAGTTTTTAATAGCGCTGTTTCCAAGTGTCCATAAAGAGCTGCTGCTTGAAACTGTCCACATGCACATCTCGTATACTGGTGTGCTCGTTTCACTACCTGGATTTTGGTTTCCTCTTCTTTCTTTGAAATGACAAGTCTTCATTCAGCATTCTACACACACCTTGTACCAGCTTCAGTTTGAAGCATGTTGGTGCTCTCAAAACGCTGTGTAACCTATGTAGAGTGTGTTACTCTCCAGCACTGAATACACAACTTAGAGCTCCTTTCACCACAGACACGCAAACACATCTTTTTGTGAAAGTCCTACTTCAGGTCCCTTGGAAATGTAAGGGTTTCATGGAGATCATGACGTCAATCATGCTTTTGCACTCTACTACCAATAGAAATGACCTCTTGTACATGCCTGACTGAGTTTCACTGCAAAATGCCCTTGTTTTCTGGTTTCTTGAATGTTCTCAACACATTAGGAGAAAGAGCGTGTTTGAGCAAGATCGATGCAGTGTGCGTTTCCCTAGATTTCAAGTGATTTGGGAAATATAATCCTTATTTTTCCACATTGTGAAAGAAACATGAGGCTTGCAAGAGATTGAAAAAATGCATCCCAAAACGTACCTCAGCGGTGAAAGCACACGTTTCTACAAAGACTTTGAAGTAGCAAGTAAAAGCCAATGGCTGAGTGTTCTTTCAGAGAGAAACATACACATTTCATCCTTCTGTAGTGAATTTTCAACCTGGAATTCATATGCATTTGTACCGTGCAGAATGTAACTACCTGCTCGGGGGTTGTGTCATAGAAGCAACTTTCCTGCAGGAGCTTATTGGAACATTCATTGTTTGGCTAACTTCTTTGGGTTGGTTTTGGAAGGTCTTTCAACTTTAGCCAAATCCGCTTTCTTACGAAATTTTTTCACAGCCCTGTTTCCAAGAGCCCACAAAGAACTGCTGCTTAAAACTCTCCACATGCACATCTCCCATACTGGTGTGCTCGTTTCACTACCTGGATTTTGGTTTCCTCTTCTTTCTTTGAAATTACAAGCCCTCTTTCTGCATGCTACACACACCTTGTAGCAGTTTCAGTTTGCAGCATATTGGTGCTCTTAAAACGCTGAGTAACCTGTGTAGAGTGTGTCAATCTCCAGCACTGAATACACAACTTAGAGCTCCTTTCACCACAGACACGCAAACACATCTTTTTGTAAAAGTCCAACTTCTTTACTCTTGGAAATGTAAGGGTTTCATCGAGAACTTGAAGTCAATCATGCTTTTGCACTCTGCAACCAATAGGAATGAACCCTTGTACATACCCGTCTGAATTTCAGTGCAAAATGCCCTTCTTTTCTGGTTTGTTGAAAGTTCACAACACATTAGGAGATAGAGCGTGTTTGAAGAAGACTGGTGCAGTGTGCGTTTTCCTTTATTTCTTGTGATTTGGGAAACATAATCCGTGATTTTCCACATTGTCTAAGAAACAACATGAGGCTTGCAAGAGATTGAAACAATGCATCCTAAAACTTATTCCAGCAGTGAAAACACACGGTTCTACAAAGACTTGGAAGGAGCAAGCAAAAGAATAGTGGCTGAGTGTCCTTTCAGAGAGAAATACATGCATTTCATCCTTCTGGAGTGAGTTTTCTTGCTGGAATTCATATGCATTTTGTACTGTGCAGAATGTAGCTACCTGCTCGGGGGTTGTGTCATAGATGCACCTTTCCTGTAGGAGCTTATTGGAACTTTCATTGTTTGGCTAAGTTATTTAGGGTTGGTTTTGGAAGGTGTTTCAACTTTGGCCAAATCCGCTTTGCACGAAAGTTTTTCACAGCCCTGTTTCCAAGTGTCCACAAAGAGCTGCTGCTTGAAAGTGTCCACATGCACATCTCCCATACTGGTGTGCTCGTTTCACTACCTGGATTTTGGTTTCCTCTTCTTTCTTTGAAATGACAAGTCTTCATTCAGCATGCTACACACAGCTTGTAGCAGTTTCAGTTTGAAGCATGTTGGTGCTCTCAAAACGCTGCGTATCCTGGGTAGAGTGTGTCACTCTACAGCACTGAATACACAACTTAGAGCTCCTTTCACACAGACACGCAAACACGGCTTTTTGGGAAAGTCCTAACTCAGGTAAATTGGAAATGTAAGGGTTTCATCGAAAACATGAAGACAATCATGCTTTTGAACTCTGCAACCGAAAGAAATGGCTTTTTGTACATGCCATTCTGAATTTCACTGCAAAATGCCCTTCTTTTCTGGTTTGTTGAAAGTTCAAAACACTTTAGGAAATAGAACGTGTTTGAAGAAGACTGATGCAGTGTGCGTTTTCCTGGATTTCAAGTGATTCGGGATACATACTCCTTGTTTTTCCACATTCTCTAAGAAACAACATGAGGCTTGCAAGAGATTGAAAAAATGCATCCTAAAACTTATGCCTGCAGTGAAAACACACGTTTCTACAAAGACTTGGAAGGAGCAAGCAAAAGAATAGTGGCTGAGAGTTCTTTCAGAGAGTAACACACGTATTTCATCCTTCTGTAGAGACGGTTAGGGTTACGATTGGACCTAGGGTAGGGTTATGTTGAGGGCTAGGGTTTGAGAGACGGTTAGGGTTACGAATGGACCTAGGGTTAGGCTTATGTTGAGGGCTAGGGTTAGAGAGAAGGTTAGGGTTACTTTTGGACCTAGGGTTAGGGTTATGTTGAGGGTTAGGGTTAGAGAGAAGGTTAGGGTTACTTTTGGACCTAGGGTTAGGGTTATGTTGAGGGCTAGGGTTAGAGATATGGTTAGGGTTACGATTGGACATAGGGTTAGGGTTATGTTGAGGGCTAGGGGTAGAGAGAAGGTTAGGGTTACTTTTGGACCTAGGGTTAGGGTTATGTTGAGGGCTAGGGTTAGAGATATGGTTAGGGTTACGATTGGACCTAGGGTTAGGGTTATGTTGAGGGCTAGGGTTAGAGAGAAGGTTAGGGTTACTTTTGGACCTAGGGTTAGGGTTATGTTGCGGGCTAGGGTTAGAGATATGGTTAAGGTTACGATTGGACCTAGGGTTAGGGTTATGTTGAGGGCTAGGGTTAGAGAGAAGGTTAGGGTTACTTTTGGACCTAGGGTTAGGGTTATGTTGAGGGCTAGGGTTAGAGATATGGTTAGGGTTACGATTGGACCTAGGGTTAGGGTTATGTTGAGGGCTAGGGTTAGAGTTCCGGTTAGGGTTGCACTTGAACCTAGGGTTAGCGTAACGTTGAGGGCTAGGCTTAGAGAGAAGGTTAGGGTTACAATTGGACCTAGGGTTAGGGTTATGTTGAGGCCCAGGGTTTGAGATCGGGTTAGGGTTACGATTGGACCTAGGGTTAGGGTTATGTTGAGGGCTAAAGTTACAGATCCGGTTAGGGTTACGATTTGACCTCGGGTTAGGGTTATGTTTAGGGCTAGGGTTAGAGATCCGGTTAGCGTTACTATTGGACGTAGGATTAGGGTTATGTTGAGGGCTAGGCTTAGAGATCAGGTTAGGGTTAAGATTGGACCTAGGGTTATAGTGATGTTGAGGGCTAGGGTATTCCAGCAGTGAATACACACATTTCTATAAAGACTTTGAAGCAGCAAGCTAAAGCCTTGTGGCTGAGTGTTCTTTCATAGGGAAACATGCATTTCATCCTTCTGGAGTGAATTTTCATGCTGGAGTTCATATGCATTTTATACTGTGCAGAATGTAGCTACCTGCTGGAGGTTGTGTCATAGAAGCACCTTTTCTGCAGGAGCTTATTGGAACACTCATTGTTTGGCTAAGTTATTTAGGGTTGGTTTTGGAAGGTCTTTCAACCTTGGTCAAATCCCGCTTCGTACGCAAGTTTTTAATAGCGCTGTTTCCAAGTGTCCACAAAGAGCTGCTGCTTGAAACTGTCCACATGCACATCTCGTATACTGGTGTGCTCGTTTCACTACCTGGATTTTGGTTTCCTCTTCTTTCTTTGAAATGACAAGTCTTCATTCAGCATTCTACACACACCTTGTACCAGCTTCAGTTTGAAGCATGTTGGTGCTCTCAAAACGCTGTGTAACCTATGTAGAGTGTGTTACTCTCCAGCACTGAATACACAACTTAGAGCTCCTTTCACCACAGACACGCAAACACATCTTTTTGTGAAAGTCCTACTTCAGGTCCCTTGGAAATGTAAGGGTTTCATGGAGATCATGACGTCAATCATGCTTTTGCACTCTACTACCAATAGAAATGACCTCTTGTACATGCCTGACTGAGTTTCACTGCAAAATGCCCTTGTTTTCTGGTTTCTTGAATGTTCTCAACACATTAGGAGAAAGAGCGTGTTTGAGCAAGATCGATGCAGTGTGCGTTTCCCTAGATTTCAAGTGATTTGGGAAATATAATCCTTATTTTTCCACATTGTGAAAGAAACATGAGGCTTGCAAGAGATTGAAAAAATGCATCCCAAAACGTACCTCAGCGGTGAAAGCACACGTTTCTACAAAGACTTTGAAGTAGCAAGTAAAAGCCAATGGCTGAGTGTTCTTTCAGAGAGAAACATACACATTTCATCCTTCTGGAGTGAATTTTCAACCTGGAATTCATATGCATTTGTACCGTGCAGAATGTAACTACCTGCTCGGGGGTTGTGTCATAGAAGCAACTTTCCTGCAGGAGCTTATTGGAACATTCATTGTTTGGCTAACTTCTTTGGGTTGGTTTTGGAAGGTCTTTCAACTTTAGCCAAATCCGCTTTCTTACGAAATTTTTTCACAGCCCTGTTTCCAAGAGCCCACAAAGAACTGCTGCTTAAAACTCTCCACATGCACATCTCCCATACTGGTGTGCTCGTTTCACTACCTGGATTTTGGTTTCCTCTTCTTTCTTTGAAATTACAAGCCCTCTTTCTGCATGCTACACACACCTTGTAGCAGTTTCAGTTTGCAGCATATTGGTGCTCTTAAAACGCTGAGTAACCTGTGTAGAGTGTGTCAATCTCCAGCACTGAATACACAACTTAGAGCTCCTTTCACCACAGACACGCAAACACATCTTTTTGTAAAAGTCCAACTTCTTTACTCTTGGAAATGTAAGGGTTTCATCGAGAACTTGAAGTCAATCATGCTTTTGCACTCTGCAACCAATAGGAATGAACCCTTGTACATACCCGTCTGAATTTCAGTGCAAAATGCCCTTCTTTTCTGGTTTGTTGAAAGTTCACAACACATTAGGAGATAGAGCGTGTTTGAAGAAGACTGGTGCAGTGTGCGTTTTCCTTTATTTCTTGTGATTTGGGAAACATAATCCGTGATTTTCCACATTGTCTAAGAAACAACATGAGGCTTGCAAGAGATTGAAACAATGCATCCTAAAACTTATTCCAGCAGTGAAAACACACGGTTCTACAAAGACTTGGAAGGAGCAAGCAAAAGAATAGTGGCTGAGTGTCCTTTCAGAGAGAAATACATGCATTTCATCCTTCTGGAGTGAGTTTTCTTGCTGGAATTCATATGCATTTTGTACTGTGCAGAATGTAGCTACCTGCTCGGGGGTTGTGTCATAGATGCACCTTTCCTGTAGGAGCTTATTGGAACTTTCATTGTTTGGCTAAGTTATTTAGGGTTGGTTTTGGAAGGTGTTTCAACTTTGGCCAAATCCGCTTTGCACGAAAGTTTTTCACAGCCCTGTTTCCAAGTGTCCACAAAGAGCTGCTGCTTGAAAGTGTCCACATGCACATCTCCCATACTGGTGTGCTCGTTTCACTACCTGGATTTTGGTTTCCTCTTCTTTCTTTGAAATGACAAGTCTTCATTCAGCATGCTACACACAGCTTGTAGCAGTTTCAGTTTGAAGCATGTTGGTGCTCTCAAAACGCTGCGTATCCTGGGTAGAGTGTGTCACTCTACAGCACTGAATACACAACTTAGAGCTCCTTTCAACACAGACACGCAAACACGTCTTTTTGGGAAAGTCCTAACTCAGGTAAATTGGAAATGTAAGGGTTTCATCGAAAACATGAAGACAATCATGCTTTTGAACTCTGCAACCGAAAGAAATGGCTTTTTGTACATGCCATTCTGAATTTCACTGCAAAATGCCCTTCTTTTCTGGTTTGTTGAAAGTTCAAAACACTTTAGGAAATAGAACGTGTTTGAAGAAGACTGATGCAGTGTGCGTTTTCCTGGATTTCAAGTGATTCGGGATACATACTCCTTGTTTTTCCACATTCTCTAAGAAACAACATGAGGCTTGCAAGAGATTGAAAAAATGCATCCTAAAACTTATGCCTGCAGTGAAAACACACGTTTCTACAAAGACTTGGAAGGAGCAAGCAAAAGAATAGTGGCTGAGAGTTCTTTCAGAGAGTAACACACGTATTTCATCCTTCTGTAGAGACGGTTAGGGTTACGATTGGACCTAGGGTAGGGTTATGTTGAGGGCTAGGGTTTGAGAGACGGTTAGGGTTACGAATGGACCTAGGGTTAGGCTTATGTTGAGGGCTAGGGTTAGAGAGAAGGTTAGGGTTACTTTTGGACCTAGGGTTAGGGTTATGTTGAGGGCTAGGGTTAGAGATATGGTTAGGGTTACGATTGGACCTAGGGTTAGGGTTATGTTGAGGGCTAGGGTTAGAGAGAAGGTTAGGGTTACTTTTGGACCTAGGGTTAGGGTTATGTTGAGGGCTAGGGTTAGAGATATGGTTAGGGTTACGATTGGACCTAGGGTTAGGGTTATGTTGAGGGCTAGGGTTAGAGTTCCGGTTAGGGTTGCACTTGAACCTAGGGTTAGCGTAACGTTGAGGGCTAGGCTTAGAGAGAAGGTTAGGGTTACAATTGCACCTAGGGTTAGGGTTATGTTGAGGCCCAGGGTTTGAGATCGGGTTAGGGTTACGATTGGACCTAGGGTTAGGGTTATGTTGAGGGCTAGAGTTACAGATCCGGTTAGGGTTACGATTTGACCTCGGGTTAGGGTTATGTTTAGGGCTAGGGTTAGAGATCCGGTTAGGGTTACTATTGGACGTAGGGTTAGGGTTATGTTGAGGGCTAGGCTTAGAGATTAGGTTAGGGTTAAGATTGGACCTAGGGTTATAGTGATGTTGAGGGCTAGGGTATTCCAGCAGTGAATACACACATTTCTATAAAGACTTTGAAGCAGCAAGCTAAAGCCTTGTGGCTGAGTGTTCTTTCATAGGGAAACATGCATTTCATCCTTCTGGAGTGAATTTTCATGCTGGAGTTCATATGCATTTTATACTGTGCAGAATGTAGCTACCTGCTGGGGGTTGTGTCATAGAAGCACCTTTTCTGCAGGAGCTTATTGGAACATTCATTGTTTGGCTAAGTTATTTAGGGTTGGTTTTGGAAGGTCTTTCAACCTTGGTCAAATCCCGCTTCGTACGCAAGTTTTTAATAGCGCTGTTTCCAAGTGTCCATAAAGAGCTGCTGCTTGAAACTGTCCACATGCACATCTCGTATACTGGTGTGCTCGTTTCACTACCTGGATTTTGGTTTCCTCTTCTTTCTTTGAAATGACAAGTCTTCTTTCAGCATTCTACACACACCTTGTACCAGCTTCAGTTTGAAGCATGTTGGTGCTCTCAAAACGCTGTGTAACCTATGTAGAGTGTGTTACTCTCCAGCACTGAATACACAACTTAGAGCTCCTTTCACCACAGACACGCAAACACATCTTTTTGTGAAAGTCCTACTTCAGGTCCCTTGGAAATGTAAGGGTTTCATGGAGATCATGACGTCAATCATGCTTTTGCACTCTACTACCAATAGAAATGACCTCTTGTACATGCCTGACTGAGTTTCACTGCAAAATGCCCTTGTTTTCTGGTTTCTTGAATGTTCTCAACACATTAGGAGAAAGAGCGTGTTTGAGCAAGATCGATGCAGTGTGCGTTTCCCTAGATTTCAAGTGATTTGGGAAATATAATCCTTATTTTTCCACATTGTGAAAGAAACATGAGGCTTGCAAGAGATTGAAAAAATGCATCCCAAAACGTACCTCAGCGGTGAAAGCACACGTTTCTACAAAGACTTTGAAGTAGCAAGTAAAAGCCAATGGCTGAGTGTTCTTTCAGAGAGAAACATACACATTTCATCCTTCTGGAGTGAATTTTCAGCCTGGAATTCATATGCATTTGTACCGTGCAGAATGTAACTACCTGCTCGGGGGTTGTGTCATAGAAGCAACTTTCCTGCAGGAGCTTATTGGAACATTCATTGTTTGGCTAACTTCTTTGGGTTGGTTTTGGAAGGTCTTTCAACTTTAGCCAAATCCGCTTTCTTACGAAATTTTTTCACAGCCCTGTTTCCAAGAGCCCACAAAGAACTGCTGCTTAAAACTCTCCACATGCACATCTCCCATACTGGTGTGCTCGTTTCACTACCTGGATTTTGGTTTCCTCTTCTTTCTTTGAAATTACAAGCCCTCTTTCTGCATGCTACACACACCTTGTAGCAGTTTCAGTTTGCAGCATATTGGTGCTCTTAAAACGCTGAGTAACCTGTGTAGAGTGTGTCAATCTCCAGCACTGAATACACAACTTAGAGCTCCTTTCACCACAGACACGCAAACACATCTTTTTGTAAAAGTCCTACTTCTTTACTCTTGGAAATGTAAGGGTTTCATCGAGAACTTGAAGTCAATCATGCTTTTGCACTCTGCAACCAATAGGAATGAACCCTTGTACATACCCGTCTGAATTTCAGTGCAAAATGCCCTTCTTTTCTGGTTTGTTGAAAGTTCACAACACATTAGGAGATAGAGCGTGTTTGAAGAAGACTGGTGCAGTGTGCGTTTTCCTTTATTTCTTGTGATTTGGGAAACATAATCCGTGATTTTCCACATTGTCTAAGAAACAACATGAGGCTTGCAAGAGATTGAAACAATGCATCCTAAAACTTATTCCAGCAGTGAAAACACACGGTTCTACAAAGACTTGGAAGGAGCAAGCAAAAGAATAGTGGCTGAGTGTCCTTTCAGAGAGAAACACATGCATTTCATCCTTCTGGAGTGAGTTTTCTTGCTGGAATTCATATGCATTTTGTACTGTGCAGAATGTAGCTACCTGCTCGGGGGTTGTGTCATAGATGCACCTTTCCTGTAGGAGCTTATTGGAACTTTCATTGTTTGGCTAAGTTATTTAGGGTTGGTTTTGGAAGGTGTTTCAACTTTGGCCAAATCCGCTTTGCACGAAAGTTTTTCACAGCCCTGTTTCCAAGTGTCCACAAAGAGCTGCTGCTTGAAAGTGTCCACATGCACATCTCCCATACTGGTGTGCTCGTTTCACTACCTGGATTTTGGTTTCCTCTTCTTTCTTTGAAATGACAAGTCTTCATTCAGCATGCTACACACAGCTTGTAGCAGTTTCAGTTTGAAGCATGTTGGTGCTCTCAAAACGCTGCGTATCCTGGGTAGAGTGTGTCACTCTACAGCACTGAATACACAACTTAGAGCTCCTTTCAACACAGACACGCAAACACGGCTTTTTGGGAAAGTCCTAACTCAGGTAAATTGGAAATGTAAGGGTTTCATCGAAAACATGAAGACAATCATGCTTTTGAACTCTGCAACCGAAAGAAATGGCTTTTTGTACATGCCATTCTGAATTTCACTGCAAAATGCCCTTCTTTTCTGGTTTGTTGAAAGTTCAAAACACTTTAGGAAATAGAACGTGTTTGAAGAAGACTGATGCAGTGTGCGTTTTCCTGGATTTCAAGTGATTCGGGATACATACTCCTTGTTTTTCCACATTCTCTAAGAAACAACATGAGGCTTGCAAGAGATTGAAAAAATGGATCCTAAAACTTATGCCTGCAGTGAAAACACACGTTTCTACAAAGACTTGGAAGGAGCAAGCAAAAGAATAGTGGCTGAGAGTTCTTTCAGAGAGTAACACACGTATTTCATCCTTCTGTAGAGACGGTTAGGGTTACGATTGGACCTAGGGTAGGGTTATGTTGAGGGCTAGGGTTTGAGAGACGGTTAGGGTTACGAATGGACCTAGGGTTAGGCTTATGTTGAGGGCTAGGGTTAGAGAGAAGGTTAGGGTTACTTTTGGACCTAGGGTTAGGGTTATGTTGAGGGTTAGGGTTAGAGATATGGTTAGGGTTACTTTTGGACCTAGGGTTAGGGTTATGTTGAGGGCTAGGGTTAGAGATATGGTTAGGGTTACGATTGGACCTAGGGGTTGGGTTATGTTGAGGGCTAGGGTTAGAGATCCGGTTAGGGTTACGATTGGACCTAGGGTTAGGGTTATGTTGAGGGCTAGGGTTAGAGTTCCGGTTAGGGTTGCACTTGAACCTAGGGTTAGCGTAACGTTGAGGGCTAGGCTTAGAGAGAAGGTTAGGGTTACAATTGGACCTAGGGTTAGGGTTATGTTGAGGCCCAGGGTTTGAGATCGGGTTAGGGTTACGATTGGACCTAGGGTTAGGGTTATGTTGAGGGCTAGAGTTACAGATCCGGTTAGGGTTACGATTTGACCTCGGGTTAGGGTTATGTTTAGGGCTAGGGTTAGAGATCCGGTTAGGGTTACTATTGGACGTAGGGTTAGGGTTATGTTGAGGGCTAGGCTTAGAGATTAGGTTAGGGTTAAGATTGGACCTAGGGTTATAGTGATGTTGAGGGCTAGGGTATTCCAGCAGTGAATACACACATTTCTATAAAGACTTTGAAGCAGCAAGCTAAAGCCTTGTGGCTGAGTGTTCTTTCATAGGGAAACATGCATTTCATCCTTCTGGAGTGAATTTTCATGCTGGAGTTCATATGCATTTTATACTGTGCAGAATGTAGCTACCTGCTGGGGGTTGTGTCATAGAAGCACCTTTTCTGCAGGAGCTTATTGGAACATTCATTGTTTGGCTAAGTTATTTAGGGTTGGTTTTGGAAGGTCTTTCAACCTTGGTCAAATCCCGCTTCGTACGCAAGTTTTTAATAGCGCTGTTTCCAAGTGTCCACAAAGAGCTGCTGCTTGAAACTGTCCACATGCACATCTCGTATACTGGTGTGCTCGTTTCACTACCTGGATTTTGGTTTCCTCTTCTTTCTTTGAAATGACAAGTCTTCATTCAGCATTCTACACACACCTTGTACCAGCTTCAGTTTGAAGCATGTTGGTGCTCTCAAAACGCTGTGTAACCTATGTAGAGTGTGTTACTCTCCAGCACTGAATACACAACTTAGAGCTCCTTTCACCACAGACACGCAAACACATCTTTTTGTGAAAGTCCTACTTCAGGTCCCTTGGAAATGTAAGGGTTTCATGGAGATCATGACGTCAATCATGCTTTTGCACTCTACTACCAATAGAAATGACCTCTTGTACATGCCTGACTGAGTTTCACTGCAAAATGCCCTTGTTTTCTGGTTTCTTGAATGTTCTCAACACATTAGGAGAAAGAGCGTGTTTGAGCAAGATCGATGCAGTGTGCGTTTCCCTAGATTTCAAGTGATTTGGGAAATATAATCCTTATTTTTCCACATTGTGAAAGAAACATGAGGCTTGCAAGAGATTGAAAAAATGCATCCCAAAACGTACTCCAGCGGTGAAAGCACACGTTTCTACAAAGACTTTGAAGTAGCAAGTAAAAGCCAATGGCTGAGTGTTCTTTCAGAGAGAAACATACACATTTCATCCTTCTGGAGTGAATTTTCAGCCTGGAAATCATATGCATTTGTACCGTGCAGAATGTAACTACCTGCTCGGGGGTTGTGTCATAGAAGCAACTTTCCTGCAGGAGCTTATTGGAACATTCATTGTTTGGCTAACTTCTTTGGGTTGGTTTTGGAAGGTCTTTCAACTTTAGCCAAATCCGCTTTCTTACGAAATTTTTTCACAGCCCTGTTTCCAAGAGCCCACAAAGAACTGCTGCTTAAAACTCTCCACATGCACATCTCCCATACTGGTGTGCTCGTTTCACTACCTGGATTTTGGTTTCCTCTTCTTTCTTTGAAATTACAAGCCCTCTTTCTGCATGCTACACACACCTTGTAGCAGTTTCAGTTTGCAGCATATTGGTGCTCTTAAAACGCTGAGTAACCTGTGTAGAGTGTGTCAATCTCCAGCACTGAATACACAACTTAGAGCTCCTTTCACCACAGACACACAAACACATCTTTTTGTAAAAGTCCTACTTCTTTACTCTTGGAAATGTAAGGGTTTCATCGAGAACTTGAAGTCAATCATGCTTTTGCACTCTGCAACCAATAGGAATGAACCCTTGTACATACCCGTCTGAATTTCAGTGCAAAATGCCCTTCTTTTCTGGTTTGTTGAAAGTTCACAACACATTAGGAGATAGAGCGTGTTTGAAGAAGACTGGTGCAGTGTGCGTTTTCCTTTATTTCTTGTGATTTGGGAAACATAATCCGTGATTTTCCACATTGTCTAAGAAACAACATGAGGCTTGCAAGAGATTGAAACAATGCATCCTAAAACTTATTCCAGCAGTGAAAACACACGGTTCTACAAAGACTTGGAAGGAGCAAGCAAAAGAATAGTGGCTGAGTGTCCTTTCAGAGAGAAACACATGCATTTCATCCTTCTGGAGTGAGTTTTCTTGCTGGAATTCATATGCATTTTGTACTGTGCAGAATGTAGCTACCTGCTCGGGGGTTGTGTCATAGATGCACCTTTCCTGTAGGAGCTTATTGGAACTTTCATTGTTTGGCTAAGTTATTTAGGGATGGTTTTGGAAGGTCTTTCAACTTTGGCCAAATCCGCTTTGTACGAAAGTTTTTCACAGCCCTGTTTCCAAGTGTCCACAAAGAGCTGCTGCTTGAAAGTGTCCACATGCACATCTCCCATACTGGTGTGCTCGTTTCACTACCTGGATTTTGGTTTCCTCTTCTTTCTTTGAAATGACAAGTCTTCATTCAGCATGCTACACACAGCTTGTAGCAGTTTCAGTTTGAAGCATGTTGGTGCTCTCAAAACGCTGTGTATCCTGTGTAGAGTGTGTCACTCTACAGCACTGAATACACAACTTAGAGCTCCTTTCAACACAGACACGCAAACACGTCTTTTTGGGAAAGTCCTAACTCAGGTAAATTGGAAATGTAAGGGTTTCATCGAAAACATGAAGACAATCATGCTTTTGAACTCTGCAACCGAAAGAAATGGCTTTTTGTACATGCCATTCTGAATTTCACTGCAAAATGCCCTTCTTTTCTGGTTTGTTGAAAGTTCAAAACACTTTAGGAAATAGAACGTGTTTGAAGAAGACTGATGCAGTGTGCGTTTTCCTGGATTTCAAGTGATTCGGGATACATACTCCTTGTTTTTCCACATTCTCTAAGAAACAACATGAGGCTTGCAAGAGATTGAAAAAATGGATCCTAAAACTTATGCCTGCAGTGAAAACACACGTTTCTACAAAGACTTGGAAGGAGCAAGCAAAAGAATAGTGGCTGAGAGTTCTTTCAGAGAGAAACACACGTATTTCATCCTTCTGTAGAGACGGTTAGGGTTACGATTGGACCTAGGGTAGGGTTATGTTGAGGGCTAGGGTTTGAGAGACGGTTAGGGTTACGAATGGACCTAGGGTTAGGCTTATGTTGAGGGCTAGGGTTAGAGAGAAGGTTAGGGTTACTTTTGGACCTAGGGTTAGGGTTATGTTGAGGGCTAGGGTTAGAGATATGGTTAGGGTTACGATTGGACCTAGGGTTAGGGTTATGTTGAGGGCTAGGGTTAGAGAGAAGGTTAGGGTTACTTTTGGACCTAGGGTTAGGGTTATGTTGAGGGCTAGGGTTAGAGATATGGTTAGGGTTACGATTGGACCTAGGGTTAGGGTTATGTTGAGGGCTAGGGTTAGAGTTCCGGTTAGGGTTGCACTTGAACCTAGGGTTAGCGTAACGTTGAGGGCTAGGCTTAGAGAGAAGGTTAGGGTTACAATTGGACCTAGGGTTAGGGTTATGTTGAGGCCCAGGGTTTGAGATCGGGTTAGGGTTACGATTGGACCTAGGGTTAGGGTTATGTTGAGGGCTAGAGTTACAGATCCGGTTAGGGTTACGATTTGACCTCGGGTTAGGGTTATGTTTAGGGCTAGGGTTAGAGATCCGGTTAGGGTTACTATTGGACGTAGGGTTAGGGTTATGTTGAGGGCTAGGCTTAGAGATCAGGTTAGGGTTAAGATTGGACCTAGGGTTAGGGTTATGTTGAGGGCTAGGGTTAGAGATCAGGTTAGGGTTAAGATTGGATCTAGGGTTATAGTGATGTTGAGGGCTAGGGTATTCCAGCAGTGAATACACACATTTCTATAAAGACTTTGAAGCAGCAAGCTAAAGCCTTGTGGCTGAGTGTTCTTTCATAGGGAAACATGCATTTCATCCTTCTGGAGTGAATTTTCATGCTGGAGTTCATATGCATTTTATACTGTGCAGAATGTAGCTACCTGCTGGAGGTTGTGTCATAGAAGCACCTTTTCTGCAGGAGCTTATTGGAACACTCATTGTTTGGCTAAGTTATTTAGGGTTGGTTTTGGAAGGTCTTTCAACCTTGGCCAAATCCCGCTTCGTACGCAAGTTTTTAATAGCGCTGTTTCCAAGTGTCCACAAAGAGCTGCTGCTTGAAACTGTCCACATGCACATCTCGTATACTGGTGTGCTCGTTTCACTACCTGGATTTTGGTTTCCTCTTCTTTCTTTGAAATGACAAGTCTTCATTCAGCATTCTACACACACCTTGTACCAGCTTCAGTTTGAAGCATGTTGGTGCTCTCAATACGCTGTGTAACCTATGTAGAGTGTGTTACTCTCCAGCACTGAATACACAACTTAGAGCTCCTTTCACCACAGACACGCAAACACATCTTTTTGTGAAAGTCCTACTTCAGGTCCCTTGGAAATGTAAGGGTTTCATGGAGATCATGACGTCAATCATGCTTTTGCACTCTACTACCAATAGAAATGACCTCTTGTACATGCCTGACTGAGTTTCACTGCAAAATGCCCTTGTTTTCTGGTTTCTTGAATGTTCTCAACACATTAGGAGAAAGAGCGTGTTTGAGCAAGATCGATGCAGTGTGCGTTTCCCTAGATTTCAAGTGATTTGGGAAATATAATCCTTATTTTTCCACATTGTGAAAGAAACATGAGGCTTGCAAGAGATTGAAAAAATGCATCCCAAAACGTACCTCAGCGGTGAAAGCACACGTTTCTACAAAGACTTTGAAGTAGCAAGTAAAAGCCAATGGCTGAGTGTTCTTTCAGAGAGAAACATACACATTTCATCCTTCTGGAGTGAATTTTCAGCCTGGAATTCATATGCATTTGTACCGTGCAGAATGTAACTACCTGCTCGGGGGTTGTGTCATAGAAGCAACTTTCCTGCAGGAGCTTATTGGAACATTCATTGTTTGGCTAACTTCTTTGGGTTGGTTTTGGAAGGTCTTTCAACTTTAGCCAAATCCGCTTTCTTACGAAATTTTTTCACAGCCCTGTTTCCAAGAGCCCACAAAGAACTGCTGCTTAAAACTCTCCACATGCACATCTCCCATACTGGTGTGCTCGTTTCACTACCTGGATTTTGGTTTCCTCTTCTTTCTTTGAAATTACAAGCCCTCTTTCTGCATGCTACACACACCTTGTAGCAGTTTCAGTTTGCAGCATATTGGTGCTCTTAAAACGCTGAGTAACCTGTGTAGAGTGTGTCAATCTCCAGCACTGAATACACAACTTAGAGCTCCTTTCACCACAGACACGCAAACACATCTTTTTGTAAAAGTCCAACTTCTTTACTCTTGGAAATGTAAGGGTTTCATCGAGAACTTGAAGTCAATCATGCTTTTGCACTCTGCAACCAATAGGAATGAACCCTTGTACATACCCGTCTGAATTTCAGTGCAAAATGCCCTTCTTTTCTGGTTTGTTGAAAGTTCACAACACATTAGGAGATAGAGCGTGTTTGAAGAAGACTGGTGCAGTGTGCGTTTTCCTTTATTTCTTGTGATTTGGGAAACATAATCCGTGATTTTCCACATTGTCTAAGAAACAACATGAGGCTTGCAAGAGATTGAAACAATGCATCCTAAAACTTATTCCAGCAGTGAAAACACACGGTTCTACAAAGACTTGGAAGGAGCAAGCAAAAGAATAGTGGCTGAGTGTCCTTTCAGAGAGAAACACATGCATTTCATCCTTCTGGAGTGAGTTTTCTTGCTGGAATTCATATGCATTTTGTACTGTGCAGAATGTAGCTACCTGCTCGGGGGTTGTGTCATAGATGCACCTTTCCTGTAGGAGCTTATTGGAACTTTCATTGTTTGGCTAAGTTATTTAGGGATGGTTTTGGAAGGTCTTTCAACTTTGGCCAAATCCGCTTTGTACGAAAGTTTTTCACAGCCCTGTTTCCAAGTGTCCACAAAGAGCTGCTGCTTGAAAGTGTCCACATGCACATCTCCCATACTGGTGTGCTCGTTTCACTACCTGGATTTTGGTTTCCTCTTCTTTCTTTGAAATGACAAGTCTTCATTCAGCATGCTACACACAGCTTGTAGCAGTTTCAGTTTGAAGCATGTTGGTGCTCTCAAAACGCTGCGTATCCTGGGTAGAGTGTGTCACTCTACAGCACTGAATACACAACTTAGAGCTCCTTTCAACACAGACACGCAAACACGGCTTTTTGGGAAAGTCCTAACTCAGGTAAATTGGAAATGTAAGGGTTTCATCGAAAACATGAAGACAATCATGCTTTTGAACTCTGCAACCGAAAGAAATGGCTTTTTGTACATGCCATTCTGAATTTCACTGCAAAATGCCCTTCTTTTCTGGTTTGTTGAAAGTTCAAAACACTTTAGGAAATAGAACGTGTTTGAAGAAGACTGATGCAGTGTGCGTTTTCCTGGATTTCAAGTGATTCGGGATACATACTCCTTGTTTTTCCACATTCTCTAAGAAACAACATGAGGCTTGCAAGAGATTGAAAAAATGGATCCTAAAACTTATGCCTGCAGTGAAAACACACGTTTCTACAAAGACTTGGAAGGAGCAAGCAAAAGAATAGTGGCTGAGAGTTCTTTCAGAGAGTAACACACGTATTTCATCCTTCTGTAGAGACGGTTAGGGTTACGATTGGACCTAGGGTAGGGTTATGTTGAGGGCTAGGGTTTGAGAGACGGTTAGGGTTACGAATGGACCTAGGGTTAGGCTTATGTTGAGGGCTAGGGTTAGAGAGAAGGTTAGGGTTACTTTTGGACCTAGGGTTAGGGTTATGTTGAGGGTTAGGGTTAGAGATATGGTTAGGGTTACTTTTGGACCTAGGGTTAGGGTTATGTTGAGGGCTAGGGTTAGAGATATGGTTAGGGTTACGATTGGACCTAGGGGTTGGGTTATGTTGAGGGCTAGGGTTAGAGATCCGGTTAGGGTTACGATTGGACCTAGGGTTAGGGTTATGTTGAGGGCTAGGGTTAGAGTTCCGGTTAGGGTTGCACTTGAACCTAGGGTTAGCGTAACGTTGAGGGCTAGGCTTAGAGAGAAGGTTAGGGTTACAATTGGACCTAGGGTTAGGGTTATGTTGAGGCCCAGGGTTTGAGATCGGGTTAGGGTTACGATTGGACCTAGGGTTAGGGTTATGTTGAGGGCTAGAGTTACAGATCCGGTTAGGGTTACGATTTGACCTCGGGTTAGGGTTATGTTTAGGGCTAGGGTTAGAGATCCGGTTAGGGTTACTATTGGACGTAGGGTTAGGGTTATGTTGAGGGCTAGGCTTAGAGATTAGGTTAGGGTTAAGATTGGACCTAGGGTTATAGTGATGTTGAGGGCTAGGGTATTCCAGCAGTGAATACACACATTTCTATAAAGACTTTGAAGCAGCAAGCTAAAGCCTTGTGGCTGAGTGTTCTTTCATAGGGAAACATGCATTTCATCCTTCTGGAGTGAATTTTCATGCTGGAGTTCATATGCATTTTATACTGTGCAGAATGTAGCTACCTGCTGGGGGTTGTGTCATAGAAGCACCTTTTCTGCAGGAGCTTATTGGAACATTCATTGTTTGGCTAAGTTATTTAGGGTTGGTTTTGGAAGGTCTTTCAACCTTGGTCAAATCCCGCTTCGTACGCAAGTTTTTAATAGCGCTGTTTCCAAGTGTCCACAAAGAGCTGCTGCTTGAAACTGTCCACATGCACATCTCGTATACTGGTGTGCTCGTTTCACTACCTGGATTTTGGTTTCCTCTTCTTTCTTTGAAATGACAAGTCTTCATTCAGCATTCTACACACACCTTGTACCAGCTTCAGTTTGAAGCATGTTGGTGCTCTCAAAACGCTGTGTAACCTATGTAGAGTGTGTTACTCTCCAGCACTGAATACACAACTTAGAGCTCCTTTCACCACAGACACGCAAACACATCTTTTTGTGAAAGTCCTACTTCAGGTCCCTTGGAAATGTAAGGGTTTCATGGAGATCATGACGTCAATCATGCTTTTGCACTCTACTACCAATAGAAATGACCTCTTGTACATGCCTGACTGAGTTTCACTGCAAAATGCCCTTGTTTTCTGGTTTCTTGAATGTTCTCAACACATTAGGAGAAAGAGCGTGTTTGAGCAAGATCGATGCAGTGTGCGTTTCCCTAGATTTCAAGTGATTTGGGAAATATAATCCTTATTTTTCCACATTGTGAAAGAAACATGAGGCTTGCAAGAGATTGAAAAAATGCATCCCAAAACGTACTCCAGCGGTGAAAGCACACGTTTCTACAAAGACTTTGAAGTAGCAAGTAAAAGCCAATGGCTGAGTGTTCTTTCAGAGAGAAACATACACATTTCATCCTTCTGGAGTGAATTTTCAGCCTGGAAATCATATGCATTTGTACCGTGCAGAATGTAACTACCTGCTCGGGGGTTGTGTCATAGAAGCAACTTTCCTGCAGGAGCTTATTGGAACATTCATTGTTTGGCTAACTTCTTTGGGTTGGTTTTGGAAGGTCTTTCAACTTTAGCCAAATCCGCTTTCTTACGAAATTTTTTCACAGCCCTGTTTCCAAGAGCCCACAAAGAACTGCTGCTTAAAACTCTCCACATGCACATCTCCCATACTGGTGTGCTCGTTTCACTACCTGGATTTTGGTTTCCTCTTCTTTCTTTGAAATTACAAGCCCTCTTTCTGCATGCTACACACACCTTGTAGCAGTTTCAGTTTGCAGCATATTGGTGCTCTTAAAACGCTGAGTAACCTGTGTAGAGTGTGTCAATCTCCAGCACTGAATACACAACTTAGAGCTCCTTTCACCACAGACACGCAAACACATCTTTTTGTAAAAGTCCTACTTCTTTACTCTTGGAAATGTAAGGGTTTCATCGAGAACTTGAAGTCAATCATGCTTTTGCACTCTGCAACCAATAGGAATGAACCCTTGTACATACCCGTCTGAATTTCAGTGCAAAATGCCCTTCTTTTCTGGTTTGTTGAAAGTTCACAACACATTAGGAGATAGAGCGTGTTTGAAGAAGACTGGTGCAGTGTGCGTTTTCCTTTATTTCTTGTGATTTGGGAAACATAATCCGTGATTTTCCACATTGTCTAAGAAACAACATGAGGCTTGCAAGAGATTGAAACAATGCATCCTAAAACTTATTCCAGCAGTGAAAACACACGGTTCTACAAAGACTTGGAAGGAGCAAGCAAAAGAATAGTGGCTGAGTGTCCTTTCAGAGAGAAACACATGCATTTCATCCTTCTGGAGTGAGTTTTCTTGCTGGAATTCATATGCATTTTGTACTGTGCAGAATGTAGCTACCTGCTCGGGGGTTGTGTCATAGATGCACCTTTCCTGTAGGAGCTTATTGGAACTTTCATTGTTTGGCTAAGTTATTTAGGGATGGTTTTGGAAGGTCTTTCAACTTTGGCCAAATCCGCTTTGTACGAAAGTTTTTCACAGCCCTGTTTCCAAGTGTCCACAAAGAGCTGCTGCTTGAAAGTGTCCACATGCACATCTCCCATACTGGTGTGCTCGTTTCACTACCTGGATTTTGGTTTCCTCTTCTTTCTTTGAAATGACAAGTCTTCATTCAGCATGCTACACACAGCTTGTAGCAGTTTCAGTTTGAAGCATGTTGGTGCTCTCAAAACGCTGTGTATCCTGTGTAGAGTGTGTCACTCTACAGCACTGAATACACAACTTAGAGCTCCTTTCAACACAGACACGCAAACACGTCTTTTTGGGAAAGTCCTAACTCAGGTAAATTGGAAATGTAAGGGTTTCATCGAAAACATGAAGACAATCATGCTTTTGAACTCTGCAACCGAAAGAAATGGCTTTTTGTACATGCCATTCTGAATTTCACTGCAAAATGCCCTTCTTTTCTGGTTTGTTGAAAGTTCAAAACACTTTAGGAAATAGAACGTGTTTGAAGAAGACTGATGCAGTGTGCGTTTTCCTGGATTTCAAGTGATTCGGGATACATACTCCTTGTTTTTCCACATTCTCTAAGAAACAACATGAGGCTTGCAAGAGATTGAAAAAATGGATCCTAAAACTTATGCCTGCAGTGAAAACACACGTTTCTACAAAGACTTGGAAGGAGCAAGCAAAAGAATAGTGGCTGAGAGTTCTTTCAGAGAGAAACACACGTATTTCATCCTTCTGTAGAGACGGTTAGGGTTACGATTGGACCTAGGGTAGGGTTATGTTGAGGGCTAGGGTTTGAGAGACGGTTAGGGTTACGAATGGACCTAGGGTTAGGCTTATGTTGAGGGCTAGGGTTAGAGAGAAGGTTAGGGTTACTTTTGGACCTAGGGTTAGGGTTATGTTGAGGGCTAGGGTTAGAGATATGGTTAGGGTTACGATTGGACCTAGGGTTAGGGTTATGTTGAGGGCTAGGGTTAGAGAGAAGGTTAGGGTTACTTTTGGACCTAGGGTTAGGGTTATGTTGAGGGCTAGGGTTAGAGATATGGTTAGGGTTACGATTGGACCTAGGGTTAGGGTTATGTTGAGGGCTAGGGTTAGAGTTCCGGTTAGGGTTGCACTTGAACCTAGGGTTAGCGTAACGTTGAGGGCTAGGCTTAGAGAGAAGGTTAGGGTTACAATTGGACCTAGGGTTAGGGTTATGTTGAGGCCCAGGGTTTGAGATCGGGTTAGGGTTACGATTGGACCTAGGGTTAGGGTTATGTTGAGGGCTAGAGTTACAGATCCGGTTAGGGTTACGATTTGACCTCGGGTTAGGGTTATGTTTAGGGCTAGGGTTAGAGATCCGGTTAGGGTTACTATTGGACGTAGGGTTAGGGTTATGTTGAGGGCTAGGCTTAGAGATCAGGTTAGGGTTAAGATTGGACCTAGGGTTAGGGTTATGTTGAGGGCTAGGGTTAGAGATCAGGTTAGGGTTAAGATTGGATCTAGGGTTATAGTGATGTTGAGGGCTAGGGTATTCCAGCAGTGAATACACACATTTCTATAAAGACTTTGAAGCAGCAAGCTAAAGCCTTGTGGCTGAGTGTTCTTTCATAGGGAAACATGCATTTCATCCTTCTGGAGTGAATTTTCATGCTGGAGTTCATATGCATTTTATACTGTGCAGAATGTAGCTACCTGCTGGAGGTTGTATCATAGAAGCACCTTTTCTGCAGGAGCTTATTGGAACACTCATTGTTTGGCTAAGTTATTTAGGGTTGGTTTTGGAAGGTCTTTCAACCTTGGCCAAATCCCGCTTCGTACGCAAGTTTTTAATAGCGCTGTTTCCAAGTGTCCACAAAGAGCTGCTGCTTGAAACTGTCCACATGCACATCTCGTATACTGGTGTGCTCGTTTCACTACCTGGATTTTGGTTTCCTCTTCTTTCTTTGAAATGACAAGTCTTCATTCAGCATTCTACACACACCTTGTACCAGCTTCAGTTTGAAGCATGTTGGTGCTCTCAATACGCTGTGTAACCTATGTAGAGTGTGTTACTCTCCAGCACTGAATACACAACTTAGAGCTCCTTTCACCACAGACACGCAAACACATCTTTTTGTGAAAGTCCTACTTCAGGTCCCTTGGAAATGTAAGGGTTTCATGGAGATCATGACGTCAATCATGCTTTTGCACTCTACTACCAATAGAAATGACCTCTTGTACATGCCTGACTGAGTTTCACTGCAAAATGCCCTTGTTTTCTGGTTTCTTGAATGTTCTCAACACATTAGGAGAAAGAGCGTGTTTGAGCAAGATCGATGCAGTGTGCGTTTCCCTAGATTTCAAGTGATTTGGGAAATATAATCCTTATTTTTCCACATTGTGAAAGAAACATGAGGCTTGCAAGAGATTGAAAAAATGCATCCCAAAACGTACCTCAGCGGTGAAAGCACACGTTTCTACAAAGACTTTGAAGTAGCAAGTAAAAGCCAATGGCTGAGTGTTCTTTCAGAGAGAAACATACACATTTCATCCTTCTGGAGTGAATTTTCAGCCTGGAATTCATATGCATTTGTACCGTGCAGAATGTAACTACCTGCTCGGGGGTTGTGTCATAGAAGCAACTTTCCTGCAGGAGCTTATTGGAACATTCATTGTTTGGCTAACTTCTTTGGGTTGGTTTTGGAAGGTCTTTCAACTTTAGCCAAATCCGCTTTCTTACGAAATTTTTTCACAGCCCTGTTTCCAAGAGCCCACAAAGAACTGCTGCTTAAAACTCTCCACATGCACATCTCCCATACTGGTGTGCTCGTTTCACTACCTGGATTTTGGTTTCCTCTTCTTTCTTTGAAATTACAAGCCCTCTTTCTGCATGCTACACACACCTTGTAGCAGCTTCAGTTTGCAGCATATTGGTGCTCTTAAAACGCTGAGTAACCTGTGTAGAGTGTGTCAATCTCCAGCACTGAATACACAACTTAGAGCTCCTTTCACCACAGACACGCAAACACATCTTTTTGTAAAAGTCCAACTTCTTTACTCTTGGAAATGTAAGGGTTTCATCGAGAACTTGAAGTCAATCATGCTTTTGCACTCTGCAACCAATAGGAATGAACCCTTGTACATACCCGTCTGAATTTCAGTGCAAAATGCCCTTCTTTTCTGGTTTGTTGAAAGTTCACAACACATTAGGAGATAGAGCGTGTTTGAAGAAGACTGGTGCAGTGTGCGTTTTCCTTTATTTCTTGTGATTTGGGAAACATAATCCGTGATTTTCCACATTGTCTAAGAAACAACATGAGGCTTGCAAGAGATTGAAACAATGCATCCTAAAACTTATTCCAGCAGTGAAAACACACGGTTCTACAAAGACTTGGAAGGAGCAAGCAAAAGAATAGTGGCTGAGTGTCCTTTCAGAGAGAAACACATGCATTTCATCCTTCTGGAGTGAGTTTTCTTGCTGGAATTCATATGCATTTTGTACTGTGCAGAATGTAGCTACCTGCTCGGGGGTTGTGTCATAGATGCACCTTTCCTGTAGGAGCTTATTGGAACTTTCATTGTTTGGCTAAGTTATTTAGGGATGGTTTTGGAAGGTCTTTCAACTTTGGCCAAATCCGCTTTGTACGAAAGTTTTTCACAGCCCTGTTTCCAAGTGTCCACAAAGAGCTGCTGCTTGAAAGTGTCCACATGCACATCTCCCATACTGGTGTGCTCGTTTCACTACCTGGATTTTGGTTTCCTCTTCTTTCTTTGAAATGACAAGTCTTCATTCAGCATGCTACACACAGCTTGTAGCAGTTTCAGTTTGAAGCATGTTGGTGCTCTCAAAACGCTGTGTATCCTGTGTAGAGTGTGTCACTCTACAGCACTGAATACACAACTTAGAGCTCCTTTCAACACAGACACGCAAACACGTCTTTTTGGGAAAGTCCTAACTCAGGTAAATTGGAAATGTAAGGGTTTCATCGAAAACATGAAGACAATCATGCTTTTGAACTCTGCAACCGAAAGAAATGGCTTTTTGTACATGCCATTCTGAATTTCACTGCAAAATGCCCTTCTTTTCTGGTTTGTTGAAAGTTCAAAACACTTTAGGAAATAGAACGTGTTTGAAGAAGACTGATGCAGTGTGCGTTTTCCTGGATTTCAAGTGATTCGGGATACATACTCCTTGTTTTTCCACATTGTCTAAGAAACAACATGAGGCTTGCAAGAGATTGAAAAAATGGATCCTAAAACTTATGCCTGCAGTGAAAACACACGTTTCTACAAAGACTTGGAAGGAGCAAGCAAAAGAATAGTGGCTGAGAGTTCTTTCAGAGAGAAACACACGTATTTCATCCTTCTGTAGAGACGGTTAGGGTTACGATTGGACCTAGGGTAGGGTTATGTTGAGGGCTAGGGTTTGAGAGACGGTTAGGGTTACGAATGGACCTAGGGTTAGGCTTATGTTGAGGGCTAGGGTTAGAGAGAAGGTTAGGGTTACTTTTGGACCTAGGGTTAGGGTTATGTTGAGGGCTAGGGTTAGAGATATGGTTAGGGTTACGATTGGACCTAGGGTTAGGGTTATGTTGAGGGCTAGGGTTAGAGAGAAGGTTAGGGTTACTTTTGGACCTAGGGTTAGGGTTATGTTGAGGGCTAGGGTTAGAGATATGGTTAGGGTTACGATTGGACCTAGGGTTAGGGTTATGTTGAGGGCTAGGGTTAGAGTTCCGGTTAGGGTTGCACTTGAACCTAGGGTTAGCGTAACGTTGAGGGCTAGGCTTAGAGAGAAGGTTAGGGTTACAATTGGACCTAGGGTTAGGGTTATGTTGAGGCCCAGGGTTTGAGATCGGGTTAGGGTTACGATTGGACCTAGGGTTAGGGTTATGTTGAGGGCTAGAGTTACAGATCCGGTTAGGGTTACGATTTGACCTCGGGTTAGGGTTATGTTTAGGGCTAGGGTTAGAGATCCGGTTAGGGTTACTATTGGACGTAGGGTTAGGGTTATGTTGAGGGCTAGGCTTAGAGATCAGGTTAGGGTTAAGATTGGACCTAGGGTTATAGTGATGTTGAGGGCTAGGGTATTCCAGCAGTGAATACACACATTTCTATAAAGACTTTGAAGCAGCAAGCTAAAGCCTTGTGGCTGAGTGTTCTTTCATAGGGAAACATGCATTTCATCCTTCTGGAGTGAATTTTCATGCTGGAGTTCATATGCATTTTATACTGTGCAGAATGTAGCTACCTGCTGGGGGTTGTGTCATAGAAGCACCTTTTCTGCAGGAGCTTATTGGAACATTCATTGTTTGGCTAAGTTATTTAGGGTTGGTTTTGGAAGGTCTTTCAACCTTGGTCAAATCCCGCTTCGTACGCAAGTTTTTAATAGCGCTGTTTCCAAGTGTCCACAAAGAGCTGCTGCTTGAAACTGTCCACATGCACATCTCGTATACTGGTGTGCTCGTTTCACTACCTGGATTTTGGTTTCCTCTTCTTTCTTTGAAATGACAAGTCTTCATTCAGCATTCTACACACACCTTGTACCAGCTTCAGTTTGAAGCATGTTGGTGCTCTCAAAACGCTGTGTAACCTATGTAGAGTGTGTTACTCTCCAGCACTGAATACACAACTTAGAGCTCCTTTCACCACAGGCACGCAAACACATCTTTTTGTGAAAGTCCTACTTCAGGTCCCTTGGAAATGTAAGGGTTTCATGGAGATCATGACGTCAATCATGCTTTTGCACTCTACTACCAATAGAAATGACCTCTTGTACATGCCTGACTGAGTTTCACTGCAAAATGCCCTTGTTTTCTGGTTTCTTGAATGTTCTCAACACATTAGGAGAAAGAGCGTGTTTGAGCAAGATCGATGCAGTGTGCGTTTCCCTAGATTTCAAGTGATTTGGGAAATATAATCCTTATTTTTCCACATTGTGAAAGAAACATGAGGCTTGCAAGAGATTGAAAAAATGCATCCCAAAACGTACCTCAGCGGTGAAAGCACACGTTTCTACAAAGACTTTGAAGTAGCAAGTAAAAGCCAATGGCTGAGTGTTCTTTCAGAGAGAAACATACACATTTCATCCTTCTGGAGTGAATTTTCAGCCTGGAAATCATATGCATTTGTACCGTGCAGAATGTAACTACCTGCTCGGGGGTTGTGTCATAGAAGCAACTTTCCTGCAGGAGCTTATTGGAACATTCATTGTTTGGCTAACTTCTTTGGGTTGGTTTTGGAAGGTCTTTCAACTTTAGCCAAATCCGCTTTCTTACGAAATTTTTTCACAGCCCTGTTTCCAAGAGCCCACAAAGAACTGCTGCTTAAAACTCTCCACATGCACATCTCCCATACTGGTGTGCTCGTTTCACTACCTGGATTTTGGTTTCCTCTTCTTTCTTTGAAATTACAAGCCCTCTTTCTGCATGCTACACACACCTTGTAGCAGCTTCAGTTTGCAGCATATTGGTGCTCTTAAAACGCTGAGTAACCTGTGTAGTGTGTGTCAATCTCCAGCACTGAATACACAACTTAGAGCTCCTTTCACCACAGACACGCAAACACATCTTTTTGTAAAAGTCCTACTTCTTTACTCTTGGAAATGTAAGGGTTTCATCGAGAACTTGAAGTCAATCATGCTTTTGCACTCTGCAACCAATAGGAATGAACCCTTGTACATACCCGTCTGAATTTCAGTGCAAAATGCCCTTCTTTTCTGGTTTGTTGAAAGTTCACAACACATTAGGAGATAGAGCGTGTTTGAAGAAGACTGGTGCAGTGTGCGTTTTCCTTTATTTCTTGTGATTTGGGAAACATAATCCGTGATTTTCCACATTGTCTAAGAAACAACATGAGGCTTGCAAGAGATTGAAACAATGCATCCTAAAACTTATTCCAGCAGTGAAAACACACGGTTCTACAAAGACTTGGAAGGAGCAAGCAAAAGAATAGTGGCTGAGTGTCCTTTCTGAGAGAAACACATGCATTTCATCCTTCTGGAGTGAGTTTTCTTGCTGGAATTCATATGCATTTTGTACTGTGCAGAATGTAGCTACCTGCTCGGGGGTTGTGTCATAGATGCACCTTTCCTGTAGGAGCTTATTGGAACTTTCATTGTTTGGCTAAGTTATTTAGGATTGGTTTTGGAAGGTCTTTCAACTTTGGCCAAATCCGCTTTGTACGAAAGTTTTTCACAGCCCTGTTTCCAAGTGTCCACAAAGAGCTGCTGCTTGAAAGTGTCCACATGCACATCTCCCATACTGGTGTGCTCGTTTCACTACCTGGATTTTGGTTTCCTCTTCTTTCTTTGAAATGACAAGTCTTCATTCAGCATGCTACACACAGCTTGTAGCAGTTTCAGTTTGAAGCATGTTGGTGCTCTCAAAACGCTGTGTATCCTGTGTAGAGTGTGTCACTCTACAGCACTGAATACACAACTTAGAGCTCCTTTCAACACAGACACGCAAACACGTCTTTTTGGGAAAGTCCTAACTCAGGTAAATTGGAAATGTAAGGGTTTCATCGAAAACATGAAGACAATCATGCTTTTGAACTCTGTAACCGAAAGAAATGGCTTTTTGTACATGCCATTCTGAATTTCACTGCAAAATGCCCTTCTTTTCTGGTTTGTTGAAAGTTCAAAACACTTTAGGAAATAGAACGTGTTTGAAGAAGACTGATGCAGTGTGCGTTTTCCTGGATTTCAAGTGATTCGGGATACATACTCCTTGTTTTTCCACATTGTGTAAGAAACAACATGAGGCTTGCAAGAGATTGAAAAAATGCATCCTAAAACTTATGCCTGCAGTGAAAACACACGTTTCTACAAAGACTTGGAAGGAGCAAGCAAAAGAATAGTGGCTGAGAGTTCTTTCAGAGAGAAACACACGTATTTCATCCTTCTGTAGAGACGGTTAGGGTTACGATTGGACCTAGGGTAGGGTTATGTTGAGGGCTAGGGTTAGAGAGACGGTTAGGGTTACGATTGGACCTAGGGTTAGGCTTATGTTGAGGGCTAGGGTTAGAGAGAAGGTTAGGGTTACTTTTGGACCTAGGGTTAGGGTTATGTTGAGGGCTAGGGTTAGAGATATGGTTAGGGTTACGATTGGACCTAGGGTTAGGGTTATGTTGAGGGCTAGGGTTAGAGAGAAGGTTAGGGTTACTTTTGGACCTAGGGTTAGGGTTATGTTGAGGGCTAGGGTTAGAGATATGGTTAGGGTTACGATTGGACCTAGGGTTGGGGTTATGTTGAGGCCTAGGGTTAGAGTTCCGGTTAGGGTTGCACTTGAACCTAGGGTTAGCGTAACGTTGAGCGCTAGGCTTAGAGAGAAGGTTAGGGTTACAATTGGACCTAGGGTTAGGGTTATGTTGAGGCCCAGGGTTTTAGATCGGGTTAGGGTTAGATTGGACCTAGGGTTAGGGTTATGTTGAGGGCTAGGGTTAGAGATCCGGTTAGTATTACGATTGGACCTAGGGTTAGGGTTATGTTTAGGGCTAGGGTTAGAGAGAAGTTTAGGGTTACTTTTGGACCTAGGGTTAGGGTTATGTTGAGGGCTAGGGTTAGAGAGAAGTTTAGGGTTACTTTTGGACCTAGGGTTAGGGTTATGTTGAGGGCTAGGGTTAGAGATATGGTTAGGGTTACGATTGGACCTAGGGTTAGGGTTATGTTGAGGGCTAGGGTTAGACATCCGGTTAGGGTTACGATTGGACCTAGGGTTAGGGTTATGTTGAGGGCTAGGGTTAGACATCCGGTTAGGGTTACGATTGGACCTAGGGTTAGGGTTATGTTGAGGGCTAGGGTTAGACATCCGGTTAGGGTTACGATTGGACCTAAGGTTAGGGTTATGTTGAGGCCCAGGGTTTGAGATCTGGTTAGGGTTAGATTGGACCTAGGGTTAGGGTTATGTTTAGGGCTAGGGATACAGATCCGGTTAGGATTACGATTGGACCTGGGGTTAGGGTTATGTTGAGGGCTAGGGTTAGTGATCAGGTTAGTATTACGATTGGACCTAAGGTTAAGGTTATGTTGAGGGCTAAGGTTCAGATCCGGTTAGGGTTACGATTGCACCTAGGGTTAGCGTGACGTTGAGGGCTAGGGTTAGAGAGACGGTTAGGGTTACGATTGGACCTACGGTTAGGGTTAGGTATAGGGCTAGGGTTAGAGATCAGGTTAGGGTTACGATTGGACCTAGGGTTAGGGTTATGTTGAGGGCTAGAGTTACAGATCCGGTTAGGGTTACGATTTGACCTAGGGTTAGGGTTATGTTGCGGGCTAGGGTTAGAGATCCGGTTAGGGTTTCGGTTGGACCTAGTGTTAGGGTTATGTTGAGGGCTAGGGTTAGACATCAGGTTAGGGTTACGATTGGACCTAGGGTTAGGGTTATGTTGAGGCCCAGGGTTTGAGATCTGGTTAGGGTTAGCATGGACCTAGGGTTAGGGTTATGTTTAGGGCTAGGGATACAGATCCGGTTAGGGTTACGATTGGACCTAGGGTTAGGGTTATGTTGAGGGCTAGGGTTAGTGATCAGGTTAGAATTACGATTGGACCTAAGGTTAAGGTTATGTTGAGGGCTAGGGTTCAGATCCGGTTAGGGTTACGATTGGACCTAGGGTTAGCGTAACGTTGAGGGCTAGGGTTAGAGAGACGGTTAGGGTTACGATTGGACCTACGGTTAGGGTTATGTATAGGGCTAGGGTTAGAGATCAGGTTAGGGTTACGATTGGACCTAGGGTTAGGGTTATGTTGAGGGCTAAGGTTAAAGAGAAGGTTAGGGTTTCAATTGCACCTAGGGTTAGGGTTATGTTGAGGGCTAGGGTTACAGATCCGGTTAGGGTTACTATTGGACGTAGGGTTAGGGTTATGTTTAGGGTAGGGTTAGAGATCCGGTTAGGGTTACTATTGGACGTAGGGTTAGGGTTATGTTGCGGGCTAGGGTTAGAGATCCGGTTAGGGTTACGGTTGGACCTAGGGTTAGGGTTATGTTGAGGGCTAGGGTTAGAGATCAGGTTAGGGTTAAGATTGGACCTAGGGTTATAGTGATGTTGAGGGCTAGGGTATTCCAGCAGTGAAAACACACATTTCTATAAAGACTTTGAAGCAGCAAGCTAAAGCCTTGTGGCTGAGTGTTCTTTCATAGAGAAACATGCATTTCATCCTTCTGGAGTGAATTTTCATGCTGGAGTTCATATGCATTTTACACTGTGCAGAATGTAGCTACCTGCTGGGGGTTGTGTTATAGAAGCACCTTTTCTGCAGGAGCTTATTGGAACATTCATTGTTTGGCTAAGTTATTTAGGGTTGGTTTTGGAAGGTCTTTCAACCTTGGTCAAATCCCGCTTCGTACGCAAGTTTTTAATAGCGCTGTTTCCAAGTGTCCACAAAGAGCTGCTGCTTGAAACTGTCCACATGCACATCTCGTATACTGGTGTGCTCGTTTCACTACCTGGATTTTGGTTTCCTCTTCTTTCTTTGAAATGACAAGTCTTCATTCAGCATGCTACACACAGCTTGTAGCAGTTTCAGTTTGAAGCATGTTGGTGCTCTCAAAACGCTGTGTAACCTATGTAGAGTGTGTTACTCTCCAGCACTGAATACACAACTTAGAGCTCCTTTCACCACAGACACGCAAACACATCTTTTTGTGAAAGTCCTACTTCAGGTCCCTTGGAAATGTAAGGGTTTCATGGAGAACATGAAGTCAATCATGCTTTTGCACTCTACTACCAATAGAAATGACCTCTTGTACATGCCTGACTGAGTTTCACTGCAAAATGCCCTTGTTTTCTGGTTTCTTGAATGTTCTCAACACATTAGGAGAAAGAGCGTGTTTGAGCAAGATCGATGCAGTGTGCGTTTCCCTAGATTTCAAGTGATTTGGGAAATATTATCCTTATTTTTCCACATTGTGAAAGAAACATGAGGCTTGCAAGAGATTGAAAAAATGCATCCCAAAACGTACTCCAGCGGTGAAAGCACACGTTTCTACAAAGACTTTGAAGTAGCAAGTAAAAGCCAATGGCTGAGTGTTCTTTCAGAGAGAAACATACACATTTCATCCTTCTGGAGTGAATTTTCAGCCTGGAAATCATATGCATTTGTACCGTGCCGAATGTAACTACCTGCTCGGGGGTTGTGTCATAGAAGCAACTTTCCTGCAGGAGCTTATTGGAACATTCATTGTTTGGCTAACTTCTTTGGGTTGGTTTTGGAAGGTCTTTCAACTTTAGCCAAATCCGCTTTCTTACGAAATTTTTTCACAGCCCTGTTTCCAAGAGCCCACAAAGAACTGCTGCTTAAAACTCTCCACATGCACATCTCCCATACTGGTGTGCTCGTTTCACTACCTGGATTTTGGTTTCCTCTTCTTTCTTTGAAATTACAAGCCCTCTTTCTGCATGCTACACACACCTTGTAGCAGTTTCAGTTTGCAGCATATTGGTGCTCTTAAAACGCTGAGTAACCTGTGTAGAGTGTGTCAATCTCCAGCACTGAATACACAACTTAGAGCTCCTTTCACCACAGACACGCAAACACATCTTTTTGTAAAAGTCCTACTTCTTTACTCTTGGAAATGTAAGGGTTTCATCGAGAACTTGAAGTCAATCATGCTTTTGCACTCTGCAACCAATAGGAATGAACCCTTGTACATACCCGTCTGAATTTCAGTGCAAAATGCCCTTCTTTTCTGGTTTGTTGAAAGTTCACAACACATTAGGAGATAGAGCGTGTTTGAAGAAGACTGGTGCAGTGTGCGTTTTCCTTTATTTCTTGTGATTTGGGAAACATAATCCGTGATTTTCCACATTGTCTAAGAAACAACATGAGGCTTGCAAGAGATTGAAACAATGCATCCTAAAACTTATTCCAGCAGTGAAAACACACGGTTCTACAAAGACTTGGAAGGAGCAAGCAAAAGAATAGTGGCTGAGTGTCCTTTCTGAGAGAAATACATGCATTTCATCCTTCTGGAGTGAGTTTTCTTGCTGGAATTCATATGCATTTTGTACTGTGCAGAATGTAGCTACCTGCTCGGGGGTTGTGTCATAGATGCACCTTTCCTGTAGGAGCTTATTGGAACTTTCATTGTTTGGCTAAGTTATTTAGGGATGGTTTTGGAAGGTCTTTCAACTTTGGCCAAATCCGCTTTGTACGGAAGTTTTTCACAGCCCTGTTTCCAAGTGTCCACAAAGAGCTGCTGCTTGAAAGTGTCCACATGCACATCTCCCATACTGGTGTGCTCGTTTCACTACCTGGATTTTGGTTTCCTCTTCTTTCTTTGAAATGACAAGTCTTCATTCAGCATGCTACACACAGCTTGTAGCAGTTTCAGTTTGAAGCATGTTGGTGCTCTCAAAACGCTGTGTATCCTGTGTAGAGTGTGTCACTCTACAGCACTGAATACACAACTTAGAGCTCCTTTCAACACAGACACGCAAACACGTCTTTTTGGGACAGTCCTAACTAAGGTAAATTGGAAATGTAAGGGTTTCATCAAAAACATGAAGACAATCATGCTTTTGAACTCTGCAACCGAAAGAAATGGCTTTTTGTACATGCCATTCTGAATTTCACTGCAAAATGCCCTTCTTTTCTGGTTTGTTGAAAGTTCAAAACACTTTAGGAAATAGAACGTGTTTGAAGAAGACTGATGCAGTGTGCGTTTTCCTGGATTTCAAGTGATTCGGGATACATACTCCTTGTTTTTCCACATTCTCTAAGAAACAACATGAGGCTTGCAAGAGATTGAAAAAATGGATCCTAAAACTTATGCCTGCAGTGAAAACACACGTTTCTACAAAGACTTGGAAGGAGCAAGCAAAAGAATAGTGGCTGAGAGTTCTTTCAGAGAGAAACACACGTATTTCATCCTTCTGTAGAGACGTTTAGGGTTACGATTGGACCTAGGGTAGGGTTATGTTGAGGGCTAGGGTTTGAGAGACGGTTAGGGTTACGAATGGACCTAGGGTTAGGCTTATGTTGAGGGCTAGGGTTAGAGAGAAGGTTAGGGTTACTTTTGGACCTAGGGTTAGGGTTATGTTTTGGGCTAGGGTTAGAGATATGGTTAGGGTTACGATTGGACCTAGGGTTAGGGTTATGTTGAGGGCTAGGGTTAGAGAGAAGGTTAGGGTTACTTTTGGACCTAGGGTTAGGGTTATGTTGAGGGCTAGGGTTAGAGATATGGTTAGGGTTACGATTGGACCTAGGGTTAGGGTGATGTTGAGGGCTAGGGTTAGAGTTCCGGTTAGGGTTGCACTTGAACCTAGGGTTAGCGTAACGTTGAGGGCTAGGCTTAGAGAGAAGTTTAGGGTTACAATTGGACCTAGGGTTAGGGTTATGTTGAGGCCCAGGGTCTGAGATCGGGTTAGGGTTACGATTGGACCTAGGGTTAGGGTTATGTTGAGGGCTAGAGTTACAGATCCGGTTAGGGTTACGATTTGACCTCGGGTTAGGGTTATGTTTAGGGCTAGGGTTAGAGATCCGGTTAGGGTTACTATTGGACGTAGGGTTAGGGTTATGTTGAGGGCTAGGCTTAGAGATCAGGTTAGGGTTAAGATTGGACCTAGGGTTATAGTGATGTTGAGGGCTAGGGTATTCCAGCAGTGAATACACACATTTCTATAAAGACTTTGAAGCAGCAAGCTAAAGCCTTGTGGATGAGTGTTCTTTCATAGGGAAACATGCATTTCATCCTTCTGGAGTGAATTTTCATGCTGGAGTTCATATGCATTTTATACTGTGCAGAATGTAGCTACCTGCTGGGGGTTGTGTCATAGAAGCACCTTTTCTGCAGGAGCTTATTGGAACACTCATTGTTTGGCTAAGTTATTTAGGGTTGGTTTTGGAAGGTCTTTCAACCTTGGCCAAATCCCGCTTCGTACGCAAGTTTTTAATAGCGCTGTTTCCAAGTGTCCACAAAGAGCTGCTGCTTGAAACTGTCCACATGCACATCTCGTATACTGGTGTGCTCGTTTCACTACCTGGATTTTGGTTTCCTCTTCTTTCTTTGAAATGACAAGTCTTCATTCAGCATTCTACACACACCTTGTACCAGCTTCAGTTTGAAGCATGTTGGTGCTCTCAAAACGCTGTGTAACCTATGTAGAGTGTGTTACTCTCCAGCACTGAATACACAACTTAGAGCTCCTTTCACCACAGACACGCAAACACATCTTTTTGTGAAAGTCCTACTTCAGGTCCCTTGGAAATGTAAGGGTTTCATGGAGATCATGACGTCAATCATGCTTTTGCACTCTACTACCAATAGAAATGACCTCTTGTACATGCCTGACTGAGTTTCACTGCAAAATGCCCTTGTTTTCTGGTTTCTTGAATGTTCTCAACACATTAGGAGAAAGAGCGTGTTTGAGCAAGATCGATGCAGTGTGCGTTTCCCTAGATTTCAAGTGATTTGGGAAATATAATCCTTATTTCTCCACATTGTGAAAGAAACATGAGGCTTGCAAGAGATTGAAAAAATGCATCCCAACACGTACCTCAGCTGTGAAAGCACACGTTTCTACAAAGACTTTGAAGTAGGAAGTAAAAGCCAATGGCTGAGTGTTCTTTCAGAGAGAAACATACACATTTCATCCTTCTGGAGTGAATTTTCAGCCTGGAATTCATATGCATTTGTACCGTGCAGAATGTAACTACCTGCTCGGGGGTTGTGTCATAGAAGCAACTTTCCTGCAGGAGCTTATTGGAACATTCATTGTTTGGCTAACTTCTTTGGGTTGGTTTTGGAAGGTCTTTCAACTTTAGCCAAATCCGCTTTCTTACGAAATTTTTTCACAGCCCTGTTTCCAAGAGCCCACAAAGAACTGCTGCTTAAAACTCTCCACATGCACATCTCCCATACTGGTGTGCTCGTTTCACTACCTGGATTTTGGTTTCCTCTTCTTTCTTTGAAATTACAAGCCCTCTTTCTGCATGCTACACACACCTTGTAGCAGTTTCAGTTTGCAGCATATTGGTGCTCTTAAAACGCTGAGTAACCTGTGTAGAGTGTGTCAATCTCCAGCACTGAATACACAACTTAGAGCTCCTTTCACCACAGACACGCAAACACATCTTTTTGTAAAAGTCCTACTTCTTTACTCTTGGAAATGTAAGGGTTTCATCGAGAACTTGAAGTCAATCATGCTTTTGCACTCTGCAACCAATAGGAATGAACCCTTGTACATACCCGTCTGAATTTCAGTGCAAAATGCCCTTCTTTTCTGGTTTGTTGAAAGTTCACAACACATTAGGAGATAGAGCGTGTTTGAAGAAGACTGGTGCAGTGTGCGTTTTCCTTTATTTCTTGTGATTTGGGAAACATAATCCGTGATTTTCCACATTGTCTAAGAAACAACATGAGGCTTGCAAGAGATTGAAACAATGCATCCTAAAACTTATTCCAGCAGTGAAAACACACGGTTCTACAAAGACTTGGAAGGAGCAAGCAAAAGAATAGTGGCTGAGTGTCCTTTCAGAGAGAAATACATGCATTTCATCCTTCTGGAGTGAGTTTTCTTGCTGGAATTCATATGCATTTTGTACTGTGCAGAATGTAGCTACCTGCTCGGGGGTTGTGTCATAGATGCACCTTTCCTGTAGGAGCTTATTGGAACTTTCATTGTTTGGCTAAGTTATTTAGGGATGGTTTTGGAAGGTCTTTCAACTTTGGCCAAATCCGCTTTGTACGAAAGTTTTTCACAGCCCTGTTTCCAAGTGTCCACAAAGAGCTGCTGCTTGAAAGTGTCCACATGCACATCTCCCATACTGGTGTGCTCGTTTCACTACCTGGATTTTGGTTTCCTCTTCTTTCTTTGAAATGACAAGTCTTCATTCAGCATGCTACACACAGCTTGTAGTAGTTTCAGTTTGAAGCATGTTGGTGCTCTCAAAACGCTGTGTATCCTGTGTAGAGTGTGTCACTCTACAGCACTGAATACACAACTTAGAGCTCCTTTCAACACAGACACGCAAACACGTCTTTTTGGGAAAGTCCTAACTAAGGTAAATTGGAAATGTAAGGGTTTCATCGAAAACATGAAGACAATCATGCTTTTGAACTCTGCAACCGAAAGGAATGGCTTTTTGTACATGCCATTCTGAATTTCACTGCAAAATGCCCTTCTTTTCTGGTTTGTTGAAAGTTCAAAACACTTTAGGAAATAGAACGTGTTTGAAGAAGACTGATGCAGTGTGCGTTTTCCTGGATTTCAAGTGATTCGGGATACATACTCCTTGTTTTTCCACATTCTCTAAGAAACAACATGAGGCTTGCAAGAGATTGAAAAAATGCATCCTAAAACTTATGCCTGCAGTGAAAACACACGTTTCTACAAAGACTTGGAAGGAGCAAGCAAAAGAATAGTGGCTGAGAGTTCTTTCAGAGAGAAACACACGTATTTCATCCTTCTGTAGAGACGGTTAGTGTTACGATTGGACCTAGGGTAGGGTTATGTTGAGGGCTAGGGTTAGAGAGACGGTTAGGGTTACGATTGGACCTAGGGTTAGGCTTATGTTGAGGGCTAGGGTTAGAGAGAAGGTTAGGGTTACTTTTGGACCTAGGGTTAGGGTTATGTTGAGGGCTAGGGTTAGAGATATGGTTAGGGTTACGATTGGACCTAGGGTTAGGGTTATGTTGAGGGCTAGGGTTAGAGAGAAGGTTAGGGTTACTTTTGGACCTAGGGTTAGGGTTATGTTGAGGGCTAGGGTTAGAGATATGGTTAGGGTTACGATTGGACCTAGGGTTAGGGTGATGTTGAGGGCTAGGGTTAGAGTTCCGGTTAGGGTTGCACTTGAACCTAGGGTTAGCGTAACGTTGAGGGCTAGGCTTAGAGAGAAGTTTAGGGTTACAATTGGACCTAGGGTTAGGGTTATGTTGAGGCCCAGGGTCTGAGATCGGGTTAGGGTTACGATTGGACCTAGGGTTAGGGTTATGTTGAGGGCTAGAGTTACAGATCCGGTTAGGGTTACGATTTGACCTCGGGTTAGGGTTATGTTTAGGGCTAGGGTTAGAGATCCGGTTAGGGTTACTATTGGACGTAGGGTTAGGGTTATGTTGAGGGCTAGGCTTAGAGATCAGGTTAGGGTTAAGATTGGACCTAGGGTTATAGTGATGTTGAGGGCTAGGGTATTCCAGCAGTGAATACACACATTTCTATAAAGACTTTGAAGCAGCAAGCTAAAGCCTTGTGGATGAGTGTTCTTTCATAGGGAAACATGCATTTCATCCTTCTGGAGTGAATTTTCATGCTGGAGTTCATATGCATTTTATACTGTGCAGAATGTAGCTACCTGCTGGGGGTTGTGTCATAGAAGCACCTTTTCTGCAGGAGCTTATTGGAACACTCATTGTTTGGCTAAGTTATTTAGGGTTGGTTTTGGAAAGTCTTTCAACATTGGCCAAATCCCGCTTCGTACGCAAGTTTTTAATAGCGCTGTTTCCAAGTGTCCACAAAGAGCTGCTGCTTGAAACTGTCCACATGCACATCTCGTATACTGGTGTGCTCGTTTCACTACCTGGATTTTGGTTTCCTCTTCTTTCTTTGAAATGACAAGTCTTCATTCAGCATTCTACACACACCTTGTACCAGCTTCAGTTTGAAGCATGTTGGTGCTCTCAAAACGCTGTGTAACCTATGTAGAGTGTGTTACTCTCCAGCACTGAATACACAACTTAGAGCTCCTTTCACCACAGACACGCAAACACATCTTTTTGTGAAAGTCCTACTTCAGGTCCCTTGGAAATGTAAGGGTTTCATGGAGATCATGACGTCAATCATGCTTTTGCACTCTACTACCAATAGAAATGACCTCTTGTACATGCCTGACTGAGTTTCACTGCAAAATGCCCTTGTTTTCTGGTTTCTTGAATGTTCTCAACACATTAGGAGAAAGAGCGTGTTTGAGCAAGATCGATGCAGTGTGCGTTTCCCTAGATTTCAAGTGATTTGGGAAATATAATCCTTATTTCTCCACATTGTGAAAGAAACATGAGGCTTGCAAGAGATTGAAAAAATGCATCCCAACACGTACCTCAGCTGTGAAAGCACACGTTTCTACAAAGACTTTGAAGTAGGAAGTAAAAGCCAATGGCTGAGTGTTCTTTCAGAGAGAAACATACACATTTCATCCTTCTGGAGTGAATTTTCAGCCTGGAATTCATATGCATTTGTACCGTGCAGAATGTAACTACCTGCTCGGGGGTTGTGTCATAGAAGCAACTTTCCTGCAGGAGCTTATTGGAACATTCATTGTTTGGCTAACTTCTTTGGGTTGGTTTTGGAAGGTCTTTCAACTTTAGCCAAATCCGCTTTCTTACGAAATTTTTTCACAGCCCTGTTTCCAAGAGCCCACAAAGAACTGCTGCTTAAAACTCTCCACATGCACATCTCCCATACTGGTGTGCTCGTTTCACTACCTGGATTTTGGTTTCCTCTTCTTTCTTTGAAATTACAAGCCCTCTTTCTGCATGCTACACACACCTTGTAGCAGTTTCAGTTTGCAGCATATTGGTGCTCTTAAAACGCTGAGTAACCTGTGTAGAGTGTGTCAATCTCCAGCACTGAATACACAACTTAGAGCTCCTTTCACCACAGACACGCAAACACATCTTTTTGTAAAAGTCCTACTTCTTTACTCTTGGAAATGTAAGGGTTTCATCGAGAACTTGAAGTCAATCATGCTTTTGCACTCTGCAACCAATAGGAATGAACCCTTGTACATACCCGTCTGAATTTCAGTGCAAAATGCCCTTCTTTTCTGGTTTGTTGAAAGTTCACAACACATTAGGAGATAGAGCGTGTTTGAAGAAGACTGGTGCAGTGTGCGTTTTCCTTTATTTCTTGTGATTTGGGAAACATAATCCGTGATTTTCCACATTGTCTAAGAAACAACATGAGGCTTGCAAGAGATTGAAACAATGCATCCTAAAACTTATTCCAGCAGTGAAAACACACGGTTCTACAAAGACTTGGAAGGAGCAAGCAAAAGAATAGTGGCTGAGTGTCCTTTCAGAGAGAAATACATGCATTTCATCCTTCTGGAGTGAGTTTTCTTGCTGGAATTCATATGCATTTTGTACTGTGCAGAATGTAGCTACCTGCTCGGGGGTTGTGTCATAGATGCACCTTTCCTGTAGGAGCTTATTGGAACTTTCATTGTTTGGCTAAGTTATTTAGGGATGGTTTTGGAAGGTCTTTCAACTTTGGCCAAATCCGCTTTGTACGAAAGTTTTTCACAGCCCTGTTTCCAAGTGTCCACAAAGAGCTGCTGCTTGAAAGTGTCCACATGCACATCTCCCATACTGGTGTGCTCGTTTCACTACCTGGATTTTGGTTTCCTCTTCTTTCTTTGAAATGACAAGTCTTCATTCAGCATGCTACACACAGCTTGTAGCAGTTTCAGTTTGAAGCATGTTGGTGCTCTCAAAACGCTGTGTATCCTGTGTAGAGTGTGTCACTCTACAGCACTGAATACACAACTTAGAGCTCCTTTCAACACAGACACGCAAACACGTCTTTTTGGGAAAGTCCTAACTAAGGTAAATTGGAAATGTAAGGGTTTCATCGAAAACATGAAGACAATCATGCTTTTGAACTCTGCAACCGAAAGAAATGGCTTTTTGTACATGCCATTCTGAATTTCACTGCAAAATGCCCTTCTTTTCTGGTTTGTTGAAAGTTCAAAACACTTTAGGAAATAGAACGTGTTTGAAGAAGACTGATGCAGTGTGCGTTTTCCTGGATTTCAAGTGATTCGGGATACATACTCCTTGTTTTTCCACATTCTCTAAGAAACAACATGAGGCTTGCAAGAGATTGAAAAAATGCATCCTAAAACTTATGCCTGCAGTGAAAACACACGTTTCTACAAAGACTTGGAAGGAGCAAGCAAAAGAATAGTGGCTGAGAGTTCTTTCAGAGAGAAACACACGTATTTCATCCTTCTGTAGAGACGGTTAGGGTTACGATTGGACCTAGGGTAGGGTTATGTTGAGGGCTAGGGTTTGAGAGACGGTTAAGGTTACGAATGGACCTAGGGTTAGGCTTATGTTGAGGGCTAGGGTTAGAGAGAAGGTTAGGGTTACTTTTGGACCTAGGGTTAGGGTTATGTTGAGGGCTAGGGTTAGAGATATGGTTAGGGTTACGATTGGACCTAGGGTTAGGGTTATGTTGAGGGCTAGGGTTAGAGAGAAGGTTAGGGTTACTTTTGGACCTAGGGTTAGGGTTATGTTGAGGGCTAGGGTTAGAGATATGGTTAGGGTTACGATTGGACCTAGGGTTAGGGTTATGTTGAGGGCTAGGGTTAGAGTTCCGGTTAGGGTTGCACTTGAACCTAGGGTTAGCGTAACGTTGAGGGCTAGGCTTAGAGAGAAGTTTAGGGTTACAATTGGACCTAGGGTTAGGGTTATGTTGAGGCCCAGGGTCTGAGATCGGGTTAGGGTTACGATTGGACCTAGGGTTAGGGTTATGTTGAGGGCTAGAGTTACAGATCCGGTTAGGGTTACGATTTGACCTCGGGTTAGGGTTATGTTTAGGGCTAGGGTTAGAGATCCGGTTAGGGTTACTATTGGACGTAGGGTTAGGGTTATGTTGAGGGCTAGGCTTAGAGATCAGGTTAGGGTTAAGATTGGACCTAGGGTTATAGTGATGTTGAGGGCTAGGGTATTCCAGCAGTGAATACACACATTTCTATAAAGACTTTGAAGCAGCAAGCTAAAGCCTTGTGGCTGAGTGTTCTTTCATAGGGAAACATGCATTTCATCCTTCTGGAGTGAATTTTCATGCTGGAGTTCATATGCATTTTATACTGTGCAGAATGTAGCTACCTGCTGGGGGTTGTGTCATAGAAGCACCTTTTCTGCAGGAGCTTATTGGAACACTCATTGTTTGGCTAAGTTATTTAGGGTTGGTTTTGGAAGGTCTTTCAACCTTGGCCAAATCCCGCTTCGTACGCAAGTTTTTAATAGCGCTGTTTCCAAGTGTCCACAAAGAGCTGCTGCTTGAAACTGTCCACATGCACATCTCGTATACTGGTGTGCTCGTTTCACTACCTGGATTTTGGTTTCCTCTTCTTTCTTTGAAATGACAAGTCTTCATTCAGCATTCTACACACACCTTGTACCAGCTTCAGTTTGAAGCATGTTGGTGCTCTCAAAACGCTGTGTAACCTATGTAGAGTGTGTTACTCTCCAGCACTGAATACACAACTTAGAGCTCCTTTCACCACAGACACGCAAACACATCTTTTTGTGAAAGTCCTACTTCAGGTCCTTTGGAAATGTAAGGGTTTCATGGAGATCATGACGTCAATCATGCTTTTGCACTCTACTACCAATAGAAATGACCTCTTGTACATGCCTGACTGAGTTTCACTGCAAAATGCCCTTGTTTTCTGGTTTCTTGAATGTTCTCAACACATTAGGAGAAAGAGCGTGTTTGAGCAAGATCGATGCAGTGTGCGTTTCCCTAGATTTCAAGTGATTTGGGAAATATAATCCTTATTTTTCCACATTGTGAAAGAAACATGAGGCTTGCAAGAGATTGAAAAAATGCATCCCAACACGTACCTCAGCTGTGAAAGCACACGTTTCTACAAAGACTTTGAAGTAGGAAGTAAAAGCCAATGGCTGAGTGTTCTTTCAGAGAGAAACATACACATTTCATCCTTCTGGAGTGAATTTTCAGCCTGGAATTCATATGCATTTGTACCGTGCAGAATGTAACTACCTGCTCGGGGGTTGTGTCATAGAAGCAACTTTCCTGCAGGAGCTTATTGGAACATTCATTGTTTGGCTAACTTCTTTGGGTTGGTTTTGGAAGGTCTTTCAACTTTAGCCAAATCCGCTTTCTTACGAAATTTTTTCACAGCCCTGTTTCCAAGAGCCCACAAAGAACTGCTGCTTAAAACTCTCCACATGCACATCTCCCATACTGGTGTGCTCGTTTCACTACCTGGATTTTGGTTTCCTCTTCTTTCTTTGAAATTACAAGCCCTCTTTCTGCATGCTACACACACCTTGTAGCAGTTTCAGTTTGCAGCATATTGGTGCTCTTAAAACGCTGAGTAACCTGTGTAGAGTGTGTCAATCTCCAGCACTGAATACACAACTTAGAGCTCCTTTCACCACAGACACGCAAACACATCTTTTTGTAAAAGTCCTACTTCTTTACTCTTGGAAATGTAAGGGTTTCATCGAGAACTTGAAGTCAATCATGCTTTTGCACTCTGCAACCAATAGGAATGAACCCTTGTACATACCCGTCTGAATTTCAGTGCAAAATGCCCTTCTTTTCTGGTTTGTTGAAAGTTCACAACACATTAGGAGATAGAGCGTGTTTGAAGAAGACTGGTGCAGTGTGCGTTTTCCTTTATTTCTTGTGATTTGGGAAACATAATCCGTGATTTTCCACATTGTCTAAGAAACAACATGAGGCTTGCAAGAGATTGAAACAATGCATCCTAAAACTTATTCCAGCAGTGAAAACACACGGTTCTACAAAGACTTGGAAGGAGCAAGCAAAAGAATAGTGGCTGAGTGTCCTTTCAGAGAGAAATACATGCATTTCATCCTTCTGGAGTGAGTTTTCTTGCTGGAATTCATATGCATTTTGTACTGTGCAGAATGTAGCTACCTGCTCGGGGGTTGTGTCATAGATGCACCTTTCCTGTAGGAGCTTATTGGAACTTTCATTGTTTGGCTAAGTTATTTAGGGATGGTTTTGGAAGGTCTTTCAACTTTGGCCAAATCCGCTTTGTACGAAAGTTTTTCACAGCCCTGTTTCCAAGTGTCCACAAAGAGCTGCTGCTTGAAAGTGTCCACATGCACATCTCCCATACTGGTGTGCTCGTTTCACTACCTGGATTTTGGTTTCCTCTTCTTTCTTTGAAATGACAAGTCTTCATTCAGCATGCTACACACAGCTTGTAGCAGTTTCAGTTTGAAGCATGTTGGTGCTCTCAAAACGCTCTGTATCCTGTGTAGAGTGTGTCACTCTACAGCACTGAATACACAACTTAGAGCTCCTTTCAACACAGACACGCAAACACGTCTTTTTGGGAAAGTCCTAACTAAGGTAAATTGGAAATGTAAGGGTTTCATCGAAAACATGAAGACAATCATGCTTTTGAACTCTGCAACCGAAAGAAATGGCATTTTGTACATGCCATTCTGAATTTCACTGCAAAATGCCCTTCTTTTCTGGTTTGTTGAAAGTTCAAAACACTTTAGGAAATAGAACGTGTTTGAAGAAGACTGATGCAGTGTGCGTTTTCCTGGATTTCAAGTGATTCGGGATACATACTCCTTGTTTTTCCACATTTTCTAAGAAACAACATGAGGCTTGCAAGAGATTGAAAAAATGGATCCTAAAACTTATGCCTGCAGTGAAAACACACGTTTCTACAAAGACTTGGAAGGAGCAAGCAAAAGAATAGTGGCTGAGAGTTCTTTCAGAGAGAAACACACGTATTTCATCCTTCTGTAGAGACGGTTAGGGTTACGATTGGACCTAGGGTAGGGTTATGTTGAGGGCTAGGGTTTGAGAGAAGGTTAGGGTTACTTTTGGACCTAGGGTTAGGGTTATGTTGAGGGCTAGGGTTAGAGATATGGTTAGGGTTACGATTGGACCTAGGGTTAGGGTTATGTTGAGGGCTAGGGTTAGAGAGAAGGTTAGGGTTACTTTTGGACCTAGGGTTAGGGTTATGTTGAGGGCTAGGGTTAGAGATATGGTTAGGGTTACGACTGGACCTAGGGTTAGGGTTATGTTGAGGGCTAGGGTTAGAGTTCCGGTTAGGGTTGCACTTGAACCTAGGGTTAGCGTAACGTTGAGGGCTAGGCTTAGAGAGAAGGTTAGGGTTACAATTGGACCTAGGGTTAGGGTTATGTTGAGGCCCAGGGTTTGAGATCGGGTTAGGGTTACGATTGGACCTAGGGTTAGGGTTATGTTGAGGGCTAAAGTTACAGATCCGGTTAGGGTTACGATTTGACCTCGGGTTAGGGTTATGTTTAGGGCTAGGGTTAGAGATCCGGTTAGCGTTACTATTGGACGTAGGATTAGGGTTATGTTGAGGGCTAGGCTTAGAGATCAGGTTAGGGTTAAGATTGGACCTAGGGTTATAGTGATGTTGAGGGCTAGGGTATTCCAGCAGTGAATACACACATTTCTATAAAGACTTTGAAGCAGCAAGCTAAAGCCTTGTGGCTGAGTGTTCTTTCATAGGGAAACATGCATTTCATCCTTCTGGAGTGAATTTTCATGCTGGAGTTCATATGCATTTTATACTGTGCAGAATGTAGCTACCTGCTGGAGGTTGTGTCATAGAAGCACCTTTTCTGCAGGAGCTTATTGGAACACTCATTGTTTGGCTAAGTTATTTAGGGTTGGTTTTGGAAGGTCTTTCAACCTTGGTCAAATCCCGCTTCGTACGCAAGTTTTTAATAGCGCTGTTTCCAAGTGTCCACAAAGAGCTGCTGCTTGAATCTGTCCACATGCACATCTCGTATACTGGTGTGCTCGTTTCACTACCTGGATTTTGGTTTCCTCTTCTTTCTTTGAAATGACAAGTCTTCATTCAGCATTCTACACACACCTTGTACCAGCTTCAGTTTGAAGCATGTTGGTGCTCTCAAAACGCTGTGTAACCTATGTAGAGTGTGTTACTCTCCAGCACTGAATACACAACTTAGAGCTCCTTTCACCACAGACACGCAAACACATCTTTTTGTGAAAGTCCTACTTCAGGTCCCTTGGAAATGTAAGGGTTTCATGGAGATCATGACGTCAATCATGCTTTTGCACTCTACTACCAATAGAAATGACCTCTTGTACATGCCTGACTGAGTTTCACTGCAAAATGCCCTTGTTTTCTGGTTTCTTGAATGTTCTCAACACATTAGGAGAAAGAGCGTGTTTGAGCAAGATCGATGCAGTGTGCGTTTCCCTAGATTTCAAGTGATTTGGGAAATATAATCCTTATTTTTCCACATTGTGAAAGAAACATGAGGCTTGCAAGAGATTGAAAAAATGCATCCCAAAACGTACCTCAGCGGTGAAAGCACACGTTTCTACAAAGACTTTGAAGTAGCAAGTAAAAGCCAATGGCTGAGTGTTCTTTCAGAGAGAAACATACACATTTCATCCTTCTGGAGTGAATTTTCAACCTGGAATTCATATGCATTTGTACCGTGCAGAATGTAACTACCTGCTCGGGGGTTGTGTCATAGAAGCAACTTTCCTGCAGGAGCTTATTGGAACATTCATTGTTTGGCTAACTTCTTTGGGTTGGTTTTGGAAGGTCTTTCAACTTTAGCCAAATCCGCTTTCTTACGAAATTTTTTCACAGCCCTGTTTCCAAGAGCCCACAAAGAACTGCTGCTTAAAACTCTCCACATGCACATCTCCCATACTGGTGTGCTCGTTTCACTACCTGGATTTTGGTTTCCTCTTCTTTCTTTGAAATTACAAGCCCTCTTTCTGCATGCTACACACACCTTGTAGCAGTTTCAGTTTGCAGCATATTGGTGCTCTTAAAACGCTGAGTAACCTGTGTAGAGTGTGTCAATCTCCAGCACTGAATACACAACTTAGAGCTCCTTTCACCACAGACACGCAAACACATCTTTTTGTAAAAGTCCAACTTCTTTACTCTTGGAAATGTAAGGGTTTCATCGAGAACTTGAAGTCAATCATGCTTTTGCACTCTGCAACCAATAGGAATGAACCCTTGTACATACCCGTCTGAATTTCAGTGCAAAATGCCCTTCTTTTCTGGTTTGTTGAAAGTTCACAACACATTAGGAGATAGAGCGTGTTTGAAGAAGACTGGTGCAGTGTGCGTTTTCCTTTATTTCTTGTGATTTGGGAAACATAATCCGTGATTTTCCACATTGTCTAAGAAACAACATGAGGCTTGCAAGAGATTGAAACAATGCATCCTAAAACTTATTCCAGCAGTGAAAACACACGGTTCTACAAAGACTTGGAAGGAGCAAGCAAAAGAATAGTGGCTGAGTGTCCTTTCAGAGAGAAATACATGCATTTCATCCTTCTGGAGTGAGTTTTCTTGCTGGAATTCATATGCATTTTGTACTGTGCAGAATGTAGCTACCTGCTCGGGGGTTGTGTCATAGATGCACCTTTCCTGTAGGAGCTTATTGGAACTTTCATTGTTTGGCTAAGTTATTTAGGGTTGGTTTTGGAAGGTGTTTCAACTTTGGCCAAATCCGCTTTGCACGAAAGTTTTTCACAGCCCTGTTTCCAAGTGTCCACAAAGAGCTGCTGCTTGAAAGTGTCCACATGCACATCTCCCATACTGGTGTGCTCGTTTCACTACCTGGATTTTGGTTTCCTCTTCTTTCTTTGAAATGACAAGTCTTCATTCAGCATGCTACACACAGCTTGTAGCAGTTTCAGTTTGAAGCATGTTGGTGCTCTCAAAACGCTGCGTATCCTGGGTAGAGTGTGTCACTCTACAGCACTGAATACACAACTTAGAGCTCCTTTCAACACAGACACGCAAACACGTCTTTTTGGGAAAGTCCTAACTCAGGTAAATTGGAAATGTAAGGGTTTCATCGAAAACATGAAGACAATCATGCTTTTGAACTCTGCAACCGAAAGAAATGGCTTTTTGTACATGCCATTCTGAATTTCACTGCAAAATGCCCTTCTTTTCTGGTTTGTTGAAAGTTCAAAACACTTTAGGAAATAGAACGTGTTTGAAGAAGACTGATGCAGTGTGCGTTTTCCTGGATTTCAAGTGATTCGGGATACATACTCCTTGTTTTTCCACATTCTCTAAGAAACAACATGAGGCTTGCAAGAGATTGAAAAAATGCATCCTAAAACTTATGCCTGCAGTGAAAACACACGTTTCTACAAAGACTTGGAAGGAGCAAGCAAAAGAATAGTGGCTGAGAGTTCTTTCAGAGAGTAACACACGTATTTCATCCTTCTGTAGAGACGGTTAGGGTTACGATTGGACCTAGGGTAGGGTTATGTTGAGGGCTAGGGTTTGAGAGACGGTTAGGGTTACGAATGGACCTAGGGTTAGGCTTATGTTGAGGGCTAGGGTTAGAGAGAAGGTTAGGGTTACTTTTGGACCTAGGGTTAGGGTTATGTTGAGGGCTAGGGTTAGAGATATGGTTAGGGTTACGATTGGACCTAGGGTTAGGGTTATGTTGAGGGCTAGGGTTAGAGAGAAGGTTAGGGTTACTTTTGGACCTAGGGTTAGGGTTATGTTGAGGGCTAGGGTTAGAGATATGGTTAGGGTTACGATTGGACCTAGGGTTAGGGTTATGTTGAGGGCTAGGGTTAGAGTTCCGGTTAGGGTTGCACTTGAACCTAGGGTTAGCGTAACGTTGAGGGCTAGGCTTAGAGAGAAGGTTAGGGTTACAATTGGACCTAGGGTTAGGGTTATGTTGAGGCCCAGGGTTTGAGATCGGGTTAGGGTTACGATTGGACCTAGGGTTAGGGTTATGTTGAGGGCTAGAGTTACAGATCCGGTTAGGGTTACGATTTGACCTCGGGTTAGGGTTATGTTTAGGGCTAGGGTTAGAGATCCGGTTAGGGTTACTATTGGACGTAGGGTTAGGGTTATGTTGAGGGCTAGGCTTAGAGATTAGGTTAGGGTTAAGATTGGACCTAGGGTTATAGTGATGTTGAGGGCTAGGGTATTCCAGCAGTGAATACACACATTTCTATAAAGACTTTGAAGCAGCAAGCTAAAGCCTTGTGGCTGAGTGTTCTTTCATAGGGAAACATGCATTTCATCCTTCTGGAGTGAATTTTCATGCTGGAGTTCATATGCATTTTATACTGTGCAGAATGTAGCTACCTGCTGGGGGTTGTGTCATAGAAGCACCTTTTCTGCAGGAGCTTATTGGAACATTCATTGTTTGGCTAAGTTATTTAGGGTTGGTTTTGGAAGGTCTTTCAACCTTGGTCAAATCCCGCTTCGTACGCAAGTTTTTAATAGCGCTGTTTCCAAGTGTCCATAAAGAGCTGCTGCTTGAAACTGTCCACATGCACATCTCGTATACTGGTGTGCTCGTTTCACTACCTGGATTTTGGTTTCCTCTTCTTTCTTTGAAATGACAAGTCTTCATTCAGCATTCTACACACACCTTGTACCAGCTTCAGTTTGAAGCATGTTGGTGCTCTCAAAACGCTGTGTAACCTATGTAGAGTGTGTTACTCTCCAGCACTGAATACACAACTTAGAGCTCCTTTCACCACAGACACGCAAACACATCTTTTTGTGAAAGTCCTACTTCAGGTCCCTTGGAAATGTAAGGGTTTCATGGAGATCATGACGTCAATCATGCTTTTGCACTCTACTACCAATAGAAATGACCTCTTGTACATGCCTGACTGAGTTTCACTGCAAAATGCCCTTGTTTTCTGGTTTCTTGAATGTTCTCAACACATTAGGAGAAAGAGCGTGTTTGAGCAAGATCGATGCAGTGTGCGTTTCCCTAGATTTCAAGTGATTTGGGAAATATAATCCTTATTTTTCCACATTGTGAAAGAAACATGAGGCTTGCAAGAGATTGAAAAAATGCATCCCAAAACGTACCTCAGCGGTGAAAGCACACGTTTCTACAAAGACTTTGAAGTAGCAAGTAAAAGCCAATGGCTGAGTGTTCTTTCAGAGAGAAACATACACATTTCATCCTTCTGGAGTGAATTTTCAGCCTGGAATTCATATGCATTTGTACCGTGCAGAATGTAACTACCTGCTCGGGGGTTGTGTCATAGAAGCAACTTTCCTGCAGGAGCTTATTGGAACATTCATTGTTTGGCTAACTTCTTTGGGTTGGTTTTGGAAGGTCTTTCAACTTTAGCCAAATCCGCTTTCTTACGAAATTTTTTCACAGCCCTGTTTCCAAGAGCCCACAAAGAACTGCTGCTTAAAACTCTCCACATGCACATCTCCCATACTGGTGTGCTCGTTTCACTACCTGGATTTTGGTTTCCTCTTCTTTCTTTGAAATTACTAGCCCTCTTTCTGCATGCTACACACACCTTGTAGCAGTTTCAGTTTGCAACATATTGGTGCTCTTAAAACGCTGAGTAACCTGTGTAGAGTGTGTCAATCTCCAGCACTGAATACACAACTTAGAGCTCCTTTCACCACAGACACGCAAACACATCTTTTTGTAAAAGTCCTACTTCTTTACTCTTGGAAATGTAAGGGTTTCATCGAGAACTTGAAGTCAATCATGCTTTTGCACTCTGCAACCAATAGGAATGAACCCTTGTACATACCCGTCTGAATTTCAGTGCAAAATGCCCTTCTTTTCTGGTTTGTTGAAAGTTCACAACACATTAGGAGATAGAGCGTGTTTGAAGAAGACTGGTGCAGTGTGCGTTTTCCTTTATTTCTTGTGATTTGGGAAACATAATCCGTGATTTTCCACATTGTCTAAGAAACAACATGAGGCTTGCAAGAGATTGAAACAATGCATCCTAAAACTTATTCCAGCAGTGAAAACACACGGTTCTACAAAGACTTGGAAGGAGCAAGCAAAAGAATAGTGGCTGAGTGTCCTTTCAGAGAGAAATACATGCATTTCATCCTTCTGGAGTGAGTTTTCTTGCTGGAATTCATATGCATTTTGTACTGTGCAGAATGTAGCTACCTGCTCGGGGGTTGTGTCATAGATGCACCTTTCCTGTAGGAGCTTATTGGAACTTTCATTGTTTGGCTAAGTTATTTAGGGATGGTTTTGGAAGGTCTTTCAACTTTGGCCAAATCCGCTTTGTACGAAAGTTTTTCACAGCCCTGTTTCCAAGTGTCCACAAAGAGCTGCTGCTTGAAAGTGTCCACATGCACATCTCCCATACTGGTGTGCTCGTTTCACTACCTGGATTTTGGTTTCCTCTTCTTTCTTTGAAATGACAAGTCTTCATTCAGCATGCTACACACAGCTTGTAGCAGTTTCAGTTTGAAGCATGTTGGTGCTCTCAAAACGCTGTGTATCCTGTGTAGAGTGTGTCACTCTACAGCACTGAATACACAACTTAGAGCTCCTTTCAACACAGACACGCAAACACGTCTTTTTGGGAAAGTCCTAACTAAGGTAAATTGGAAATGTAAGGGTTTCATCGAAAACATGAAGACAATCATGCTTTTGAACTCTGCAACCGAAAGAAATGGCTTTTTGTACATGCCATTCTGAATTTCACTGCAAAATGCCCTTCTTTTCTGGTTTGTTGAAAGTTCAAAACACTTTAGGAAATAGAACGTGTTTGAAGAAGACTGATGCAGTGTGCGTTTTCCTGGATTTCAAGTGATTCGGGATACATACTCCTTGTTTTTCCACATTCTCTAAGAAACAACATGAGGCTTGCAAGAGATTGAAAAAATGCATCCTAAAACTTATGCCTGCAGTGAAAACACACGTTTCTACAAAGACTTGGAAGGAGCAAGCAAAAGAATAGTGGCTGAGAGTTCTTTCAGAGAGAAACACACGTATTTCATCCTTCTGTAGAGACGGTTAGGGTTACGATTGGACCTAGGGTAGGGTTATGTTGAGGGCTAGGGTTTGAGAGACGGTTAGGGTTACGAATGGACCTAGGGTTAGGCTTATGTTGAGGGCTAGGGTTAGAGAGAAGGTTAGGGTTACTATTGGACCTAGGGTTAGGGTTATGTTGAGGGCTAGGGTTAGAGATATGGTTAGGGTTACTTTTGGACCTAGGGTTAGGGTTATGTTGAGGGCTAGGGTTAGAGATATGGTTAGGGGTACGATTGGACCTAGGGTTAGGGTTATGTTGAGGGCTAGGGGTAGAGAGAAGGTTAGGGTTACTTTTGGACCTAGGGTTAGGGTTATGTTAAGGGCTAGGGTTAGAGATATGGTTAGGGTTACTTTTGGACCTAGGGTTAGGGTTATGTTGCGGGCTAGGGTTAGAGATATGGTTAGGGTTACGATTGGACCTAGGGTTAGGGTTATGTTGAGGGCTAGGGTTAGAGAGAAGGTTAGGGTTACTTTTGGACCTAGGGTTAGGGTTATGTTGAGGGCTAGGGTTAGAGATATGGTTAGGGTTACGATTGGACCTAGGGTTAGGGTTATGTTGAGGGCTAGGGTTAGAGTTCCGGTTAGGGTTGCACTTGAACCTAGGGTTAGCGTAACGTTGAGGGCTAGGCTTAGAGAGAAGGTTAGGGTTACAATTGGACCTAGGGTTAGGGTTATCTTGAGGCCCAGGGTTTGAGATCGGGTTAGGGTTACGATTGGACCTAGGGTTAGGGTTATGTTGAGGGCTAGAGTTACAGATCCGGTTAGGGTTACGATTTGACCTCGGGTTAGGGTTATGTTTAGGGCTAGGGTTAGAGATCCGGTTAGGGTTACTATTGGACGTAGGGTTAGGGTTATGTTGAGGGCTAGGCTTAGAGATCAGGTTAGGGTTAAGATTGGACCTAGGGTTATAGTGATGTTGAGGGCTAGGGTATTCCAGCAGTGAATACACACATTTCTATAAAGACTTTGAAGCAGCAAGCTAAAGCCTTGTGGCTGAGTGTTCTTTCATAGGGAAACATGCATTTCATCCTTCTGGAGTGAATTTTCATGCTGGAGTTCATATGCATTTTATACTGTGCAGAATGTAGCTACCTGCTGGAGGTTGTGTCATAGAAGCACCTTTTCTGCAGGCGCTTATTGGAACACTCATTGTTTGGCTAAGTTATTTAGGGTTGGTTTTGGAAGGTCTTTCAACCTTGGTCAAATCCCGCTTCGTACGCAAGTTTTTAATAGCGCTGTTTCCAAGTGTCCATAAAGAGCTGCTGCTTGAAACTGTCCACATGCACATCTCGTATACTGGTGTGCTCGTTTCACTACCTGGATTTTGGTTTCCTCTTCTTTCTTTGAAATGACAAGTCTTCATTCAGCATTCTACACACACCTTGTACCAGCTTCAGTTTGAAGCATGTTGGTGCTCTCAAAACGCTGTGTAACCTATGTAGAGTGTGTTACTCTCCAGCACTGAATACACAACTTAGAGCTCCTTTCACCACAGACACGCAAACACATCTTTTTGTGAAAGTCCTACTTCAGGTCCCTTGGAAATGTAAGGGTTTCATGGAGATCATGACGTCAATCATGCTTTTGCACTCTACTACCAATAGAAATGACCTCTTGTACATGCCTGACTGAGTTTCACTGCAAAATGCCCTTGTTTTCTGGTTTCTTGAATGTTCTCAACACATTAGGAGAAAGAGCGTGTTTGAGCAAGATCGATGCAGTGTGCGTTTCCCTAGATTTCAAGTGATTTGGGAAATATAATCCTTATTTTTCCACATTGTGAAAGAAACATGAGGCTTGCAAGAGATTGAAAAAATGCATCCCAAAACGTACCTCAGCGGTGAAAGCACACGTTTCTACAAAGACTTTGAAGTAGCAAGTAAAAGCCAATGGCTGAGTGTTCTTTCAGAGAGAAACATACACATTTCATCCTTCTGTAGTGAATTTTCAACCTGGAATTCATATGCATTTGTACCGTGCAGAATGTAACTACCTGCTCGGGGGTTGTGTCATAGAAGCAACTTTCCTGCAGGAGCTTATTGGAACATTCATTGTTTGGCTAACTTCTTTGGGTTGGTTTTGGAAGGTCTTTCAACTTTAGCCAAATCCGCTTTCTTACGAAATTTTTTCACAGCCCTGTTTCCAAGAGCCCACAAAGAACTGCTGCTTAAAACTCTCCACATGCACATCTCCCATACTGGTGTGCTCGTTTCACTACCTGGATTTTGGTTTCCTCTTCTTTCTTTGAAATTACAAGCCCTCTTTCTGCATGCTACACACACCTTGTAGCAGTTTCAGTTTGCAGCATATTGGTGCTCTTAAAACGCTGAGTAACCTGTGTAGAGTGTGTCAATCTCCAGCACTGAATACACAACTTAGAGCTCCTTTCACCACAGACACGCAAACACATCTTTTTGTAAAAGTCCAACTTCTTTACTCTTGGAAATGTAAGGGTTTCATCGAGAACTTGAAGTCAATCATGCTTTTGCACTCTGCAACCAATAGGAATGAACCCTTGTACATACCCGTCTGAATTTCAGTGCAAAATGCCCTTCTTTTCTGGTTTGTTGAAAGTTCACAACACATTAGGAGATAGAGCGTGTTTGAAGAAGACTGGTGCAGTGTGCGTTTTCCTTTATTTCTTGTGATTTGGGAAACATAATCCGTGATTTTCCACATTGTCTAAGAAACAACATGAGGCTTGCAAGAGATTGAAACAATGCATCCTAAAACTTATTCCAGCAGTGAAAACACACGGTTCTACAAAGACTTGGAAGGAGCAAGCAAAAGAATAGTGGCTGAGTGTCCTTTCAGAGAGAAATACATGCATTTCATCCTTCTGGAGTGAGTTTTCTTGCTGGAATTCATATGCATTTTGTACTGTGCAGAATGTAGCTACCTGCTCGGGGGTTGTGTCATAGATGCACCTTTCCTGTAGGAGCTTATTGGAACTTTCATTGTTTGGCTAAGTTATTTAGGGTTGGTTTTGGAAGGTGTTTCAACTTTGGCCAAATCCGCTTTGCACGAAAGTTTTTCACAGCCCTGTTTCCAAGTGTCCACAAAGAGCTGCTGCTTGAAAGTGTCCACATGCACATCTCCCATACTGGTGTGCTCGTTTCACTACCTGGATTTTGGTTTCCTCTTCTTTCTTTGAAATGACAAGTCTTCATTCAGCATGCTACACACAGCTTGTAGCAGTTTCAGTTTGAAGCATGTTGGTGCTCTCAAAACGCTGCGTATCCTGGGTAGAGTGTGTCACTCTACAGCACTGAATACACAACTTAGAGCTCCTTTCAACACAGACACGCAAACACGGCTTTTTGGGAAAGTCCTAACTCAGGTAAATTGGAAATGTAAGGGTTTCATCGAAAACATGAAGACAATCATGCTTTTGAACTCTGCAACCGAAAGAAATGGCTTTTTGTACATGCCATTCTGAATTTCACTGCAAAATGCCCTTCTTTTCTGGTTTGTTGAAAGTTCAAAACACTTTAGGAAATAGAACGTGTTTGAAGAAGACTGATGCAGTGTGCGTTTTCCTGGATTTCAAGTGATTCGGGATACATACTCCTTGTTTTTCCACATTCTCTAAGAAACAACATGAGGCTTGCAAGAGATTGAAAAAATGCATCCTAAAACTTATGCCTGCAGTGAAAACACACGTTTCTACAAAGACTTGGAAGGAGCAAGCAAAAGAATAGTGGCTGAGAGTTCTTTCAGAGAGTAACACACGTATTTCATCCTTCTGTAGAGACGGTTAGGGTTACGATTGGACCTAGGGTAGGGTTATGTTGAGGGCTAGGGTTTGAGAGACGGTTAGGGTTACGAATGGACCTAGGGTTAGGCTTATGTTGAGGGCTAGGGTTAGAGAGAAGGTTAGGGTTACTTTTGGACCTAGGGTTAGGGTTATGTTGAGGGCTAGGGTTAGAGAGAAGGTTAGGGTTACTTTTGGACCTAGGGTTAGGGTTATGTTGAGGGCTAGGGTTAGAGATATGGTTAGGGTTACGATTGGACATAGGGTTAGGGTTATGTTGAGGGCTAGGGGTAGAGAGAAGGTTAGGGTTACTTTTGGACCTAGGGTTAGGGTTATGTTGAGGGCTAGGGTTAGAGATATGGTTAGGGTTACGATTGGACCTAGGGTTAGGGTTATGTTGAGGGCTAGGGTTAGAGAGAAGGTTAGGGTTACTTTTGGACCTAGGGTTAGGGTTATGTTGCGGGCTAGGGTTAGAGATATGGTTAAGGTTACGATTGGACCTAGGGTTAGGGTTATGTTGAGGGCTAGGGTTAGAGAGAAGGTTAGGGTTACTTTTGGACCTAGGGTTAGGGTTATGTTGAGGGCTAGGGTTAGAGATATGGTTAGGGTTACGATTGGACCTAGGGTTAGGGTTATGTTGAGGGCTAGGGTTAGAGTTCCGGTTAGGGTTGCACTTGAACCTAGGGTTAGCGTAACGTTGAGGGCTAGGCTTAGAGAGAAGGTTAGGGTTACAATTGGACCTAGGGTTAGGGTTATGTTGAGGCCCAGGGTTTGAGATCGGGTTAGGGTTACGATTGGACCTAGGGTTAGGGTTATGTTGAGGGCTAAAGTTACAGATCCGGTTAGGGTTACGATTTGACCTCGGGTTAGGGTTATGTTTAGGGCTAGGGTTAGAGATCCGGTTAGCGTTACTATTGGACGTAGGATTAGGGTTATGTTGAGGGCTAGGCTTAGAGATCAGGTTAGGGTTAAGATTGGACCTAGGGTTATAGTGATGTTGAGGGCTAGGGTATTCCAGCAGTGAATACACACATTTCTATAAAGACTTTGAAGCAGCAAGCTAAAGCCTTGTGGCTGAGTGTTCTTTCATAGGGAAACATGCATTTCATCCTTCTGGAGTGAATTTTCATGCTGGAGTTCATATGCATTTTATACTGTGCAGAATGTAGCTACCTGCTGGAGGTTGTGTCATAGAAGCACCTTTTCTGCAGGAGCTTATTGGAACACTCATTGTTTGGCTAAGTTATTTAGGGTTGGTTTTGGAAGGTCTTTCAACCTTGGTCAAATCCCGCTTCGTACGCAAGTTTTTAATAGCGCTGTTTCCAAGTGTCCACAAAGAGCTGCTGCTTGAAACTGTCCACATGCACATCTCGTATACTGGTGTGCTCGTTTCACTACCTGGATTTTGGTTTCCTCTTCTTTCTTTGAAATGACAAGTCTTCATTCAGCATTCTACACACACCTTGTACCAGCTTCAGTTTGAAGCATGTTGGTGCTCTCAAAACGCTGTGTAACCTATGTAGAGTGTGTTACTCTCCAGCACTGAATACACAACTTAGAGCTCCTTTCACCACAGACACGCAAACACATCTTTTTGTGAAAGTCCTACTTCAGGTCCCTTGGAAATGTAAGGGTTTCATGGAGATCATGACGTCAATCATGCTTTTGCACTCTACTACCAATAGAAATGACCTCTTGTACATGCCTGACTGAGTTTCACTGCAAAATGCCCTTGTTTTCTGGTTTCTTGAATGTTCTCAACACATTAGGAGAAAGAGCGTGTTTGAGCAAGATCGATGCAGTGTGCGTTTCCCTAGATTTCAAGTGATTTGGGAAATATAATCCTTATTTTTCCACATTGTGAAAGAAACATGAGGCTTGCAAGAGATTGAAAAAATGCATCCCAAAACGTACCTCAGCGGTGAAAGCACACGTTTCTACAAAGACTTTGAAGTAGCAAGTAAAAGCCAATGGCTGAGTGTTCTTTCAGAGAGAAACATACACATTTCATCCTTCTGGAGTGAATTTTCAACCTGGAATTCATATGCATTTGTACCGTGCAGAATGTAACTACCTGCTCGGGGGTTGTGTCATAGAAGCAACTTTCCTGCAGGAGCTTATTGGAACATTCATTGTTTGGCTAACTTCTTTGGGTTGGTTTTGGAAGGTCTTTCAACTTTAGCCAAATCCGCTTTCTTACGAAATTTTTTCACAGCCCTGTTTCCAAGAGCCCACAAAGAACTGCTGCTTAAAACTCTCCACATGCACATCTCCCATACTGGTGTGCTCGTTTCACTACCTGGATTTTGGTTTCCTCTTCTTTCTTTGAAATTACAAGCCCTCTTTCTGCATGCTACACACACCTTGTAGCAGTTTCAGTTTGCAGCATATTGGTGCTCTTAAAACGCTGAGTAACCTGTGTAGAGTGTGTCAATCTCCAGCACTGAATACACAACTTAGAGCTCCTTTCACCACAGACACGCAAACACATCTTTTTGTAAAAGTCCAACTTCTTTACTCTTGGAAATGTAAGGGTTTCATCGAGAACTTGAAGTCAATCATGCTTTTGCACTCTGCAACCAATAGGAATGAACCCTTGTACATACCCGTCTGAATTTCAGTGCAAAATGCCCTTCTTTTCTGGTTTGTTGAAAGTTCACAACACATTAGGAGATAGAGCGTGTTTGAAGAAGACTGGTGCAGTGTGCGTTTTCCTTTATTTCTTGTGATTTGGGAAACATAATCCGTGATTTTCCACATTGTCTAAGAAACAACATGAGGCTTGCAAGAGATTGAAACAATGCATCCTAAAACTTATTCCAGCAGTGAAAACACACGGTTCTACAAAGACTTGGAAGGAGCAAGCAAAAGAATAGTGGCTGAGTGTCCTTTCAGAGAGAAATACATGCATTTCATCCTTCTGGAGTGAGTTTTCTTGCTGGAATTCATATGCATTTTGTACTGTGCAGAATGTAGCTACCTGCTCGGGGGTTGTGTCATAGATGCACCTTTCCTGTAGGAGCTTATTGGAACTTTCATTGTTTGGCTAAGTTATTTAGGGTTGGTTTTGGAAGGTGTTTCAACTTTGGCCAAATCCGCTTTGCACGAAAGTTTTTCACAGCCCTGTTTCCAAGTGTCCACAAAGAGCTGCTGCTTGAAAGTGTCCACATGCACATCTCCCATACTGGTGTGCTCGTTTCACTACCTGGATTTTGGTTTCCTCTTCTTTCTTTGAAATGACAAGTCTTCATTCAGCATGCTACACACAGCTTGTAGCAGTTTCAGTTTGAAGCATGTTGGTGCTCTCAAAACGCTGCGTATCCTGGGTAGAGTGTGTCACTCTACAGCACTGAATACACAACTTAGAGCTCCTTTCAACACAGACACGCAAACACGTCTTTTTGGGAAAGTCCTAACTCAGGTAAATTGGAAATGTAAGGGTTTCATCGAAAACATGAAGACAATCATGCTTTTGAACTCTGCAACCGAAAGAAATGGCTTTTTGTACATGCCATTCTGAATTTCACTGCAAAATGCCCTTCTTTTCTGGTTTGTTGAAAGTTCAAAACACTTTAGGAAATAGAACGTGTTTGAAGAAGACTGATGCAGTGTGCGTTTTCCTGGATTTCAAGTGATTCGGGATACATACTCCTTGTTTTTCCACATTCTCTAAGAAACAACATGAGGCTTGCAAGAGATTGAAAAAATGCATCCTAAAACTTATGCCTGCAGTGAAAACACACGTTTCTACAAAGACTTGGAAGGAGCAAGCAAAAGAATAGTGGCTGAGAGTTCTTTCAGAGAGTAACACACGTATTTCATCCTTCTGTAGAGACGGTTAGGGTTACGATTGGACCTAGGGTAGGGTTATGTTGAGGGCTAGGGTTTGAGAGACGGTTAGGGTTACGAATGGACCTAGGGTTAGGCTTATGTTGAGGGCTAGGGTTAGAGAGAAGGTTAGGGTTACTTTTGGACCTAGGGTTAGGGTTATGTTGAGGGCTAGGGTTAGAGATATGGTTAGGGTTACGATTGGACCTAGGGTTAGGGTTATGTTGAGGGCTAGGGTTAGAGAGAAGGTTAGGGTTACTTTTGGACCTAGGGTTAGGGTTATGTTGAGGGCTAGGGTTAGAGATATGGTTAGGGTTACGATTGGACCTAGGGTTAGGGTTATGTTGAGGGCTAGGGTTAGAGTTCCGGTTAGGGTTGCACTTGAACCTAGGGTTAGCGTAACGTTGAGGGCTAGGCTTAGAGAGAAGGTTAGGGTTACAATTGCACCTAGGGTTAGGGTTATGTTGAGGCCCAGGGTTTGAGATCGGGTTAGGGTTACGATTGGACCTAGGGTTAGGGTTATGTTGAGGGCTAGAGTTACAGATCCGGTTAGGGTTACGATTTGACCTCGGGTTAGGGTTATGTTTAGGGCTAGGGTTAGAGATCCGGTTAGGGTTACTATTGGACGTAGGGTTAGGGTTATGTTGAGGGCTAGGCTTAGAGATTAGGTTAGGGTTAAGATTGGACCTAGGGTTATAGTGATGTTGAGGGCTAGGGTATTCCAGCAGTGAATACACACATTTCTATAAAGACTTTGAAGCAGCAAGCTAAAGCCTTGTGGCTGAGTGTTCTTTCATAGGGAAACATGCATTTCATCCTTCTGGAGTGAATTTTCATGCTGGAGTTCATATGCATTTTATACTGTGCAGAATGTAGCTACCTGCTGGGGGTTGTGTCATAGAAGCACCTTTTCTGCAGGAGCTTATTGGAACATTCATTGTTTGGCTAAGTTATTTAGGGTTGGTTTTGGAAGGTCTTTCAACCTTGGTCAAATCCCGCTTCGTACGCAAGTTTTTAATAGCGCTGTTTCCAAGTGTCCATAAAGAGCTGCTGCTTGAAACTGTCCACATGCACATCTCGTATACTGGTGTGCTCGTTTCACTACCTGGATTTTGGTTTCCTCTTCTTTCTTTGAAATGACAAGTCTTCTTTCAGCATTCTACACACACCTTGTACCAGCTTCAGTTTGAAGCATGTTGGTGCTCTCAAAACGCTGTGTAACCTATGTAGAGTGTGTTACTCTCCAGCACTGAATACACAACTTAGAGCTCCTTTCACCACAGACACGCAAACACATCTTTTTGTGAAAGTCCTACTTCAGGTCCCTTGGAAATGTAAGGGTTTCATGGAGATCATGACGTCAATCATGCTTTTGCACTCTACTACCAATAGAAATGACCTCTTGTACATGCCTGACTGAGTTTCACTGCAAAATGCCCTTGTTTTCTGGTTTCTTGAATGTTCTCAACACATTAGGAGAAAGAGCGTGTTTGAGCAAGATCGATGCAGTGTGCGTTTCCCTAGATTTCAAGTGATTTGGGAAATATAATCCTTATTTTTCCACATTGTGAAAGAAACATGAGGCTTGCAAGAGATTGAAAAAATGCATCCCAAAACGTACCTCAGCGGTGAAAGCACACGTTTCTACAAAGACTTTGAAGTAGCAAGTAAAAGCCAATGGCTGAGTGTTCTTTCAGAGAGAAACATACACATTTCATCCTTCTGGAGTGAATTTTCAGCCTGGAATTCATATGCATTTGTACCGTGCAGAATGTAACTACCTGCTCGGGGGTTGTGTCATAGAAGCAACTTTCCTGCAGGAGCTTATTGGAACATTCATTGTTTGGCTAACTTCTTTGGGTTGGTTTTGGAAGGTCTTTCAACTTTAGCCAAATCCGCTTTCTTACGAAATTTTTTCACAGCCCTGTTTCCAAGAGCCCACAAAGAACTGCTGCTTAAAACTCTCCACATGCACATCTCCCATACTGGTGTGCTCGTTTCACTACCTGGATTTTGGTTTCCTCTTCTTTCTTTGAAATTACAAGCCCTCTTTCTGCATGCTACACACACCTTGTAGCAGTTTCAGTTTGCAACATATTGGTGCTCTTAAAACGCTGAGTAACCTGTGTAGAGTGTGTCAATCTCCAGCACTGAATACACAACTTAGAGCTCCTTTCACCACAGACACGCAAACACATCTTTTTGTAAAAGTCCTACTTCTTTACTCTTGGAAATGTAAGGGTTTCATCGAGAACTTGAAGTCAATCATGCTTTTGCACTCTGCAACCAATAGGAATGAACCCTTGTACATACCCGTCTGAATTTCAGTGCAAAATGCCCTTCTTTTCTGGTTTGTTGAAAGTTCACAACACATTAGGAGATAGAGCGTGTTTGAAGAAGACTGGTGCAGTGTGCGTTTTCCTTTATTTCTTGTGATTTGGGAAACATAATCCGTGATTTTCCACATTGTCTAAGAAACAACATGAGGCTTGCAAGAGATTGAAACAATGCATCCTAAAACTTATTCCAGCAGTGAAAACACACGGTTCTACAAAGACTTGGAAGGAGCAAGCAAAAGAATAGTGGCTGAGTGTCCTTTCAGAGAGAAATACATGCATTTCATCCTTCTGGAGTGAGTTTTCTTGCTGGAATTCATATGCATTTTGTACTGTGCAGAATGTAGCTACCTGCTCGGGGGTTGTGTCATAGATGCACCTTTCCTGTAGGAGCTTATTGGAACTTTCATTGTTTGGCTAAGTTATTTAGGGATGGTTTTGGAAGGTCTTTCAACTTTGGCCAAATCCGCTTTGTACGAAAGTTTTTCACAGCCCTGTTTCCAAGTGTCCACAAAGAGCTGCTGCTTGAAAGTGTCCACATGCACATCTCCCATACTGGTGTGCTCGTTTCACTACCTGGATTTTGGTTTCCTCTTCTTTCTTTGAAATGACAAGTCTTCATTCAGCATGCTACACACAGCTTGTAGCAGTTTCAGTTTGAAGCATGTTGGTGCTCTCAAAACGCTGTGTATCCTGTGTAGAGTGTGTCACTCTACAGCACTGAATACACAACTTAGAGCTCCTTTCAACACAGACACGCAAACACGTCTTTTTGGGAAAGTCCTAACTAAGGTAAATTGGAAATGTAAGGGTTTCATCGAAAACATGAAGACAATCATGCTTTTGAACTCTGCAACCGAAAGAAATGGCTTTTTGTACATGCCATTCTGAATTTCACTGCAAAATGCCCTTCTTTTCTGGTTTGTTGAAAGTTCAAAACACTTTAGGAAATAGAACGTGTTTGAAGAAGACTGATGCAGTGTGCGTTTTCCTGGATTTCAAGTGATTCGGGATACATACTCCTTGTTTTTCCACATTCTCTAAGAAACAACATGAGGCTTGCAAGAGATTGAAAAAATGCATCCTAAAACTTATGCCTGCAGTGAAAACACACGTTTCTACAAAGACTTGGAAGGAGCAAGCAAAAGAATAGTGGCTGAGAGTTCTTTCAGAGAGAAACACACGTATTTCATCCTTCTGTAGAGACGGTTAGGGTTACGATTGGACCTAGGGTAGGGTTATGTTGAGGGCTAGGGTTTGAGAGACGGTTAGGGTTACGAATGGACCTAGGGTTAGGCTTATGTTGAGGGCTAGGGTTAGAGAGAAGGTTAGGGTTACTTTTGGACCTAGGGTTAGGGTTATGTTGAGGGCTAGGGTTAGAGATATGGTTAGGGTTACTTTTGGACCTAGGGTTAGGGTTATGTTGAGGGCTAGGGTTAGAGATATGGTTAGGGGTACGATTGGACCTAGGGTTAGGGTTATGTTGAGGGCTAGGGGTAGAGAGAAGGTTAGGGTTACTTTTGGACCTAGGGTTAGGGTTATGTTGAGGGCTAGGGTTAGAGATATGGTTAGGGTTACGATTGGACCTAGGGTTAGGGTTATGTTGAGGGCTAGGGTTAGAGAGAAGGTTAGGGTTACTTTTGGACCTAGGGTTAGGGTTATGTTGCGGGCTAGGGTTAGAGATATGGTTAAGGTTACGATTGGACCTAGGGTTAGGGTTATGTTGAGGGCTAGGGTTAGAGAGAAGGTTAGGGTTACTTTTGGACCTAGGGTTAGGGTTATGTTGAGGGCTAGGGTTAGAGATATGGTTAGGGTTACGATTGGACCTAGGGTTAGGGTTATGTTGAGGGCTAGGGTTAGAGTTCCGGTTAGGGTTGCACTTGAACCTAGGGTTAGCGTAACGTTGAGGGCTAGGCTTAGAGAGAAGGTTAGGGTTACAATTGGACCTAGGGTTAGGGTTATGTTGAGGCCCAGGGTTTGAGATCGGGTTAGGGTTACGATTGGACCTAGGGTTAGGGTTATGTTGAGGGCTGAAGTTACAGATCCGGTTAGGGTTACGATTTGACCTCGGGTTAGGGTTATGTTTAGGGCTAGGGTTAGAGATCCGGTTAGCGTTACTATTGGACGTAGGATTAGGGTTATGTTGAGGGCTAGGCTTAGAGATCAGGTTAGGGTTAAGATTGGACCTAGGGTTATAGTGATGTTGAGGGCTAGGGTATTCCAGCAGTGAATACACACATTTCTATAAAGACTTTGAAGCAGCAAGCTAAAGCCTTGTGGCTGAGTGTTCTTTCATAGGGAAACATGCATTTCATCCTTCTGGAGTGAATTTTCATGCTGGAGTTCATATGCATTTTATACTGTGCAGAATGTAGCTACCTGCTGGAGGTTGTGTCATAGAAGCACCTTTTCTGCAGGAGCTTATTGGAACACTCATTGTTTGGCTAAGTTATTTAGGGTTGGTTTTGGAAGGTCTTTCAACCTTGGTCAAATCCCGCTTCGTACGCAAGTTTTTAATAGCGCTGTTTCCAAGTGTCCACAAAGAGCTGCTGCTTGAAACTGTCCACATGCACATCTCGTATACTGGTGTGCTCGTTTCACTACCTGGATTTTGGTTTCCTCTTCTTTCTTTGAAATGACAAGTCTTCATTCAGCATTCTACACACACCTTGTACCAGCTTCAGTTTGAAGCATGTTGGTGCTCTCAAAACGCTGTGTAACCTATGTAGAGTGTGTTACTCTCCAGCACTGAATACACAACTTAGAGCTCCTTTCACCACAGACACGCAAACACATCTTTTTGTGAAAGTCCTACTTCAGGTCCCTTGGAAATGTAAGGGTTTCATGGAGATCATGACGTCAATCATGCTTTTGCACTCTACTACCAATAGAAATGACCTCTTGTACATGCCTGACTGAGTTTCACTGCAAAATGCCCTTGTTTTCTGGTTTCTTGAATGTTCTCAACACATTAGGAGAAAGAGCGTGTTTGAGCAAGATCGATGCAGTGTGCGTTTCCCTAGATTTCAAGTGATTTGGGAAATATAATCCTTATTTTTCCACATTGTGAAAGAAACATGAGGCTTGCAAGAGATTGAAAAAATGCATCCCAAAACGTACCTCAGCGGTGAAAGCACACGTTTCTACAAAGACTTTGAAGTAGCAAGTAAAAGCCAATGGCTGAGTGTTCTTTCAGAGAGAAACATACACATTTCATCCTTCTGGAGTGAATTTTCAACCTGGAATTCATATGCATTTGTACCGTGCAGAATGTAACTACCTGCTCGGGGGTTGTGTCATAGAAGCAACTTTCCTGCAGGAGCTTATTGGAACATTCATTGTTTGGCTAACTTCTTTGGGTTGGTTTTGGAAGGTCTTTCAACTTTAGCCAAATCCGCTTTCTTACGAAATTTTTTCACAGCCCTGTTTCCAAGAGCCCACAAAGAACTGCTGCTTAAAACTCTCCACATGCACATCTCCCATACTGGTGTGCTCGTTTCACTACCTGGATTTTGGTTTCCTCTTCTTTCTTTGAAATTACAAGCCCTCTTTCTGCATGCTACACACACCTTGTAGCAGTTTCAGTTTGCAGCATATTGGTGCTCTTAAAACGCTGAGTAACCTGTGTAGAGTGTGTCAATCTCCAGCACTGAATACACAACTTAGAGCTCCTTTCACCACAGACACGCAAACACATCTTTTTGTAAAAGTCCTACTTCTTTACTCTTGGAAATGTAAGGGTTTCATCGAGAACTTGAAGTCAATCATGCTTTTGCACTCTGCAACCAATAGGAATGAACCCTTGTACATACCCGTCTGAATTTCAGTGCAAAATGCCCTTCTTTTCTGGTTTGTTGAAAGTTCACAACACATTAGGAGATAGAGCGTGTTTGAAGAAGACTGGTGCAGTGTGCGTTTTCCTTTATTTCTTGTGATTTGGGAAACATAATCCGTGATTTTCCACATTGTCTAAGAAACAACATGAGGCTTGCAAGAGATTGAAACAATGCATCCTAAAACTTATTCCAGCAGTGAAAACACACGGTTCTACAAAGACTTGGAAGGAGCAAGCAAAAGAATAGTGGCTGAGTGTCCTTTCAGAGAGAAATACATGCATTTCATCCTTCTGGAGTGAGTTTTCTTGCTGGAATTCATATGCATTTTGTACTGTGCAGAATGTAGCTACCTGCTCGGGGGTTGTGTCATAGATGCACCTTTCCTGTAGGAGCTTATTGGAACTTTCATTGTTTGGCTAAGTTATTTAGGGTTGGTTTTGGAAGGTGTTTCAACTTTGGCCAAATCCGCTTTGCACGAAAGTTTTTCACAGCCCTGTTTCCAAGTGTCCACAAAGAGCTGCTGCTTGAAAGTGTCCACATGCACATCTCCCATACTGGTGTGCTCGTTTCACTACCTGGATTTTGGTTTCCTCTTCTTTCTTTGAAATGACAAGTCTTCATTCAGCATGCTACACACAGCTTGTAGCAGTTTCAGTTTGAAGCATGTTGGTGCTCTCAAAACGCTGCGTATCCTGGGTAGAGTGTGTCACTCTACAGCACTGAATACACAACTTAGAGCTCCTTTCAACACAGACACGCAAACACGGCTTTTTGGGAAAGTCCTAACTCAGGTAAATTGGAAATGTAAGGGTTTCATCGAAAACATGAAGACAATCATGCTTTTGAACTCTGCAACCGAAAGAAATGGCTTTTTGTACATGCCATTCTGAATTTCACTGCAAAATGCCCTTCTTTTCTGGTTTGTTGAAAGTTCAAAACACTTTAGGAAATAGAACGTGTTTGAAGAAGACTGATGCAGTGTGCGTTTTCCTGGATTTCAAGTGATTCGGGATACATACTCCTTGTTTTTCCACATTCTCTAAGAAACAACATGAGGCTTGCAAGAGATTGAAAAAATGCATCCTAAAACTTATGCCTGCAGTGAAAACACACGTTTCTACAAAGACTTGGAAGGAGCAAGCAAAAGAATAGTGGCTGAGAGTTCTTTCAGAGAGTAACACACGTATTTCATCCTTCTGTAGAGACGGTTAGGGTTACGATTGGACCTAGGGTAGGGTTATGTTGAGGGCTAGGGTTTGAGAGACGGTTAGGGTTACGAATGGACCTAGGGTTAGGCTTATGTTGAGGGCTAGGGTTAGAGAGAAGGTTAGGGTTACTTTTGGACCTAGGGTTAGGGTTATGTTGAGGGCTAGGGTTAGAGATATGGTTAGGGTTACGATTGGACCTAGGGTTAGGGTTATGTTGAGGGCTAGGGTTAGAGAGAAGGTTAGGGTTACTTTTGGACCTAGGGTTAGGGTTATGTTGAGGGCTAGGGTTAGAGATATGGTTAGGGTTACGATTGGACCTAGGGTTAGGGTTATGTTGAGGGCTAGGGTTAGAGTTCCGGTTAGGGTTGCACTTGAACCTAGGGTTAGCGTAACGTTGAGGGCTAGGCTTAGAGAGAAGGTTAGGGTTACAATTGGACCTAGGGTTAGGGTTATGTTGAGGCCCAGGGTTTGAGATCGGGTTAGGGTTACGATTGGACCTAGGGTTAGGGTTATGTTGAGGGCTAGAGTTACAGATCCGGTTAGGGTTACGATTTGACCTCGGGTTAGGGTTATGTTTAGGGCTAGGGTTAGAGATCCGGTTAGGGTTACTATTGGACGTAGGGTTAGGGTTATGTTGAGGGCTAGGCTTAGAGATTAGGTTAGGGTTAAGATTGGACCTAGGGTTATAGTGATGTTGAGGGCTAGGGTATTCCAGCAGTGAATACACACATTTCTATAAAGACTTTGAAGCAGCAAGCTAAAGCCTTGTGGCTGAGTGTTCTTTCATAGGGAAACATGCATTTCATCCTTCTGGAGTGAATTTTCATGCTGGAGTTCATATGCATTTTATACTGTGCAGAATGTAGCTACCTGCTGGGGGTTGTGTCATAGAAGCACCTTTTCTGCAGGAGCTTATTGGAACATTCATTGTTTGGCTAAGTTATTTAGGGTTGGTTTTGGAAGGTCTTTCAACCTTGGTCAAATCCCGCTTCGTACGCAAGTTTTTAATAGCGCTGTTTCCAAGTGTCCATAAAGAGCTGCTGCTTGAAACTGTCCACATGCACATCTCGTATACTGGTGTGCTCGTTTCACTACCTGGATTTTGGTTTCCTCTTCTTTCTTTGAAATGACAAGTCTTCATTCAGCATTCTACACACACCTTGTACCAGCTTCAGTTTGAAGCATGTTGGTGCTCTCAAAACGCTGTGTAACCTATGTAGAGTGTGTTACTCTCCAGCACTGAATACACAACTTAGAGCTCCTTTCACCACAGACACGCAAACACATCTTTTTGTGAAAGTCCTACTTCAGGTCCCTTGGAAATGTAAGGGTTTCATGGAGATCATGACGTCAATCATGCTTTTGCACTCTACTACCAATAGAAATGACCTCTTGTACATGCCTGACTGAGTTTCACTGCAAAATGCCCTTGTTTTCTGGTTTCTTGAATGTTCTCAACACATTAGGAGAAAGAGCGTGTTTGAGCAAGATCGATGCAGTGTGCGTTTCCCTAGATTTCAAGTGATTTGGGAAATATAATCCTTATTTTTCCACATTGTGAAAGAAACATGAGGCTTGCAAGAGATTGAAAAAATGCATCCCAAAACGTACCTCAGCGGTGAAAGCACACGTTTCTACAAAGACTTTGAAGTAGCAAGTAAAAGCCAATGGCTGAGTGTTCTTTCAGAGAGAAACATACACATTTCATCCTTCTGGAGTGAATTTTCAGCCTGGAATTCATATGCATTTGTACCGTGCAGAATGTAACTACCTGCTCGGGGGTTGTGTCATAGAAGCAACTTTCCTGCAGGAGCTTATTGGAACATTCATTGTTTGGCTAACTTCTTTGGGTTGGTTTTGGAAGGTCTTTCAACTTTAGCCAAATCCGCTTTCTTACGAAATTTTTTCACAGCCCTGTTTCCAAGAGCCCACAAAGAACTGCTGCTTAAAACTCTCCACATGCACATCTCCCATACTGGTGTGCTCGTTTCACTACCTGGATTTTGGTTTCCTCTTCTTTCTTTGAAATTACTAGCCCTCTTTCTGCATGCTACACACACCTTGTAGCAGTTTCAGTTTGCAACATATTGGTGCTCTTAAAACGCTGAGTAACCTGTGTAGAGTGTGTCAATCTCCAGCACTGAATACACAACTTAGAGCTCCTTTCACCACAGACACGCAAACACATCTTTTTGTAAAAGTCCTACTTCTTTACTCTTGGAAATGTAAGGGTTTCATCGAGAACTTGAAGTCAATCATGCTTTTGCACTCTGCAACCAATAGGAATGAACCCTTGTACATACCCGTCTGAATTTCAGTGCAAAATGCCCTTCTTTTCTGGTTTGTTGAAAGTTCACAACACATTAGGAGATAGAGCGTGTTTGAAGAAGACTGGTGCAGTGTGCGTTTTCCTTTATTTCTTGTGATTTGGGAAACATAATCCGTGATTTTCCACATTGTCTAAGAAACAACATGAGGCTTGCAAGAGATTGAAACAATGCATCCTAAAACTTATTCCAGCAGTGAAAACACACGGTTCTACAAAGACTTGGAAGGAGCAAGCAAAAGAATAGTGGCTGAGTGTCCTTTCAGAGAGAAATACATGCATTTCATCCTTCTGGAGTGAGTTTTCTTGCTGGAATTCATATGCATTTTGTACTGTGCAGAATGTAGCTACCTGCTCGGGGGTTGTGTCATAGATGCACCTTTCCTGTAGGAGCTTATTGGAACTTTCATTGTTTGGCTAAGTTATTTAGGGATGGTTTTGGAAGGTCTTTCAACTTTGGCCAAATCCGCTTTGTACGAAAGTTTTTCACAGCCCTGTTTCCAAGTGTCCACAAAGAGCTGCTGCTTGAAAGTGTCCACATGCACATCTCCCATACTGGTGTGCTCGTTTCACTACCTGGATTTTGGTTTCCTCTTCTTTCTTTGAAATGACAAGTCTTCATTCAGCATGCTACACACAGCTTGTAGCAGTTTCAGTTTGAAGCATGTTGGTGCTCTCAAAACGCTGTGTATCCTGTGTAGAGTGTGTCACTCTACAGCACTGAATACACAACTTAGAGCTCCTTTCAACACAGACACGCAAACACGTCTTTTTGGGAAAGTCCTAACTAAGGTAAATTGGAAATGTAAGGGTTTCATCGAAAACATGAAGACAATCATGCTTTTGAACTCTGCAACCGAAAGAAATGGCTTTTTGTACATGCCATTCTGAATTTCACTGCAAAATGCCCTTCTTTTCTGGTTTGTTGAAAGTTCAAAACACTTTAGGAAATAGAACGTGTTTGAAGAAGACTGATGCAGTGTGCGTTTTCCTGGATTTCAAGTGATTCGGGATACATACTCCTTGTTTTTCCACATTCTCTAAGAAACAACATGAGGCTTGCAAGAGATTGAAAAAATGCATCCTAAAACTTATGCCTGCAGTGAAAACACACGTTTCTACAAAGACTTGGAAGGAGCAAGCAAAAGAATAGTGGCTGAGAGTTCTTTCAGAGAGAAACACACGTATTTCATCCTTCTGTAGAGACGGTTAGGGTTACGATTGGACCTAGGGTAGGGTTATGTTGAGGGCTAGGGTTTGAGAGACGGTTAGGGTTACGAATGGACCTAGGGTTAGGCTTATGTTGAGGGCTAGGGTTAGAGAGAAGGTTAGGGTTACTATTGGACCTAGGGTTATTGTTATGTTGAGGGCTAGGGTTAGAGATATGGTTAGGGTTACTTTTGGACCTAGGGTTAGGGTTATGTTGAGGGCTAGGGTTAGAGATATGGTTAGGGGTACGATTGGACCTAGGGTTAGGGTTATGTTGAGGGCTAGGGGTAGAGAGAAGGTTAGGGTTACTTTTGGACCTAGGGTTAGGGTTATGTTGAGGGCTAGGGTTAGAGATATGGTTAGGGTTACTTTTGGACCTAGGGTTAGGGTTATGTTGCGGGCTAGGGTTAGAGATATGGTTAGGGTTACGATTGGACCTAGGGTTAGGGTTATGTTGAGGGCTAGGGTTAGAGAGAAGGTTAGGGTTACTTTTGGACCTAGGGTTAGGGTTATGTTGAGGGCTAGGGTTAGAGATATGGTTAGGGTTACGATTGGACCTAGGGTTAGGGTTATGTTGAGGGCTAGGGTTAGAGTTCCGGTTAGGGTTGCACTTGAACCTAGGGTTAGCGTAACGTTGAGGGCTAGGCTTAGAGAGAAGGTTAGGGTTACAATTGGACCTAGGGTTAGGGTTATCTTGAGGCCCAGGGTTTGAGATCGGGTTAGGGTTACGATTGGACCTAGGGTTAGGGTTATGTTGAGGGCTAGAGTTACAGATCCGGTTAGGGTTACGATTTGACCTCGGGTTAGGGTTATGTTTAGGGCTAGGGTTAGAGATCCGGTTAGGGTTACTATTGGACGTAGGGTTAGGGTTATGTTGAGGGCTAGGCTTAGAGATCAGGTTAGGGTTAAGATTGGACCTAGGGTTATAGTGATGTTGAGGGCTAGGGTATTCCAGCAGTGAATACACACATTTCTATAAAGACTTTGAAGCAGCAAGCTAAAGCCTTGTGGCTGAGTGTTCTTTCATAGGGAAACATGCATTTCATCCTTCTGGAGTGAATTTTCATGCTGGAGTTCATATGCATTTTATACTGTGCAGAATGTAGCTACCTGCTGGAGGTTGTGTCATAGAAGCACCTTTTCTGCAGGCGCTTATTGGAACACTCATTGTTTGGCTAAGTTATTTAGGGTTGGTTTTGGAAGGTCTTTCAACCTTGGTCAAATCCCGCTTCGTACGCAAGTTTTTAATAGCGCTGTTTCCAAGTGTCCATAAAGAGCTGCTGCTTGAAACTGTCCACATGCACATCTCGTATACTGGTGTGCTCGTTTCACTACCTGGATTTTGGTTTCCTCTTCTTTCTTTGAAATGACAAGTCTTCATTCAGCATTCTACACACACCTTGTACCAGCTTCAGTTTGAAGCATGTTGGTGCTCTCAAAACGCTGTGTAACCTATGTAGAGTGTGTTACTCTCCAGCACTGAATACACAACTTAGAGCTCCTTTCACCACAGACACGCAAACACATCTTTTTGTGAAAGTCCTACTTCAGGTCCCTTGGAAATGTAAGGGTTTCATGGAGATCATGACGTCAATCATGCTTTTGCACTCTACTACCAATAGAAATGACCTCTTGTACATGCCTGACTGAGTTTCACTGCAAAATGCCCTTGTTTTCTGGTTTCTTGAATGTTCTCAACACATTAGGAGAAAGAGCGTGTTTGAGCAAGATCGATGCAGTGTGCGTTTCCCTAGATTTCAAGTGATTTGGGAAATATAATCCTTATTTTTCCACATTGTGAAAGAAACATGAGGCTTGCAAGAGATTGAAAAAATGCATCCCAAAACGTACCTCAGCGGTGAAAGCACACGTTTCTACAAAGACTTTGAAGTAGCAAGTAAAAGCCAATGGCTGAGTGTTCTTTCAGAGAGAAACATACACATTTCATCCTTCTGTAGTGAATTTTCAACCTGGAATTCATATGCATTTGTACCGTGCAGAATGTAACTACCTGCTCGGGGGTTGTGTCATAGAAGCAACTTTCCTGCAGGAGCTTATTGGAACATTCATTGTTTGGCTAACTTCTTTGGGTTGGTTTTGGAAGGTCTTTCAACTTTAGCCAAATCCGCTTTCTTACGAAATTTTTTCACAGCCCTGTTTCCAAGAGCCCACAAAGAACTGCTGCTTAAAACTCTCCACATGCACATCTCCCATACTGGTGTGCTCGTTTCACTACCTGGATTTTGGTTTCCTCTTCTTTCTTTGAAATTACAAGCCCTCTTTCTGCATGCTACACACACCTTGTAGCAGTTTCAGTTTGCAGCATATTGGTGCTCTTAAAACGCTGAGTAACCTGTGTAGAGTGTGTCAATCTCCAGCACTGAATACACAACTTAGAGCTCCTTTCACCACAGACACGCAAACACATCTTTTTGTAAAAGTCCAACTTCTTTACTCTTGGAAATGTAAGGGTTTCATCGAGAACTTGAAGTCAATCATGCTTTTGCACTCTGCAACCAATAGGAATGAACCCTTGTACATACCCGTCTGAATTTCAGTGCAAAATGCCCTTCTTTTCTGGTTTGTTGAAAGTTCACAACACATTAGGAGATAGAGCGTGTTTGAAGAAGACTGATGCAGTGTGCGTTTTCCTTTATTTCTTGTGATTTGGGAAACATAATCCGTGATTTTCCACATTGTCTAAGAAACAACATGAGGCTTGCAAGAGATTGAAACAATGCATCCTAAAACTTATTCCAGCAGTGAAAACACACGGTTCTACAAAGACTTGGAAGGAGCAAGCAAAAGAATAGTGGCTGAGTGTCCTTTCAGAGAGAAATACATGCATTTCATCCTTCTGGAGTGAGTTTTCTTGCTGGAATTCATATGCATTTTGTACTGTGCAGAATGTAGCTACCTGCTCGGGGGTTGTGTCATAGATGCACCTTTCCTGTAGGAGCTTATTGGAACTTTCATTGTTTGGCTAAGTTATTTAGGGTTGGTTTTGGAAGGTGTTTCAACTTTGGCCAAATCCGCTTTGTACGAAAGTTTTTCACAGCCCTGTTTCCAAGTGTCCACAAAGAGCTGCTGCTTGAAAGTGTCCACATGCACATCTCCCATACTGGTGTGCTCGTTTCACTACCTGGATTTTGGTTTCCTCTTCTTTCTTTGAAATGACAAGTCTTCATTCAGCATGCTACACACAGCTTGTAGCAGTTTCAGTTTGAAGCATGTTGGTGCTCTCAAAACGCTGCGTATCCTGGGTAGAGTGTGTCACTCTACAGCACTGAATACACAACTTAGAGCTCCTTTCAACACAGACACGCAAACACGGCTTTTTGGGAAAGTCCTAACTCAGGTAAATTGGAAATGTAAGGGTTTCATCGAAAACATGAAGACAATCATGCTTTTGAACTCTGCAACCGAAAGAAATGGCTTTTTGTACATGCCATTCTGAATTTCACTGCAAAATGCCCTTCTTTTCTGGTTTGTTGAAAGTTCAAAACACTTTAGGAAATAGAACGTGTTTGAAGAAGACTGATGCAGTGTGCGTTTTCCTGGATTTCAAGTGATTCGGGATACATACTCCTTGTTTTTCCACATTCTCTAAGAAACAACATGAGGCTTGCAAGAGATTGAAAAAATGCATCCTAAAACTTATGCCTGCAGTGAAAACACACGTTTCTACAAAGACTTGGAAGGAGCAAGCAAAAGAATAGTGGCTGAGAGTTCTTTCAGAGAGTAACACACGTATTTCATCCTTCTGTAGAGACGGTTAGGGTTACGATTGGACCTAGGGTAGGGTTATGTTGAGGGCTAGGGTTTGAGAGACGGTTAGGGTTACGAATGGACCTAGGGTTAGGCTTATGTTGAGGGCTAGGGTTAGAGAGAAGGTTAGGGTTACTTTTGGACCTAGGGTTAGGGTTATGTTGAGGGCTAGGGTTAGAGATATGGTTAGGGTTACTTTTGGACCTAGGGTTAGGGTTATGTTGAGGGCTAGGGTTAGAGATATGGTTAGGGGTACGATTGGACCTAGGGTTAGGGTTATGTTGAGGGCTAGGGGTAGAGAGAAGGTTAGGGTTACTTTTGGACCTAGGGTTAGGGTTATGTTGAGGGCTAGGGTTAGAGATATGGTTAGGGTTACGATTGGACCTAGGGTTAGGGTTATGTTGAGGGCTAGGGTTAGAGAGAAGGTTAGGGTTACTTTTGGACCTAGGGTTAGGGTTATGTTGCGGGCTAGGGTTAGAGATATGGTTAAGGTTACGATTGGACCTAGGGTTAGGGTTATGTTGAGGGCTAGGGTTAGAGAGAAGGTTAGGGTTACTTTTGGACCTAGGGTTAGGGTTATGTTGAGGGCTAGGGTTAGAGATATGGTTAGGGTTACGATTGGACCTAGGGTTAGGGTTATGTTGAGGGCTAGGGTTAGAGTTCCGGTTAGGGTTGCACTTGAACCTAGGGTTAGCGTAACGTTGAGGGCTAGGCTTAGAGAGAAGGTTAGGGTTACAATTGGACCTAGGGTTAGGGTTATCTTGAGGCCCCGGGTTTGAGATCGGGTTAGGGTTACGATTGGACCTAGGGTTAGGGTTATGTTGAGGGCTAGAGTTACAGATCCGGTTAGGGTTACGATTTGACCTCGGGTTAGGGTTATGTTTAGGGCTAGGGTTAGAGATCCGGTTAGGGTTACTATTGGACGTAGGGTTAGGGTTATGTTGAGGGCTAGGCTTAGAGATCAGGTTAGGGTTAAGATTGGACCTAGGGTTATAGTGATGTTGAGGGCTAGGGTATTCCAGCAGTGAATACACACATTTCTATAAAGACTTTGAAGCAGCAAGCTAAAGCCTTGTGGCTGAGTGTTCTTTCATAGGGAAACATGCATTTCATCCTTCTGGAGTGAATTTTCATGCTGGAGTTCATATGCATTTTATACTGTGCAGAATGTAGCTACCTGCTGGAGGTTGTGTCATAGAAGCACCTTTTCTGCAGGCGCTTATTGGAACACTCATTGTTTGGCTAAGTTATTTAGGGTTGGTTTTGGAAGGTCTTTCAACCTTGGTCAAATCCCGCTTCGTACGCAAGTTTTTAATAGCGCTGTTTCCAAGTGTCCACAAAGAGCTGCTGCTTGAAACTGTCCACATGCACATCTCGTATACTGGTGTGCTCGTTTCACTACCTGGATTTTGGTTTCCTCTTCTTTCTTTGAAATGACAAGTCTTCATTCAGCATTCTACACACACCTTGTACCAGCTTCAGTTTGAAGCATGTTGGTGCTCTCAAAACGCTGTGTAACCTATGTAGAGTGTGTTACTCTCCAGCACTGAATACACAACTTAGAGCTCCTTTCACCACAGACACGCAAACACATCTTTTTGTGAAAGTCCTACTTCAGGTCCCTTGGAAATGTAAGGGTTTCATGGAGATCATGACGTCAATCATGCTTTTGCACTCTACTACCAATAGAAATGACCTCTTGTACATGCCTGACTGAGTTTCACTGCAAAATGCCCTTGTTTTCTGGTTTCTTGAATGTTCTCAACACATTAGGAGAAAGAGCGTGTTTGAGCAAGATCGATGCAGTGTGCGTTTCCCTAGATTTCAAGTGATTTGGGAAATATAATCCTTATTTTTCCACATTGTGAAAGAAACATGAGGCTTGCAAGAGATTGAAAAAATGCATCCCAAAACGTACCTCAGCGGTGAAAGCACACGTTTCTACAAAGACTTTGAAGTAGCAAGTAAAAGCCAATGGCTGAGTGTTCTTTCAGAGAGAAACATACACATTTCATCCTTCTGTAGTGAATTTTCAACCTGGAATTCATATGCATTTGTACCGTGCAGAATGTAACTACCTGCTCGGGGGTTGTGTCATAGAAGCAACTTTCCTGCAGGAGCTTATTGGAACATTCATTGTTTGGCTAACTTCTTTGGGTTGGTTTTGGAAGGTCTTTCAACTTTAGCCAAATCCGCTTTCTTACGAAATTTTTTCACAGCCCTGTTTCCAAGAGCCCACAAAGAACTGCTGCTTAAAACTCTCCACATGCACATCTCCCATACTGGTGTGCTCGTTTCACTACCTGGATTTTGGTTTCCTCTTCTTTCTTTGAAATTACAAGCCCTCTTTCTGCATGCTACACACACCTTGTAGCAGTTTCAGTTTGCAGCATATTGGTGCTCTTAAAACGCTGAGTAACCTGTGTAGAGTGTGTCAATCTCCAGCACTGAATACACAACTTAGAGCTCCTTTCACCACAGACACGCAAACACATCTTTTTGTAAAAGTCCAACTTCTTTACTCTTGGAAATGTAAGGGTTTCATCGAGAACTTGAAGTCAATCATGCTTTTGCACTCTGCAACCAATAGGAATGAACCCTTGTACATACCCGTCTGAATTTCAGTGCAAAATGCCCTTCTTTTCTGGTTTGTTGAAAGTTCACAACACATTAGGAGATAGAGAGTGTTTGAAGAAGACTGGTGCAGTGTGCGTTTTCCTTTATTTCTTGTGATTTGGGAAACATAATCCGTGATTTTCCACATTGTCTAAGAAACAACATGAGGCTTGCAAGAGATTGAAACAATGCATCCTAAAACTTATTCCAGCAGTGAAAACACACGGTTCTACAAAGACTTGGAAGGAGCAAGCAAAAGAATAGTGGCTGAGTGTCCTTTCAGAGAGAAATACATGCATTTCATCCTTCTGGAGTGAGTTTTCTTGCTGGAATTCATATGCACTTTGTACTGTGCAGAATGTAGCTACCTGCTCGGGGGTTGTGTCATAGATGCACCTTTCCTGTAGGAGCTTATTGGAACTTTCATTGTTTGGCTAAGTTATTTAGGGTTGGTTTTGGAAGGTGTTTCAACTTTGGCCAAATCCGCTTTGCACGAAAGTTTTTCACAGCCCTGTTTCCAAGTGTCCACAAAGAGCTGCTGCTTGAAAGTGTCCACATGCACATCTCCCATACTGGTGTGCTCGTTTCACTACCTGGATTTTGGTTTCCTCTTCTTTCTTTGAAATGACAAGTCTTCATTCAGCATGCTACACACAGCTTGTAGCAGTTTCAGTTTGAAGCATGTTGGTGCTCTCAAAACGCTGCGTATCCTGGGTAGAGTGTGTCACTCTACAGCACTGAATACACAACTTAGAGCTCCTTTCAACACAGACACGCAAACACGGCTTTTTGGGAAAGTCCTAACTCAGGTAAATTGGAAATGTAAGGGTTTCATCGAAAACATGAAGACAATCATGCTTTTGAACTCTGCAACCGAAAGAAATGGCTTTTTGTACATGCCATTCTGAATTTCACTGCAAAATGCCCTTCTTTTCTGGTTTGTTGAAAGTTCAAAACACTTTAGGAAATAGAACGTGTTTGAAGAAGACTGATGCAGTGTGCGTTTTCCTGGATTTCAAGTGATTCGGGATACATACTCCTTGTTTTTCCACATTCTCTAAGAAACAACATGAGGCTTGCAAGAGATTGAAAAAATGCATCCTAAAACTTATGCCTGCAGTGAAAACACACGTTTCTACAAAGACTTGGAAGGAGCAAGCAAAAGAATAGTGGCTGAGAGTTCTTTCAGAGAGTAACACACGTATTTCATCCTTCTGTAGAGACGGTTAGGGTTACGATTGGACCTAGGGTAGGGTTATGTTGAGGGCTAGGGTTTGAGAGACGGTTAGGGTTACGAATGGACCTAGGGTTAGGCTTATGTTGAGGGCTAGGGTTAGAGAGAAGGTTAGGGTTACTTTTGGACCTAGGGTTAGGGTTATGTTGAGGGCTAGGGTTAGAGATATGGTTAGGGTTACGATTGGACCTAGGGTTAGGGTTATGTTGAGGGCTAGGGTTAGAGTTCCGGTTAGGGTTGCACTTGAACCTAGGGTTAGCGTAACGTTGAGGGCTAGGCTTAGAGAGAAGGTTAGGGTTACAATTGGACCTAGGGTTAGGGTTATGTTGAGGCCCAGGGTTTGAGATCGGGTTAGGGTTACGATTGGACCTAGGGTTAGGGTTATGTTGAGGGCTAGAGTTACAGATCCGGTTAGGGTTACGATTTGACCTCGGGTTAGGGTTATGTTTAGGGCTAGGGTTAGAGATCCGGTTAGGGTTACTATTGGACGTAGGGTTAGGGTTATGTTGAGGGCTAGGCTTAGAGATTAGGTTAGGGTTAAGATTGGACCTAGGGTTATAGTGATGTTGAGGGCTAGGGTATTCCAGCAGTGAATACACACATTTCTATAAAGACTTTGAAGCAGCAAGCTAAAGCCTTGTGGATGAGTGTTCTTTCATAGGGAAACATGCATTTCATCCTTCTGGAGTGAATTTTCATGCTGGAGTTCATATGCATTTTATACTGTGCAGAATGTAGCTACCTGCTGGGGGTTGTGTCATAGAAGCACCTTTTCTGCAGGAGCTTATTGGAACATTCATTGTTTGGCTAAGTTATTTAGGGTTGGTTTTGGAAGGTCTTTCAACCTTGGTCAAATCCCGCTTCGTACGCAAGTTTTTAATAGCGCTGTTTCCAAGTGTCCATAAAGAGCTGCTGCTTGAAACTGTCCACATGCACATCTCGTATACTGGTGTGCTCGTTTCACTACCTGGATTTTGGTTTCCTCTTCTTTCTTTGAAATGACAAGTCTTCATTCAGCATTCTACACACACCTTGTACCAGCTTCAGTTTGAAGCATGTTGGTGCTCTCAAAACGCTGTGTAACCTATGTAGAGTGTGTTACTCTCCAGCACTGAATACACAACTTAGAGCTCCTTTCACCACAGACACGCAAACACATCTTTTTGTGAAAGTCCTACTTCAGGTCCCTTGGAAATGTAAGGGTTTCATGGAGATCATGACGTCAATCATGCTTTTGCACTCTACTACCAATAGAAATGACCTCTTGTACATGCCTGACTGAGTTTCACTGCAAAATGCCCTTGTTTTCTGGTTTCTTGAATGTTCTCAACACATTAGGAGAAAGAGCGTGTTTGAGCAAGATCGATGCAGTGTGCGTTTCCCTAGATTTCAAGTGATTTGGGAAATATAATCCTTATTTTTCCACATTGTGAAAGAAACATGAGGCTTGCAAGAGATTGAAAAAATGCATCCCAAAACGTACCTCAGCGGTGAAAGCACACGTTTCTACAAAGACTTTGAAGTAGCAAGTAAAAGCCAATGGCTGAGTGTTCTTTCAGAGAGAAACATACACATTTCATCCTTCTGGAGTGAATTTTCAGCCTGGAATTCATATGCATTTGTACCGTGCAGAATGTAACTACCTGCTCGGGGGTTGTGTCATAGAAGCAACTTTCCTGCAGGAGCTTATTGGAACATTCATTGTTTGGCTAACTTCTTTGGGTTGGTTTTGGAAGGTCTTTCAACTTTAGCCAAATCCGCTTTCTTACGAAATTTTTTCACAGCCCTGTTTCCAAGAGCCCACAAAGAACTGCTGCTTAAAACTCTCCACATGCACATCTCCCATACTGGTGTGCTCGTTTCACTACCTGGATTTTGGTTTCCTCTTCTTTCTTTGAAATTACAAGCCCTCTTTCTGCATGCTACACACACCTTGTAGCAGTTTCAGTTTGCAACATATTGGTGCTCTTAAAACGCTGAGTAACCTGTGTAGAGTGTGTCAATCTCCAGCACTGAATACACAACTTAGAGCTCCTTTCACCACAGACACGCAAACACATCTTTTTGTAAAAGTCCTACTTCTTTACTCTTGGAAATGTAAGGGTTTCATCGAGAACTTGAAGTCAATCATGCTTTTGCACTCTGCAACCAATAGGAATGAACCCTTGTACATACCCGTCTGAATTTCAGTGCAAAATGCCCTTCTTTTCTGGTTTGTTGAAAGTTCACAACACATTAGGAGATAGAGCGTGTTTGAAGAAGACTGGTGCAGTGTGCGTTTTCCTTTATTTCTTGTGATTTGGGAAACATAATCCGTGATTTTCCACATTGTCTAAGAAACAACATGAGGCTTGCAAGAGATTGAAACAATGCATCCTAAAACTTATTCCAGCAGTGAAAACACACGGTTCTACAAAGACTTGGAAGGAGCAAGCAAAAGAATAGTGGCTGAGTGTCCTTTCAGAGAGAAATACATGCATTTCATCCTTCTGGAGTGAGTTTTCTTGCTGGAATTCATATGCATTTTGTACTGTGCAGAATGTAGCTACCTGCTCGGGGGTTGTGTCATAGATGCACCTTTCCTGTAGGAGCTTATTGGAACTTTCATTGTTTGGCTAAGTTATTTAGGGATGGTTTTGGAAGGTCTTTCAACTTTGGCCAAATCCGCTTTGTACGAAAGTTTTTCACAGCCCTGTTTCCAAGTGTCCACAAAGAGCTGCTGCTTGAAAGTGTCCACATGCACATCTCCCATACTGGTGTGCTCGTTTCACTACCTGGATTTTGGTTTCCTCTTCTTTCTTTGAAATGACAAGTCTTCATTCAGCATGCTACACACAGCTTGTAGCAGTTTCAGTTTGAAGCATGTTGGTGCTCTCAAAACGCTGTGTATCCTGTGTAGAGTGTGTCACTCTACAGCACTGAATACACAACTTAGAGCTCCTTTCAACACAGACACGCAAACACGTCTTTTTGGGAAAGTCCTAACTAAGGTAAATTGGAAATGTAAGGGTTTCATCGAAAACATGAAGACAATCATGCTTTTGAACTCTGCAACCGAAAGAAATGGCTTTTTGTACATGCCATTCTGAATTTCACTGCAAAATGCCCTTCTTTTCTGGTTTGTTGAAAGTTCAAAACACTTTAGGAAATAGAACGTGTTTGAAGAAGACTGATGCAGTGTGCGTTTTCCTGGATTTCAAGTGATTCGGGATACATACTCCTTGTTTTTCCACATTGTCTAAGAAACAACATGAGGCTTGCAAGAGATTGAAAAAATGCATCCTAAAACTTATGCCTGCAGTGAAAACACACGTTTCTACAAAGACTTGGAAGGAGCAAGCAAAAGAATAGTGGCTGAGAGTTCTTTCAGAGAGAAACACACGTATTTCATCCTTCTGTAGAGACGGTTAGGGTTACGATTGGACCTAGGGTAGGGTTATGTTGAGGGCTAGGGTTTGAGAGACGGTTAGGGTTACGAATGGACCTAGGGTTAGGCTTATGTTGAGGGCTAGGGTTAGAGAGAAGGTTAGGGTTACTTTTGGACCTAGGGTTAGGGTTATGTTGAGGGCTAGGGTTAGAGATATGGTTAGGGTTACTTTTGGACCTAGGGTTAGGGTTATGTTGAGGGCTAGGGTTAGAGATATGGTTAGGGGTACGATTGGACCTAGGGTTAGGGTTATGTTGAGGGCTAGGGGTAGAGAGAAGGTTAGGGTTACTTTTGGACCTAGGGTTAGGGTTATGTTGAGGGCTAGGGTTAGAGATATGGTTAGGGTTACGATTGGACCTAGGGTTAGGGTTATGTTGAGGGCTAGGGTTAGAGAGAAGGTTAGGGTTACTTTTGGACCTAGGGTTAGGGTTATGTTGCGGGCTAGGGTTAGAGATATGGTTAGGGTTACGATTGGACCTAGGGTTAGGGTTATGTTGAGGGCTAGGGTTAGAGAGAAGGTTAGGGTTACTTTTGGACCTAGGGTTAGGGTTATGTTGAGGGCTAGGGTTAGAGATATGGTTAGGGTTACGATTGGACCTAGGGTTAGGGTTATGTTGAGGGCTAGGGTTAGAGTTCCGGTTAGGGTTGCACTTGAACCTAGGGTTAGCGTAACGTTGAGGGCTAGGCTTAGAGAGAAGGTTAGGGTTACAATTGGACCTAGGGTTAGGGTTATCTTGAGGCCCCGGGTTTGAGATCGGGTTAGGGTTACGATTGGACCTAGGGTTAGGGTTATGTTGAGGGCTAGAGTTACAGATCCGGTTAGGGTTACGATTTGACCTCGGGTTAGGGTTATGTTTAGGGCTAGGGTTAGAGATCCGGTTAGGGTTACTATTGGACGTAGGGTTAGGGTTATGTTGAGGGCTAGGCTTAGAGATCAGGTTAGGGTTAAGATTGGACCTAGGGTTATAGTGATGTTGAGGGCTAGGGTATTCCAGCAGTGAATACACACATTTCTATAAAGACTTTGAAGCAGCAAGCTAAAGCCTTGTGGCTGAGTGTTCTTTCATAGGGAAACATGCATTTCATCCTTCTGGAGTGAATTTTCATGCTGGAGTTCATATGCATTTTATACTGTGCAGAATGTAGCTACCTGCTGGAGGTTGTGTCATAGAAGCACCTTTTCTGCAGGCGCTTATTGGAACACTCATTGTTTGGCTAAGTTATTTAGGGTTGGTTTTGGAAGGTCTTTCAACCTTGGTCAAATCCCGCTTCGTACGCAAGTTTTTAATAGCGCTGTTTCCAAGTGTCCACAAAGAGCTGCTGCTTGAAACTGTCCACATGCACATCTCGTATACTGGTGTGCTCGTTTCACTACCTGGATTTTGGTTTCCTCTTCTTTCTTTGAAATGACAAGTCTTCATTCAGCATTCTACACACACCTTGTACCAGCTTCAGTTTGAAGCATGTTGGTGCTCTCAAAACGCTGTGTAACCTATGTAGAGTGTGTTACTCTCCAGCACTGAATACACAACTTAGAGCTCCTTTCACCACAGACACGCAAACACATCTTTTTGTGAAAGTCCTACTTCAGGTCCCTTGGAAATGTAAGGGTTTCATGGAGATCATGACGTCAATCATGCTTTTGCACTCTACTACCAATAGAAATGACCTCTTGTACATGCCTGACTGAGTTTCACTGCAAAATGCCCTTGTTTTCTGGTTTCTTGAATGTTCTCAACACATTAGGAGAAAGAGCGTGTTTGAGCAAGATCGATGCAGTGTGCGTTTCCCTAGATTTCAAGTGATTTGGGAAATATAATCCTTATTTTTCCACATTGTGAAAGAAACATGAGGCTTGCAAGAGATTGAAAAAATGCATCCCAAAACGTACCTCAGCGGTGAAAGCACACGTTTCTACAAAGACTTTGAAGTAGCAAGTAAAAGCCAATGGCTGAGTGTTCTTTCAGAGAGAAACATACACATTTCATCCTTCTGTAGTGAATTTTCAACCTGGAATTCATATGCATTTGTACCGTGCAGAATGTAACTACCTGCTCGGGGGTTGTGTCATAGAAGCAACTTTCCTGCAGGAGCTTATTGGAACATTCATTGTTTGGCTAACTTCTTTGGGTTGGTTTTGGAAGGTCTTTCAACTTTAGCCAAATCCGCTTTCTTACGAAATTTTTTCACAGCCCTGTTTCCAAGAGCCCACAAAGAACTGCTGCTTAAAACTCTCCACATGCACATCTCCCATACTGGTGTGCTCGTTTCACTACCTGGATTTTGGTTTCCTCTTCTTTCTTTGAAATTACAAGCCCTCTTTCTGCATGCTACACACACCTTGTAGCAGTTTCAGTTTGCAGCATATTGGTGCTCTTAAAACGCTGAGTAACCTGTGTAGAGTGTGTCAATCTCCAGCACTGAATACACAACTTAGAGCTCCTTTCACCACAGACACGCAAACACATCTTTTTGTAAAAGTCCAACTTCTTTACTCTTGGAAATGTAAGGGTTTCATCGAGAACTTGAAGTCAATCATGCTTTTGCACTCTGCAACCAATAGGAATGAACCCTTGTACATACCCGTCTGAATTTCAGTGCAAAATGCCCTTCTTTTCTGGTTTGTTGAAAGTTCACAACACATTAGGAGATAGAGAGTGTTTGAAGAAGACTGGTGCAGTGTGCGTTTTCCTTTATTTCTTGTGATTTGGGAAACATAATCCGTGATTTTCCACATTGTCTAAGAAACAACATGAGGCTTGCAAGAGATTGAAACAATGCATCCTAAAACTTATTCCAGCAGTGAAAACACACGGTTCTACAAAGACTTGGAAGGAGCAAGCAAAAGAATAGTGGCTGAGTGTCCTTTCAGAGAGAAATACATGCATTTCATCCTTCTGGAGTGAGTTTTCTTGCTGGAATTCATATGCACTTTGTACTGTGCAGACTGTAGCTACCTGCTCGGGGGTTGTGTCATAGATGCACCTTTCCTGTAGGAGCTTATTGGAACTTTCATTGTTTGGCTAAGTTATTTAGGGTTGGTTTTGGAAGGTGTTTCAACTTTGGCCAAATCCGCTTTGCACGAAAGTTTTTCACAGCCCTGTTTCCAAGTGTCCACAAAGAGCTGCTGCTTGAAAGTGTCCACATGCACATCTCCCATACTGGTGTGCTCGTTTCACTACCTGGATTTTGGTTTCCTCTTCTTTCTTTGAAATGACAAGTCTTCATTCAGCATGCTACACACAGCTTGTAGCAGTTTCAGTTTGAAGCATGTTGGTGCTCTCAAAACGCTGCGTATCCTGGGTAGAGTGTGTCACTCTACAGCACTGAATACACAACTTAGAGCTCCTTTCAACACAGACACGCAAACACGGCTTTTTGGGAAAGTCCTAACTCAGGTAAATTGGAAATGTAAGGGTTTCATCGAAAACATGAAGACAATCATGCTTTTGAACTCTGCAACCGAAAGAAATGGCTTTTTGTACATGCCATTCTGAATTTCACTGCAAAATGCCCTTCTTTTCTGGTTTGTTGAAAGTTCAAAACACTTTAGGAAATAGAACGTGTTTGAAGAAGACTGATGCAGTGTGCGTTTTCCTGGATTTCAAGTGATTCGGGATACATACTCCTTGTTTTTCCACATTCTCTAAGAAACAACATGAGGCTTGCAAGAGATTGAAAAAATGCATCCTAAAACTTATGCCTGCAGTGAAAACACACGTTTCTACAAAGACTTGGAAGGAGCAAGCAAAAGAATAGTGGCTGAGAGTTCTTTCAGAGAGAAACACACGTATTTCATCCTTCTGTAGAGACGGTTAGGGTTACGATTGGACCTAGGGTAGGGTTATGTTGAGGGCTAGGGTTTGAGAGACGGTTAGGGTTACGAATGGACCTAGGGTTAGGCTTATGTTGAGGGCTAGGGTTAGAGAGAAGGTTAGGGTTACTTTTGGACCTAGGGTTAGGGTTATGTTGAGGGCTAGGGTTAGAGATATGGTTAGGGTTACGATTGGACCTAGGGTTAGGGTTATGTTGAGGGCTAGGGTTAGAGTTCCGGTTAGGGTTGCACTTGAACCTAGGGTTAGCGTAACGTTGAGGGCTAGGCTTAGAGAGAAGGTTAGGGTTACAATTGGACCTAGGGTTAGGGTTATGTTGAGGCCCAGGGTTTGAGATCGGGTTAGGGTTACGATTGGACCTAGGGTTAGGGTTATGTTGAGGGCTAGAGTTACAGATCCGGTTAGGGTTACGATTTGACCTCGGGTTAGGGTTATGTTTAGGGCTAGGGTTAGAGATCCGGTTAGGGTTACTATTGGACGTAGGGTTAGGGTTATGTTGAGGGCTAGGCTTAGAGATTAGGTTAGGGTTAAGATTGGACCTAGGGTTATAGTGATGTTGAGGGCTAGGGTATTCCAGCAGTGAATACACACATTTCTATAAAGACTTTGAAGCAGCAAGCTAAAGCCTTGTGGATGAGTGTTCTTTCATAGGGAAACATGCATTTCATCCTTCTGGAGTGAATTTTCATGCTGGAGTTCATATGCATTTTATACTGTGCAGAATGTAGCTACCTGCTGGGGGTTGTGTCATAGAAGCACCTTTTCTGCAGGAGCTTATTGGAACATTCATTGTTTGGCTAAGTTATTTAGGGTTGGTTTTGGAAGGTCTTTCAACCTTGGTCAAATCCCGCTTCGTACGCAAGTTTTTAATAGCGCTGTTTCCAAGTGTCCATAAAGAGCTGCTGCTTGAAACTGTCCACATGCACATCTCGTATACTGGTGTGCTCGTTTCACTACCTGGATTTTGGTTTCCTCTTCTTTCTTTGAAATGACAAGTCTTCATTCAGCATTCTACACACACCTTGTACCAGCTTCAGTTTGAAGCATGTTGGTGCTCTCAAAACGCTGTGTAACCTATGTAGAGTGTGTTACTCTCCAGCACTGAATACACAACTTAGAGCTCCTTTCACCACAGACACGCAAACACATCTTTTTGTGAAAGTCCTACTTCAGGTCCCTTGGAAATGTAAGGGTTTCAAGGAGATCATGACGTCAATCATGCTTTTGCACTCTACTACCAATAGAAATGACCTCTTGTACATGCCTGACTGAGTTTCACTGCAAAATGCCCTTGTTTTCTGGTTTCTTGAATGTTCTCAACACATTAGGAGAAAGAGCGTGTTTGAGCAAGATCGATGCAGTGTGCGTTTCCCTAGATTTCAAGTGATTTGGGAAATATAATCCTTATTTTTCCACATTGTGAAAGAAACATGAGGCTTGCAAGAGATTGAAAAAATGCATCCCAAAACGTACCTCAGCGGTGAAAGCACACGTTTCTACAAAGACTTTGAAGTAGCAAGTAAAAGCCAATGGCTGAGTGTTCTTTCAGAGAGAAACATACACATTTCATCCTTCTGGAGTGAATTTTCAGCCTGGAATTCATATGCATTTGTACCGTGCAGAATGTAACTACCTGCTCGGGGGTTGTGTCATAGAAGCAACTTTCCTGCAGGAGCTTATTGGAACATTCATTGTTTGGCTAACTTCTTTGGGTTGGTTTTGGAAGGTCTTTCAACTTTAGCCAAATCCGCTTTCTTACGAAATTTTTTCACAGCCCTGTTTCCAAGAGCCCACAAAGAACTGCTGCTTAAAACTCTCCACATGCACATCTCCCATACTGGTGTGCTCGTTTCACTACCTGGATTTTGGTTTCCTCTTCTTTCTTTGAAATTACAAGCCCTCTTTCTGCATGCTACACACACCTTGTAGCAGTTTCAGTTTGCAACATATTGGTGCTCTTAAAACGCTGAGTAACCTGTGTAGAGTGTGTCAATCTCCAGCACTGAATACACAACTTAGAGCTCCTTTCACCACAGACACGCAAACACATCTTTTTGTAAAAGTCCTACTTCTTTACTCTTGGAAATGTAAGGGTTTCATCGAGAACTTGAAGTCAATCATGCTTTTGCACTCTGCAACCAATAGGAATGAACCCTTGTACATACCCGTCTGAATTTCAGTGCAAAATGCCCTTCTTTTCTGGTTTGTTGAAAGTTCACAACACATTAGGAGATAGAGCGTGTTTGAAGAAGACTGGTGCAGTGTGCGTTTTCCTTTATTTCTTGTGATTTGGGAAACATAATCCGTGATTTTCCACATTGTCTAAGAAACAACATGAGGCTTGCAAGAGATTGAAACAATGCATCCTAAAACTTATTCCAGCAGTGAAAACACACGGTTCTACAAAGACTTGGAAGGAGCAAGCAAAAGAATAGTGGCTGAGTGTCCTTTCAGAGAGAAATACATGCATTTCATCCTTCTGGAGTGAGTTTTCTTGCTGGAATTCATATGCATTTTGTACTGTGCAGAATGTAGCTACCTGCTCGGGGGTTGTGTCATAGATGCACCTTTCCTGTAGGAGCTTATTGGAACTTTCATTGTTTGGCTAAGTTATTTAGGGATGGTTTTGGAAGGTCTTTCAACTTTGGCCAAATCCGCTTTGTACGAAAGTTTTTCACAGCCCTGTTTCCAAGTGTCCACAAAGAGCTGCTGCTTGAAAGTGTCCACATGCACATCTCCCATACTGGTGTGCTCGTTTCACTACCTGGATTTTGGTTTCCTCTTCTTTCTTTGAAATGACAAGTCTTCATTCAGCATGCTACACACAGCTTGTAGCAGTTTCAGTTTGAAGCATGTTGGTGCTCTCAAAACGCTGTGTATCCTGTGTAGAGTGTGTCACTCTACAGCACTGAATACACAACTTAGAGCTCCTTTCAACACAGACACGCAAACACGTCTTTTTGGGAAAGTCCTAACTAAGGTAAATTGGAAATGTAAGGGTTTCATCGAAAACATGAAGACAATCATGCTTTTGAACTCTGCAACCGAAAGAAATGGCTTTTTGTACATGCCATTCTGAATTTCACTGCAAAATGCCCTTCTTTTCTGGTTTGTTGAAAGTTCAAAACACTTTAGGAAATAGAACGTGTTTGAAGAAGACTGATGCAGTGTGCGTTTTCCTGGATTTCAAGTGATTCGGGATACATACTCCTTGTTTTTCCACATTGTCTAAGAAACAACATGAGGCTTGCAAGAGATTGAAAAAATGCATCCTAAAACTTATGCCTGCAGTGAAAACACACGTTTCTACAAAGACTTGGAAGGAGCAAGCAAAAGAATAGTGGCTGAGAGTTCTTTCAGAGAGAAACACACGTATTTCATCCTTCTGTAGAGACGGTTAGGGTTACGATTGGACCTAGGGTAGGGTTATGTTGAGGGCTAGGGTTTGAGAGACGGTTAGGGTTACGAATGGACCTAGGGTTAGGCTTATGTTGAGGGCTAGGGTTAGAGAGAAGGTTAGGGTTACTATTGGACCTAGGGTTAGGGTTATGTTGAGGGCTAGGGTTAGAGATATGGTTAGGGTTACTTTTGGACCTAGGGTTAGGGTTATGTTGAGGGCTAGGGTTAGAGATATGGTTAGGGGTACGATTGGACCTAGGGTTAGGGTTATGTTGAGGGCTAGGGGTAGAGAGAAGGTTAGGGTTACTTTTGGACCTAGGGTTAGGGTTATGTTGAGGGCTAGGGTTAGAGATATGGTTAGGGTTACGATTGGACCTAGGGTTAGGGTTATGTTGAGGGCTAGGGTTAGAGAGAAGGTTAGGGTTACTTTTGGACCTAGGGTTAGGGTTATGTTGCGGGCTAGGGTTAGAGATATGGTTAGGGTTACGATTGGACCTAGGGTTAGGGTTATGTTGAGGGCTAGGGTTAGAGAGAAGGTTAGGGTTACTTTTGGACCTAGGGTTAGGGTTATGTTGAGGGCTAGGGTTAGAGATATGGTTAGGGTTACGATTGGACCTAGGGTTAGGGTTATGTTGAGGGCTAGGGTTAGAGTTCCGGTTAGGGTTGCACTTGAACCTAGGGTTAGCGTAACGTTGAGGGCTAGGCTTAGAGAGAAGGTTAGGGTTACAATTGGACCTAGGGTTAGGGTTATGTTGAGGCCCAGGGTTTGAGATCGGGTTAGGGTTACGATTGGACCTAGGGTTAGGGTTATGTTGAGGGCTAGAGTTACAGATCCAGTTAGGGTTACGATTTGACCTCGGGTTAGGGTTATGTTTAGGGCTAGGGTTAGAGATCCGGTTAGGGTTACTATTGGACGTAGGGTTAGGGTTATGTTGAGGGCTAGGCTTAGAGATCAGGTTAGGGTTAAGATTGGACCTAGGGTTATAGTGATGTTGAGGGCTAGGGTATTCCAGCAGTGAAAACACACATTTCTATAAAGACTTTGAAGCAGCAAGCTAAAGCCTTGTGGCTGAGTGTTCTTTCATAGAGAAACATGCATTTCATCCTTCTGGAGTGAATTTTCATGCTGGAGTTCATATGCATTTTATACTGTGCAGAATGTAGCTACCTGCTGGGGGTTGTGTCATAGAAGCACCTTTTCTGCAGGAGCTTATTGGAACATTCATTGTTTGGCTAAGTTATTTAGGGTTGGTTTTGGAAGGTCTTTCAACCTTGGTCAAATCCCGCTTCGTACGCAAGTTTTTAATAGCGCTGTTTCCAAGTGTCCACAAAGAGCTGCTGCTTGAAACTGTCCACATGCACATCTCGTATACTGGTGTGCTCGTTTCACTACCTGGATTTTGGTTTCCTCTTCTTTCTTTGAAATGACAAGTCTTCATTCAGCATTCTACACACACCTTGTACCAGCTTCAGTTTGAAGCATGTTGGTGCTCTCAAAACGCTGTGTAACCTATGTAGAGTGTGTTACTCTCCAGCACTGAATACACAACTTAGAGCTCCTTTCACCAGAGACAGGCAAACACATCTTTTTGTGAAAGTCCTACTTCAGGTCCCTTGGAAATGTAAGGGTTTCAAGGAGATCATGACGTCAATCATGCTTTTGCACTCTACTACCAATAGAAATGACCTCTTGTACATGCCTGACTGAGTTTCACTGCAAAATGCCCTTGTTTTCTGGTTTCTTGAATGTTCTCAACACATTAGGAGAAAGAGCGTGTTTGAGCAAGATCGATGCAGTGTGCGTTTCCCTAGATTTCAAGTGATTTGGGAAATATAATCCTTATTTTTCCACATTGTGAAAGAAACATGAGGCTTGCAAGAGATTGAAAAAATGCATCCCAAAACGTACTCCAGCGGTGAAAGCACACGTTTCTACAAAGACTTTGAAGTAGCAAGTAAAAGCCAATGGCTGAGTGTTCTTTCAGAGAGAAACATACACATTTCATCCTTCTGGAGTGAATTTTCAGCCTGGAATTCATATGCATTTGTACCGTGCACAATGTAAGTACCTGCTCGGGGGTTGTGTCATAGAAGCAACTTTCCTGCAGGAGCTTATTGGAACATTCATTGTTTGGCTAACTTCTTTGGGTTGGTTTTGGAAGGTCTTTCAACTTTAGCCAAATCCGCTTTCTTACGAAATTTTTTCACAGCCCTGTTTCCAAGAGCCCACAAAGAACTGCTGCTTAAAACTCTCCACATGCACATCTCCCATACTGGTGTGCTCGTTTCACTACCTGGATTTTGGTTTCCTCTTCTTTCTTTGAAATTACAAGCCCTCTTTCTGCATGCTACACACACCTTGTAGCAGTTTCAGTTTGCAGCATATTGGTGCTCTTAAAACGCTGAGTAACCTGTGTAGAGTGTGTCAATCTCCAGCACTGAATACACAACTTAGAGCTCCTTTCACCACAGACACGCAAACACATCTTTTTGTAAAAGTCCTACTTCTTTACTCTTGGAAATGTAAGGGTTTCATCGAGAACTTGAAGTCAATCATGCTTTTGCACTCTGCAACCAATAGGAATGAACTCTTGTACATACCCGTCTGAATTTCAGTGCAAAATGCCCTTCTTTTCTGGTTTGTTGAAAGTTCAAAACACATTAGGAGATAGAGCGTGTTTGAAGAAGACTGGTGCAGTGTGCGTTTTCCTTTATTTCTTGTGATTTGGGAAACATAATCCGTGATTTTCCACATTGTCTAAGAAACAACATGAGGCTTGCAAGAGATTGAAACAATGCATCCTAAAACTTATTCCAGCAGTGAAAACACACGGTTCTACAAAGACTTGGAAGGAGCAAGCAAAAGAATAGTGGCTGAGTGTCCTTTCAGAGAGAAACACATGCATTTCATCCTTCTGGAGTGAGTTTTCTTGCTGGAATTCATATGCATTTTGTACTGTGCAGAATGTAGCTACCTGCTCGGGGATTGTGTCATAGATGCACCTTTCCTGTAGGAGCTTATTGGAACTTTCATTGTTTGGCTAAGTTATTTAGGGTTGGTTTTGGAAGGTGTTTCAACTTTGGCCAAATCCGCTTTGTACGAAAGTTTTTCACAGCCCTGTTTCCAAGTGTCCACAAAGAGCTGCTGCTTGAAAGTGTCCACATGCACATCTCCCATACTGGTGTGCTCGTTTCACTACCTGGATTTTGGTTTCCTCTTCTTTCTTTGAAATGACAAGTCTTCATTCAGCATGCTACACACAGCTTGTAGCAGTTTCAGTTTGAAGCATGTTGGTGCTCTCAAAACGCTGTGTATCCTGGGTAGAGTGTGTCACTCTACAGCACTGAATACACAACTTAGAGCTCCTTTCAACACAGACACGCAAACACGTCTTTTTGGGAAAGTCCTAACTAAGGTAAATTGGAAATGTAAGGGTTTCATCGAAAACATGAAGACAATCATGCTTTTGAACTCTGCAACCGAAAGAAATGGCTTTTTGTACATGCCATTCTGAATTTCACTGCAAAATGCCCTTCTTTTCTGGTTTGTTGAAAGTTCAAAACACTTTAGGAAATAGAACGTGTTTGAAGAAGACTGATGCAGTGTGCGTTTTCCTGGATTTCAAGTGATTCGGGATACATACTTCTTGTTTTTCCACATTCTCTAAGAAACAACATGAGGCTTGCAAGAGATTGAAAAAATGCATCCTAAAACTTATGCCTGCAGTGAAAACACACGTTTCTACAAAGACTTGGAAGGAGCAAGCAAAAGAATAGTGGCTGAAAGTTCTTTCAGAGAGAAACACACGTATTTCATCCTTCTGTAGAGACGGTTAGGGTTACGATTGGACCTAGGGTAGGGTCATGTTGAGGGCTAGGGTTAGAGAGACGGTTAGGGTTACGATTGGACCTAGGGTTAGGCTTATGTTGAGGGCTAGGGTTAGAGAGAAGGTTAGGGTTACTTTTGGACCTAGGGTTAGGGTTATGTTGAGGGCTAGGGTTAGAGATATGGTTAGGGTTACGATTGGACCTAGGGTTAGGGTTATGTTGAGGGCTAGGGTTAGAGAGAAGGTTAGGGTTACTTTTGGACCTAGGGTTAGGGTTATATTGAGGGCTAGGGTTAGAGATATGGTTAGGGTTACAATTGGACCTAGGGTTAGGGTTATGTTGAGGGCTAGGGTTAGAGTTCCGGTTAGGGTTGCACTTGAACCTAGGGTTAGCGTAACGTTGAGGGCTAGGCTTAGAGAGAAGGTTAGGGTTACAAATGGACCTAGGGTTAGGGTTATGTTGAGGCCCAGGGTTTGAGATCGGGTTAGGGTTACGATTGGACCTAGGGTTAGGGTTATGTTGAGGGCTAGAGTTACAGATCCGGTTAGGGTTACGATTTGACCTCGGGTTAGGGTTATGTTTAGGGCTAGGGTTAGAGATCCGGTTAGGGTTACTATTGGACGTAGGGTTAGGGTTATGTTGAGGGCTAGGCTTAGAGATCAGGTTAGGGTTAAGATTGGACCTAGGGTTATAGTGATGTTGAGGGCTAGGGTATTCCAGCAGTGAAAACACACATTTCTATAAAGACTTTGAAGCAGCAAGCTAAAGCCTTGTGGCTGAGTGTTCTTTCATAGAGAAACATGCATTTCATCCTTCTGGAGTGAATTTTCATGCTGGAGTTCATATGCATTTTATACTGTGCAGAATGTAGCTACCTGCTGGGGGTTGTGTCATAGAAGCACCTTTTCTGCAGGAGCTTATTGGAACACTCATTGTTTGGCTAAGTTATTTAGGGTTGGTTTTGGAAGGTCTTTCAACCTTGGTCAAATCCCGCTTCGTACGCAAGTTTTTAATAGCGCTGTTTCCAAGTGTCCACAAAGAGCTGCTGCTTGAAACTGTCCACATGCACATCTCGTATACTGGTGTGCTCGTTTCACTACCTGGATTTTGGTTTCCTCTTCTTTCTTTGAAATGACAAGTCTTCATTCAGCATTCTACACACACCTTGTACCAGCTTCAGTTTGAAGCATGTTGGTGCTCTCAAAACGCTGTGTAACCTATGTAGAGTGTGTTACTCTCCAGCACTGAATACACAACTTAGAGCTCCTTTCACCACAGACAGGCAAACACATCTTTTTGTGAAAGTCCTACTTCAGGTCCCTTGGAAATGTAAGGGTTTCAAGGAGATCATGACGTCAATCATGCTTTTGCACTCTACTACCAATAGAAATGACCTCTTGTACATGCCTGACTGAGTTTCACTGCAAAATGCCCTTGTTTTCTGGTTTCTTGAATGTTCTCAACACATTAGGAGAAAGAGCGTGTTTGAGCAAGATCGATGCAGTGTGCGTTTCCCTAGATTTCAAGTGATTTGGGAAATATAATCCTTATTTTTCCACATTGTGAAAGAAACATGAGGCTTGCAAGAGATTGAAAAAATGCATCCCAAAACGTACTCCAGCGGTGAAAGCACACGTTTCTTCAAAGACTTGGAAGGAGCAAGCAAAAGCCAATGGCTGAGTGTTCTTTCAGAGAGAAACATACACATTTCATCCTTCTGGAGTGAATTTTCAGCCTGGAATTCATATGCATTTGTACCGTGCACAATGTAAGTACCTGCTCGGGGGTTGTGTCATAGAAGCAACTTTCCTGCAGGAGCTTATTGGAACATTCATTGTTTGGCTAACTTCTTTGGGTTGGTTTTGGAAGGTCTTTCAACTTTAGCCAAATCCGCTTTCTTACGAAATTTTTTCACAGCCCTGTTTCCAAGAGCCCACAAAGAACTGCTGCTTAAAACTCTCCACATGCACATCTCCCATACTGGTGTGCTCGTTTCACTACCTGGATTTTGGTTTCCTCTTCTTTCTTTGCAATTACAAGCCCTCTTTCTGCATGCTACACACACCTTGTAGCAGTTTCAGTTTGCAGCATATTGGTGCTCTTAAAACGCTGAGTAACCTGTGTAGAGTGTGTCAATCTCCAGCACTGAATACACAACTTAGAGCTCCTTTCACCACAGACACGCAAACACATCTTTTTGTAAAAGTCCTACTTCTTTACTCTTGGAAATGTAAGGGTTTCATCGAGAACTTGAAGTCAATCATGCTTTTGCACTCTGCAACCAATAGGAATGAACTCTTGTACATACCCGTCTGAATTTCAGTGCAAAATGCCCTTCTTTTCTGGTTTGTTGAAAGTTCACAACACATTAGGAGATAGAGCGTGTTTGAAGAAGACTGATGCAGTGTGCGTTTTCCTTTATTTCTTGTGATTTGGGAAACATAATCCGTGATTTTCCACATTGTCTAAGAAACAACATGAGGCTTGGAAGAGATTGAAACAATGCATCCTAAAACTTATTCCAGCAGTGAAAACACACGGTTCTACAAAGACTTGGAAGGAGCAAGCAAAAGAATAGTGGCTGAGTGTCCTTTCAGAGAGAAACACATGCATTTCATCCTTCTGGAGTGAGTTTTCTTGCTGGAATTCATATGCATTTTGTACTGTGCAGAATGTAGCTACCTGCTCGGGGATTGTGTCATAGATGCACCTTTCCTGTAGGAGCTTATTGGAACTTTCATTGTTTGGCTAAGTTATTTAGGGTTTGTTTTGGAAGGTGTTTCAACTTTGGCCAAATCCGCTTTGTACGAAAGTTTTTCACAGCCCTGTTTCCAAGTGTCCACAAAGAGCTGCTGCTTGAAAGTGTCCACATGCACATCTCCCATACTGGTGTGCTCGTTTCACTACCTGGATTTTGGTTTCCTCTTCTTTCTTTGAAATGACAAGTCTTCATTCAGCATGCTACACACAGCTTGTAGCAGTTTCAGTTTGAAGCATGTTGGTGCTCTCAAAACGCTGTGTATCCTGGGTAGAGTGTGTCACTCTACAGCACTGAATACACAACTTAGAGCTCCTTTCAACACAGACACGCAAACACGTCTTTTTGGGAAAGTCCTAACTAAGGTAAATTGGAAATGTAAGGGTTTCATCGAAAACATGAAGACAATCATGCTTTTGAACTCTGCAACCGAAAGAAATGGCTTTTTGTACATGCCATTCTGAATTTCACTGCAAAATGCCCTTCTTTTCTGGTTTGTTGAAAGTTCAAAACACTTTAGGAAATAGAACGTGTTTGAAGAAGACTGATGCAGTGTGCGTTTTCCTGGATTTCAAGTGATTCGGGATACATACTCCTTGTTTTTCCACATTCTCTAAGAAACAACATGAGGCTTGCAAGAGATTGAAAAAATGCATCCTAAAACTTATGCCTGCAGTGAAAACACACGTTTCTACAAAGACTTGGAAGGAGCAAGCAAAAGAATAGTGGCTGAGAGTTCTTGCAGAGAGAAACACACGTATTTCATCCTTCTGTAGAGACGGTTAGGGTTACGATTGGACCTAGGGTAGGGTTATGTTGAGGGCTAGGGTTAGAGAGACGGTTAGGGTTACGATTGGACCTAGGGTTAGGGTTATGTTGAGGGCTAGGGTTAGAGAGAAGGTTAGGGTTACTTTTGGACCTAGGGTTAGGGTTATGTTGAGGGCTAGGGTTAGAGATATGGTTAGGGTTACAATTGGACCTAGGGTTAGGGTTATGTTGAGGGCTAGGGTTAGAGATCCGGTTAGGGTTACGATTGGACCTAGGGTTAGGGTTATGTTGAGGCCCAGGGTTTGAGATCTGGTTAGGGTTAGATTGGACCTAGGGTTAGGGTTATGTTGAGGGCTAGGGTTAGAGATCAGGTTAGTATTACGATTGGACCTAGGGTTAGGGTTAGGTTTAGGGCTAGGGATACAGATCCGGTTAGGGTTACGATTGGACCTAGGGTTAGGGTTATGTTGAGGGCTAGGGTTAGTGATCAGGTTAGTATTACGATTGGATCTAAGGTTAAGGTTATGTTGAGGGCTAGGGTTCAGATCCGGTTAGGGTTACGATTGGACCTAGGGTTAGGGTTATGTTGAGGGCTAGGGTTAGAGATATGGTTAGGGTTATGATTGGACCTAGGGTTAGGGTTATGTATAGGGCTAGGGTTAGAGATCAGGTTAGGGTTACGATTGGACCTAGGGTTAGGGTTATGTTGAGGGCTAGGGTTAGAGAGAAGGTTAGGGTTTCAATTGGACCTAGGGTTAGGGTTATGTTGAGGGCTAGGGTACAGATCCGGTTAGGGTTACGATTGGACCTAGGGTTAGGGTTATGTTTAGGGCTAGGGTTAGAGATCCGGTTAGGGTTACTATTGGACGTAGGGTTAGGGTTATGTTGTGGGCTAGGGTTAGAGATCCGGTTAGTATTACGATTGGACCTAGGGTTAGGGTTATGTTGAGGGCTAGAGTTACAGATCCGGTTAGGGTTACGATTTGACCTAGGGTTAGGGTTATGTTTAGGGCTAGGGTTAGAGATCCGGTTAGGGTTACTATTGGACGTAGGGTTAGGGTTATGTTGAGGGCTAGGGTTAGAGATCAGGTTAGGGTTAAGATTGGACCTAGGGTTATAGTGATGTTGAGGGCTAGGGTATTCCAGCAGTGAAAACACACATTTCTATAAGGACTTTGAAGCAGCAAGCTGAAGCCTTGTGGGTGAGTGTTCTTTCATAGAGAAACATGCATTTCATCCTTCTGGAGTGAATTTTCATGCTGGAGTTCATATGCATTTTATACTGTGCAGAATGTAGCTACCTGCTGGGGGTTGTGTCATAGAAGCACCTTTTCTGCAGGAGCTTATTGGAACATTCATTGTTTGGCTAAGTTATTTAGGGTTGGTTTTGGAAGGTCTTTCAACCTTGGCCAAATCCCGCTTCGTACGCAAGTTTTTAATAGCGCTGTTTCCAAGTGTCCACAAAGAGCTGCTGCTTGAAACTGTCCACATGCACATCTCGTATACTGGTGTGCTCGTTTCACTACCTGGATTTTGGTTTCCTCTTCTTTCTTTGAAATGACAAGTCTTCATTCAGCATTCTACACACACCTTGTACCAGCTTCAGTTTGAAGCATGTTGGTGCTCTCAAAACGCTGTGTAACCTATGTAGAGTGTGTTACTCTCCAGCACTGAATACACAACTTAGAGCTCCGTTCACCACAGACACGCAAACACATCTTTTTGTGAAAGTCCTACTTCAGGTCCCTTGGAAATGTAAGGGTTTCATGGAGAACATGACGTCAATCATGCTTTTGCACTCTACTACCAATAGAAATGACCTCTTGTACATGCCTGACTGAGTTTCACTGCAAAATGCCCTTGTTTTCTGGTTTCTTGAATGTTCTCAACACATTAGGAGAAAGAGCGTGTTTGAGCAAGATCGATGCAGTGTGCGTTTCCCTAGATTTCAAGTGATTTGGGAAATATAATCCTTATTTTTCCACATTGTGAAAGAAACATGAGGCTTGCAAGAGATTGAAAAAATGCATCCCAAAACGTACTCCAGCGGTGAAAGCACACGTTTCTACAAAGACTTTGAAGTAGCAAGTAAAAGCCAATGGCTGAGTGTTCTTTCAGAGAGAAACATACACATTTCATCCTGCTGGAGTGAATTTTCAGCCTGGAATTCATATGCATTTGTACCGTGCAGAATGTAACTACCTGCTCGGGGGTTGTGTCATAGAAGCAACTTTCCTGCAGGAGCTTATTGGAACATTCATTGTTTGGCTAACTTCTTTGGGTTGGTTTTGGAAGGTCTTTCAACTTTAGCCAAATCCGCTTTCTTACGAAATTTTTTCACAGCCCTGTTTCCAAGAGCCCACAAAGAACTGCTGCTTAAAACTCTCCACATGCACATCTCCCATACTGGTGTGCTCGTTTCACTACCTGGATTTTGGTTTCCTCTTCTTTCTTTGAAATGACAAGTCTTCATTCAGCATGCTACACACAGCTTGTAGCAGTTTCAGTTTGAAGCATGTTGGTGCTCTCAAAACGCTGTGTATCCTGGGTAGAGTGTGTCACTCTATAGCACTGAATACACAACTTAGAGCTCCTTTCAACACAGATACGCAAACACGTCTTTTTGGGAAAGTCCTAACTCAGGTAAATTGGAAATGTAAGGGTTTCATCGAAAACATGAAGACAATCATGCTTTTGAACTCTGCAACCGAAAGAAATGGCTTTTTGTACATGCCATTCTGAATTTCACTGCAAAATGCCCTTCTTTTCTGGTTTGTTGAAAGTTCAAAACACTTTAGGAAATAGAACGTGTTTGAAGAAGACTGATGCAGTGTGCGTTTTCCTGGATTTCAAGTGATTCGGGATACATACTCCTTGTTTTTCCACATTCTCTAAGAAACAACATGAGGCTTGCAAGAGATTGAAAAAATGCATCCTAAAACTTATGCCTGCAGTGAAAACACACGTTTCTACAAAGACTTGGAAGGAGCAAGCAAAAGAATAGTGGCTGAGAGTTCTTGCAGAGAGAAACACACGTATTTCATCCTTCTGTAGAGACGGTTAGTGTTACGATTGGACCTAGGGTAGGGTTATGTTGAGGGCTAGGGTTAGAGAGACGGTTAGGGTTACGATTGGACCTAGGGTTAGGGTTATGTTGAGGGCTAGGGTTAGAGAGAAGGTTAGGGTTACTTTTGGACCTAGGGTTAGGGTTATGTTGAGGGCTAGGGTTAGAGATATGGTTAGAATTACGATTGGACCTAGGGTTAGGGTTATGTTGAGGGCTAGGGTTAGAGATCCGGTTAGGGTTACGATTGGACCTAGGGTTAGGGTTATGTTGATGGCTAGGCTTAGAGAGAAGGTTAGGGTTACAATTGGACCTAGGGTTAGGGTTATGTTGAGGGCTAGGGTTAGAGATCCGGTTAGGGTTACGATTGGACCTAGGGTTAGGGTTATGTTGAGGGCTAGGATTAGAGATCATGTTAGTATTACGATTGGACATAGGGTTAGGGTTATGTTGAGGGCTAGGGTTAGAGAGAAGGTTAGGGTTACTTTTGGACCTAGGGTTAGGGTTATGTTGAGGGCTAGGGTTAGAGATATGGTTAGGGTTACGATTGGACCTAGGGTTAGGGTTATGTTGAGGGCTAGGGTTAGAGATCCGGTTAGGGTTACGATTGGACCTAGGGTTAGGGTTATGTTGAGGGCTAGGGTTAGAGATATGGTTAGGGTTACGATTGGACCTAGGGTTAGGGTTATGTTGAGGGCTAGGATTGGAGATCATGTTAGTATTACGATTGGACATAGGGTTAGGGTTATGTTGAGGGCTAGGGTTAGAGATCCGTTTAGGGTTACGATTGGACCTAGGGTTAGGGTTATGTTGAGGCCCAGGGTTTGAGATCTGGTTAGGGTTAGATTGGACCTAGGGTTAGGGTTATGTTGAGGGCTAGGGTTAGAGATCAGGTTAGTATTACGATAGGACCTAGGGATAGGGTTAGGTTTAGGGCTAGGGATACAGATCCTTTTAGGCTTACGATTGACCTAGGGTTAGGGTTATGTTGAGGGCTAGAGTTACAGATCCGGTTGGGGTTACGATTTGACCTAGGGTTAGGGTTATGTTTCGGGCTAGGGTTAGAGATCCGGTTAGGGTTACGGTTGGACCTAGGGTTAGGGTTATGTTGAGGGCTAGGGTTAGAGATCAGGTTAGGGTTAAGATTGGACCTAGGGTTATAGTGATGTTGAGGGCTAGGATTAGAGATCATGTTAGTATTACGATTGGACATAGGGTTAGGGTTATGTTGAGGGCTAGTGTTAGAGGGAAGGTTAGGGTTACTTTTCGACCTAGGGTTAGGGTTATGTTGAGGGCTAGGGTTAGAGTTCCGGTTAGGGTTACACTTGAACCTAGGGTTAGGGTTATGTTGAGGGCTAGGCTTAGAGATCCGGTTAGGGTTACGATTGGACCTAGGGTTAGGGTTATGTTGAGGGCTAGGGTTAGAGTTCCGGTTAGGGTTACTCTTGAACCTAGGGTTAGGGTTATGTTGAGGGCTAGGCTTAGAGATCCGGTTAGGGTTACGATTGGACCTAGGGTTAGGGTTATGTTGAGGGCTAGGGTTAGAGTTCCGGTTAGGGTTACACTTGAACCTAGGGTTAGGGTTATGTTGAGGGCTAGGCTTAGAGATCCGGTTAGGGTTACGATTGGACCTAGGGTTAGGGTTATGTTGAGGGCTAGGATTAGAGATCATGTTAGTATTACGATTGGACATAGGGTTAGGGTTATGTTGAGGGCTAGGGTTAGAGATCCGTTTAGGGTTACGATTGGACCTAGGGTTAGGGTTATGTTGAGGGCTAGGATTAGAGATCATGTTAGTATTACGATTGGACATAGGGTTAGGGTTATGTTGAGGGCTAGGGTTAGAGAGAAGGTTAGGGTTACTTTTGGACCTAGGGTTAGGGTTATGTTGAGGGCTAGGGTTAGAGATATGGTTAGGGTTACAATTGGACCTAGGGTTAGGGTTATGTTGAGGGCTAGGGATAGAGATCCGGTTAGGGTTACGATTGGACCTAGGGTTAGGGTTATGTTGAGGCCCAGGGTTTGAGATCTGGTTAGGGTTAGATTGGACCTAGGGTTAGGGTTATGTTGAGGGCTAGGGTTAGAGATCAGGTTAGTATTACGATTGGACCTAGGGTTAGGGTTAGGTTTAGGGCTAGGGATACAGATCCGGTTAGGGTTACGATTGGACCTAGGGTTAGGGTTATGTTGAGGGCTAGGGTTAGTGATCAGGTTAGTATTACGATTGGACCTAAGGTTAAGGTTATGTTGAGGGCTAGGGTTCAGATCCGGTTAGGGTTACGATTGGACCTAGGGTTAGCGTAACGTTTAGGGCTAGGGTTAAAGAGACGGTTAGGGTTACGATTGGACCTAGGGTTAGGGTTATGTTGAGGGCTAGGGTTAGAGATATGGTTAGGGTTATGATTGGACCTAGGGTTAGGGTTATGTATAGGGCTAGGGTTAGAGATCAGGTTAGGGTTACGATTGGACCTAGGGTTAGGGTTATGTTGAGGGCTAGGGTTAGAGAGAAGGTTAGGGTTTCAATTGGACCTAGGGTTAGGGTTATGTTGAGGGCTAGGGTACAGATCCGGTTAGGGTTACGATTGGACCTAGGGTTAGGGTTATGTTTAGGGCTAGGGTTAGAGATCCGGTTAGGGTTACTATTGGACGTAGGGTTAGGGTTATGTTGAGGGCTAGGGTTAGAGATCCGGTTAGTATTACGATTGGACCTAGGGTTAGGGTTATGTTGAGGGCTAGAGTTACAGATCCGGTTAGGGTTACGATTTGACCTAGGGTTAGGGTTATGTTTAGGGCTAGGGTTAGAGATCCGGTTAGGGTTACTATTGGACGTAGGGTTAGGGTTATGTTGAGGGCTAGGGTTAGAGATCAGGTTAGGGTTAAGATTGGACCTAGGGTTATAGTGATGTTGAGGGCTAGGGTATTCCAGCAGTGAAAACACACATTTCTATAAGGACTTTGAAGCAGCAAGCTGAAGCCTTGTGGGTGAGTGTTCTTTCATAGAGAAACATGCATTTCATCCTTCTGGAGTGAATTTTCATGCTGGAGTTCATATGCATTTTATACTGTGCAGAATGTAGCTACCTGCTGGGGGTTGTGTCATAGAAGCACCTTTTCTGCAGGAGCTTATTGGAACATTCATTGTTTGGCTAAGTTATTTAGGGTTGGTTTTGGAAGGTCTTTCAACCTTGGCCAAATCCCGCTTCTTACGCAAGTTTTTAATACCGCTGTTTCCAAGTGTCCACAAACAGCTGCTGCTTGAAACTGTCCACATGCACATCTCGTATACTGGTGTGCTCGTTTCACTACCTGGATTTTGGTTTCCTCTTCTTTCTTTGAAATGACAAGTCTTCATTCAGCATTCTACACACACCTTGTACCAGCTTCAGTTTGAAGCATGATGGTGCTCTCAAAACGCTGTGTAACCTATGTAGAGTGTGTTACTCTCCAGCACTGAATACACAACTTAGAGCTCCTTTCACCACAGACACGCAAACACATCTTTTTGTGAAAGTCCTACTTCAGGTCCCTTGGAAATGTAAGGGTTTCATGGAGAACATGACGTCAATCATGCTTTTGCACTCTACTACCAATAGAAATGACCTCTTGTACATGCCTGACTGAGTTTCACTGCAAAATGCCCTTGTTTTCTGGTTTCTTGAATGTTCTCAACACATTAGGAGAAAGAGCGTGTTTGAGCAAGATCGATGCAGTTTGCGTTTCCCTAGATTTCAAGTGATTTGGGAAATATAATCCTTATTTTTCCACATTGTGAAAGAAACATGAGGCTTGCAAGAGATTGAAAAAATGCATCCCAACACGTACTCCAGCGGTGAAAGCACACGTTTCTACAAAGACTTTGAAGTAGCAAGTAAAAGCCAATGGCTGAGTGTTCTTTCAGAGAGAAACATACACATTTCATCCTTCTGGAGTGAATTTTCAGCCTGGAATTCATATGCATTTGTACCGTGCAGAATGTAACTACCTGCTCGGGGGTTGTGTCATAGAAGCAACTTTCCTGCAGGAGCTTATTGGAATATTCATTGTTTGGCTAACTTCTTTGGGTTGGTTTTGGAAGGTCTTTCAACTTTAGCCAAATCCGCTTTCTTACGAAATTTTTTCACAGCCCTGTTTCCAAGAGCCCACAAAGAACTGCTGCTTAAAACTCTCCACATGCACATCTCCCATACTGGTGTGCTCGTTTCACTACCTGGATTTTGGTTTCCTCTTCTTTCTTTGAAATTACAAGCCCTCTTTCTGCATGCTACACACACCTTGTAGCAGTTTCAGTTTGCAGCATATTGGTGCTCTTAAAACGCTGAGTAACCTGTGTAGAGTGTGTCAATCTCCAGCACTGAATACACAACTTAGAGCTCCTTTCACCACAGACACGCAAACACATCTTTTTGTAAAAGTCCTACTTCTTTACTCTTGGAAATGTAAGGGTTTCATCGAGAACTTGAAGTCAATCATGCTTTTGCACTCTGCAACCAATAGGAATGAACTCTTGTACATACCCGTCTGAATTTCAGTGCAAAATGCCCTTCTTTTCTGGTTTGTTGAAAGTTCACAACACATTAGGAGATAGAGCGTGTTTGAAGAAGACTGATGCAGTGTGCGTTTTCCTTTATTTCTTGTGATTTGGGAAACATAATCCGTGATTTTCCACATTGTCTAAGAAACAACATGAGGCTTGCAAGAGATTGAAACAATGCATCCTAAAACTTATTCCAGCAGTGAAAACACACGGTTCTACAAAGACTTGGAAGGAGCAAGCAAAAGAATAGTGGCTGAGTGTCCTTTCAGAGAGAAACACATGCATTTCATCCTTCTGGAGTGAGTTTTCTTGCTGGAATTCATATGCATTTTGTACTGTGCAGAATGTAGCTACCTGCTCGGGGGTTGTGTCATAGATGCACCTTTCCTGTAGGAGCTTATTGGAACTTTCATTGTTTGGCTAAGTTATTTAGGGTTGGTTTTGGAAGGTCTTTCAACTTTGGCCAAATCCGCTTTGTACGAAAGTTTTTCACAGCCCTGTTTCCAAGTGTCCACAAAGAGCTGCTGCTTGAAAGTGTCCACATGCACATCTCCCATACTGGTGTGCTCGTTTCACTACCTGGATTTTGGTTTCCTCTTCTTTCTTTGAAATGACAAGTCTTCATTCAGCATGCTACACACAGCTTGTAGCAGTTTCAGTTTGAAGCATGTTGGTGCTCTCAAAACGCTGTGTATCCTGGGTAGAGTGTGTCACTCTACAGCACTGAATACACAACTTAGAGCTCCTTTCAACACAGATACGCAAACACGTCTTTTTGGGAAAGTCCTAACTCAGGTAAATTGGAAATGTAAGGGTTTCATCGAAAACATGAAGACAATCATGCTTTTGAACTCTGCAACCGAAAGAAATGGCTTTTTGTACATGCCATTCTGAATTTCACTGCAAAATGCCCTTCTTTTCTGGTTTGTTGAAAGTTCAAAACACTTTAGGAAATAGAACGTGTTTGAAGAAGACTGATGCAGTGTGCGTTTTCCTGGATTTCAAGTGATTCGGGATACATACTCCTTGTTTTTCCACATTGTCTAAGAAACAACATGAGGCTTGCAAGAGATTGAAAAAATGCATCCTAAAACTTATGCCTGCAGTGAAAACACACGTTTCTACAAAGACTTGGAAGGAGCAAGCAAAAGAATAGTGGCTGAGAGTTCTTTCAGAGAGAAACACACGTATTTCATCCTTCTGTAGAGACGGTTAGGGTTACGATTGGACCTAGGGTAGGGTTATGTTGAGGGCTAGGGTTAGAGAGACGGTTAGGGTTACGATTGGACCTAGGGTTAGGGTTATGTTGCGGGCTAGGGTTAGAGAGAAGGTTAGGGTTACTTTTGGACCTAGGGTTAGGGTTATGTTGAGGGCTAGGGTTAGAGATATGGTTAGGGTTACGATTGGACCTAGGGTTAGGGTTATGTTGAGGGCTAGGGTTAGAGATCCGGTTAGGGTTACGATTGGACCTAGGGTTAGGGTTATGTTGATGGCTAGGCTTAGAGAGAAGGTTAGGGTTACAATTGGACCTAGGGTTAGGGTTATGTTGAGGGCTAGGGTTAGAGATCCGGTTAGGGTTACGATTGGACCTAGGGTTAGGGTTATGTTGAGGGCTAGGATTAGAGATCATGTTAGTATTACGATTGGACATAGGGTTAGGGTTATGTTGAGGGCTAGGGTTAGAGGGAAGGTTAGGGTTACTTTTGGACCTAGGGTTAGGGTTATGTTGAGGGCTAGGGTTAGAGATATGGTTAGGGTTACGATTGGACCTAGGGTTAGGGTTATGTTGAGGGCTAGGATTAGAGATCATGTTAGTATTACGATTGGACATAGGGTTAGGGTTATGTTGAGGGCTAGGGTTAGAGATCCGTTTAGGGTTACGATTGGACCTAGGGTTAGGGTTATGTTGAGGGCTAGGATTAGAGATCATGTTAGTATTACGATTGGACATAGGGTTAGGGTTATGTTGAGGGCTAGGGTTAGAGAGAAGGTTAGGGTTACTTTTGGACCTAGGGTTAGGGTTATGTTGAGGGCTAGGGTTAGAGATATGGTTAGGGTTACAATTGGACCTAGGGTTAGGGTTATGTTGAGGGCTAGGGTAAGAGATCCGGTTAGGGTTAAGATTGGACCTAGGGTTAGGGTTATGTTGAGGCCCAGGGTTTGAGATCTGGTTAGGGTTAGATTGGACCTAGGGTTAGGGTTATGTTGAGGGCTAGGGTTAGAGATCAGGTTAGTATTACGATTGGACCTAGGGTTAGGGTTAGGTTTAGGGCTAGGGATACAGATCCGGTTAGGGTTACGATTGGACCTAGGGTTAGGGTTATGTTGAGGGCTAGGGTTAGTGATCAGGTTAGTATTACGATTGGACCTAAGGTTAAGGTTATGTTGAGGGCTAGGGTTCAGATCCGGTTAGGGTTACGATTGGACCTAGGGTTAGCGTAACGTTGAGGGCTAGGGTTAAAGAGACGGTTAGGGTTAGGATTGGACTTAGGGTTAGGGTTATGTTGAGGGCTAGGGTTAGAGATATGGTTAGGGTTATGATTGGACCTAGGGTTAGGGTTATGTATAGGGCTAGGGTTAGAGATCAGGTTAGGGTTACGATTGGACCTAGGGTTAGGGTTATGTTGAGGGCTAGGGTTAGAGAGAAGGTTAGGGTTTCAATTGGACCTAGGGTTAGGGTTATGTTGAGGGCTAGGGTACAGATCCGGTTAGGGTTACGATTGGACCTAGGGTTAGGGTTATGTTTAGGGCTAGGGTTAGAGATCCGGTTAGGGTTACTATTGGACGTAGGGTTAGGGTTATGTTTACGCCCAGGGTTTGAGATCTGGTTAGGGTTAGATTGGACCTAGGGTTATTGTTATGTTGAGGGCTAGGGTTAGAGATCAGGTTAGTATTACGATTGGACCTAGGGTTACGGTTATGTTTAGGGCTAGGGATACAGATCCGGTTAGGGTTACGATTGGACCTAGGGTTAGGGTTATGTTGAGGGCTAGGGTTAGTGATCAGGTTAGTATCACGATTGGACCTAAGGTTAAGTTTATGTTGAGGGCTAGGGTTCAGATCCGCTTAGGGTTACCATTGGACCTAGGGTTAGCGTAACGTTGAGGGCTAGGGTTAGAGAGACGGTTAGGGTTACGATTGGACCTAGGGTTAGGGTTATGTATAGGGCTAGGGTTAGAGATCAGGTTAGGGTTATGATTGGACCTAGGGTAAGGGTTATGTTGAGGGCTAGGGTTAGAGAGAAGGTTAGGGTTTCAATTGGACCTAGGGTTAGGGTTATGTTGAGGGCTAGGGTTACATATCCGGTTAGGGTTACGATTGGACCTAGGGTTAGGGTTATGTTTAGGGCTAGGGTTAGAGATCCGGTTAGGGTTACTATTGGACGTAGGGTTAGGGTTATGTTGAGGGCTAGGGTTAGAGATCCGGTTAGTATTACGATTGGACCTAGGGTTAGGGTTATGTTGAGGGCTAGAGTTACAGATCCGGTTAGGGTTACGATTTGACCTAGGGTTAGGGTTATGTTGAGGGCTAGGGTTAGAGATCCGGTTAGGGTTACGGTTGGACCTAGGGTTAGGGTTATATTGAGGGCTAGGGTTAGAGATCAGGTTAGGGTTAAGATTGGACCTAGGGTTATAGTGATGTTGTGGGCTAGGGTATTCCAGTAGTGAAAACACACATTTCTATAAAGACTTTGAAGCAGCAAGCTAAAGCCTTGTGGCTGAGTGTTCTTTCATAGAGAAACATGCATTTCATCCTTCTGGAGTGAATTTTCATGCTGGAGTTCATATGCATTTTATACTGTGCAGAATGTAGCTACCTGCTGGGGGTTGTGTCATAGAAGCACCTTTTCTGCAGGAGCTTATTGGAACATTCATTGTTTGGCTAAGTTATTTAGGGTTGGTTTTGGAAGGTCTTTCAACCTTGGCCAAATCCCGCTTCGTACGCAAGTTTTTAATACCGCTGTTTCCAAGTGTCCACAAACAGCTGCTGCTTGAAACTGTCCACATGCACATCTCGTATACTGGGTGCTCGTTTCACTACCTGGATTTTGGTTTCCTCTTCTTTCTTTGAAATGACAAGTCTTCATTCAGCATTCTACACACACCTTGTACCAGCATCAGTTTGAAGCATGTTGGTGCTCTCAAAACGCTGTGTAACCTATGTAGAGTGTGTTACTCTCCAGCACTGAATACACAACTTAGAGCTCCTTTCACCACAGGCACGCAAACACATCTTTTTGTGAAAGTCCTACTTCAGGTCCCTTGGAAATGTAAGGGTTTCATGGAGGACATGAAGTCAATCATGCTGTTGCACTCTACTACCAATAGAAATGACCTCTTGTACATGCCTGAGTTTCACTGCAAAATGCCCTTGTTTTCTGGTTTCTTGAATGTTCTCAACACATTAGGAGAAAGAGCGTGTTTGAGCAAGATCGATGCAGTGTGCGTTTCCCTAGATTTCAAGTGATTTGGGAAATATAATCCTTATTTTTCCACATTGTGAAAGAAACATGAGGCTTGCAAGAGATTGAAAAAATGCATCCCAAAACGTACTCCAGCGGTGAAAGCACACGTTTCTACAAAGACTTTGAAGTAGCAAGTAAAAGCCAATGGCTGAGTGTTCTTTCAGAGAGAAACATACACATTTCATCCTTCTGGAGTGAATTTTCAACCTGGAATTCATATGCATTTGTACCGTGCAGAATGTAAGTACCTGCTCGGGGGTTGTGTCATAGAAGCAACTTTCCTGCAGGAGCTTATTGGAACATTCATTGTTTGGCTAACTTCTTTGGGTTGGTTTTGGAAGGTCTTTCAACTTTAGCCAAATCCGCTTTCTTACGAAATTTTTTCACAGCCCTGTTTCCAAGAGCCCACAAAGAACTGCTGCTTAAAACTCTCCACATGCACATCTCCCATACTGGTGTGCTCGTTTCACTACCTGGATTTTGGTTTCCTCTTCTTTCTTTGCAATTACAAGCCCTCTTTCTGCATGCTACACACACCTTGTAGCAGTTTCAGTTTGCAGCATATTGGTGCTCTTAAAACGCTGAGTAACCTGTGTAGAGTGTGTCAATCTCCAGCACTGAATACACAACTTAGAGCTCCTTTCACCACAGACACGCAAACACATCTTTTTGTAAAAGTCCTACTTCTTTACTCTTGGAAATGTAAGGGTTTCATCGAGAACTTGAAGTCAATCATGCTTTTGCACTCTGCAACCAATAGGAATGAACTCTTGTACATACCCGTCTGAATTTCAGTGCAAAATGCCCTTCTTTTCTGGTTTGTTGAAAGTTCACAACACATTAGGAGATAGAGCGTGTTTGAAGAAGACTGATGCAGTGTGCGTTTTCCTTTATTTCTTGTGATTTGGGAAGCATAATCCGTGATTTTCCACATTGTCTAAGAAACAACATGAGGCTTGCAAGAGATTGAAACAATGCATCCTAAAACTTATTCCAGCAGTGAAAACACACGGTTCTACAAAGACTTGGAAGGAGCAAGCAAAAGAATAGTGGCTGAGTGTCCTTTCAGAGAGAAACACATGCATTTCATCCTTCTGGAGTGAGTTTTCTTGCTGGAATTCATATGCATTTTGTACTGTGCAGAATGTAGCTACCTGCTCGGGGGTTGTGTCATAGATGCACCTTTCCTGTAGGAGCTTATTGGAACTTTCATTGTTTGGCTAAGTTATTTAGGGTTGGTTTTGGAAGGTCTTTCAACTTTGGCCAAATCCGCTTTGTACGAAAGTTTTTCACAGCCCTGTTTCCAAGTGTCCACAAAGAGCTGCTGCTTGAAAGTGTCCACATGCACATCTCCCATACTGGTGTGCTCGTTTCACTACCTGGATTTTGGTTTCCTCTTCTTTCTTTGAAATGACAAGTCTTCATTCAGCATGCTACACACAGCTTGTAGCAGTTTCAGTTTGAAGCATGTTGGTGCTCTCAAAACGCTGTGTATCCTGGGTAGAGTGTGTCACTCTACAGCACTGAATACACAACTTAGAGCTCCTTTCAACACAGACACGCAAACACGTCTTTTTGGGAAAGTCCTAACTCAGGTAAATTGGAAATGTAAGGGTTTCATCGAAAACATGAAGACAATCATGCTTTTGAACTCTGCAACCGAAAGAAATGGCTTTTTGTACATGCCATTCTGAATTTCACTGCAAAATGCCCTTCTTTTCTGGTTTGTTGAAAGTTCAAAACACTTTAGGAAATAGAACGTGTTTGAAGAAGACTGATGCAGTGTGCGTTTTCCTGGATTTCAAGTGATTCGGGATACATACTCCTTGTTTTTCCACATTGTCTAGGGAACAACATGAGGCTTGCAAGAGATTGAAAAAATGCATCCTAAAACTTATGCCTGCAGTGAAAACACACGTTTCTACAAAGACTTGGAAGGAGCAAGCAAAAGAATAGTGGCTGAGAGTTCTTTCAGAGAGAAACACACGTATTTCATCCTTCTGTAGAGACAGTTAGGGTTACGATTGGACCTAGGGTAGGGTTATGTTGAGGGCTAGGGTTAGAGAGACGGTTAGGGTTACGATTGGACCTAGGGTTAGGGTTATGTTGAGGGCTAGGGTTAGAGAGAAGGTTAGGGTTACTTTTGGACCTAGGGTTAGGGTTATGTTGAGGGCTAGGGTTAGAGATATGGTTAGGGTTACGATTGGACCTAGGGTTAGGGTTATGTTGAGGGCTAGGGTTAGAGTTCCGGTTAGGGTTACACTTGAACCTAGGGTTAGGGTTATGTTGAGGGCTAGGCTTAGAGAGAAAGTTAGGGTTACAATTGGACCTAGGGTTAGGGTTATGTTGAGGGCTAGGGTTAGAGATCCGGTTAGGGTTACGATTGGACCTAAGGTTAGGGTTATGTTGAGGGCTAGGATTAGAGATCATGTTAGTATTACAATTGGACATAGGGTTAGGGTTATGTTGAGGGCTAGGGTTAGAGAGAAGGTTAGGGTTACTTTTGGACCTAGGGTTAGGGTTATGTTGAGGGCTAGGGTTAGAGATATGGTTAGGGTTACGATTGGACCTAGGGTTAGGGTTATGTTGAGGGCTAGGGTTAGAGATCCGGTTAGGGTTACGATTGGACCTAGGATTAGGGTTATGTTTAGGCCCAGGGTTTGAGCTCTGGTTAGGGTTAGATTGGACCTAGGGTTAGGGTTATGTTGAGGGCTAGGGTTAGAGATCAGGTTAGTATTCCGATTGGACCTAGGGTTAGGGTTAGGTTTAGGGCTAGGGATACAGATCCGGTTAGGGTTACGATTGGACCTAGGGTTAGGGTTATGTTGAGTGCTAGGGTTAGTGATCAGGTTAGTATTACGATTGGACCTAAGGTTAAGGTTATGTTGAGGGCTAGGGTTCAGATCCGGTTAGGGTTACGATTGGACCTAGGGTTAGCGTAACGTTGAGGGCTAGGGTTAGAGAGATGGTTAGGGTTACGATTGGACCTAGGGTTAGGGTTATGTTGAGGGCTAGGGTTAGAGATCAGGTTAGGGTTAAGATTGGACCTAGGGTTATACTGATGTTGAGGGCTAGGGTATTCCAGCAGTGAAAACACACATTTCTGTAAGGACTTTGAAGCAGCAAGCTGAAGCCTTGTGGGTGAGTGTTCTTTCATAGAGAAACATGCATTTCATCCTTCTGGAGTGAATTTTCATGCTGGAGTTCATATGCATTTTATACTGTGCAGAATGTAGCTACCTGCTGGGGGTTGTGTCATAGAAGCACCTTTTCTGCAGGAGCTTATTGGAACATTCATTGTTTGGCTAAGTTATTTAGGGTTGGTTTTGGAAGGTCTTTCAACCTTGGCCAAATCCCGCTTCGTACGCAAGTTTTTAATACCGCTGTTTCCAAGTGTCCACAAACAGCTGCTGCTTGAAACTGTCCACATGCACATCTCGTATACTGGTGTGCTCGTTTCACTACCTGGATTTTGGTTTCCTCTTCTTTCTTTGAAATGACAAGTCTTCATTCAGCATTCTACACACACCTTGTACCAGCTTCAGTTTGAAGCATGTTGGTGCTCTCAAAACGCTGTGTAACCTATGTAGAGTGTGTTACTCTCCAGCACTGAATACACAACTTAGAGCTCCTTTCACCACAGACACGCAAACACATCTTTTTGTGAAAGTCCTACTTCAGGTCCCTTGGAAATGTAAGGGTTTCATGGAGAACATGACGTCAATCATGCTTTTGCACTCTACTACCAATAGAAATGACCTCTTGTACATGCCTGACTGAGTTTCACTGCAAAATGCCCTTGTTTTCTGGTTTCTTGAATGTTCTCAACACATTAGGAGAAAGAGCGTGTTTGAGCAAGATCGATGCAGTGTGCGTTTCCCTAGATTTCAAGTGATTTGGGAAATATAATCCTTATTTTTCCACATTGTGAAAGAAACATGAGGCTTGCAAGAGATTGAAAAAATGCATCCCAACACGTACTCCAGCGGTGAAAGCACACGTTTCTACAAAGACTTTGAAGTAGCAAGTAAAAGCCAATGGCTGAGTGTTCTTTCAGAGAGAAACATACACATTTCATCCTTCTGGAGTGAATTTTCAGCCTGGAATTCATATGCATTTGTACCGTGCAGAATGTAACTACCTGCTCGGGGGTTGTGTCATAGAAGCAACTTTCCTGCAGGAGCTTATTGGAATATTCATTGTTTGGCTAACTTCTTTGGGTTGGTTTTGGAAGGTCTTTCAACTTTAGCCAAATCCGCTTTCTTACGAAATTTTTTCACAGCCCTGTTTCCAAGAGCCCACAAAGAACTGCTGCTTAAAACTCTCCACATGCACATCTCCCATACTGGTGTGCTCGTTTCACTACCTGGATTTTGGTTTCCTCTTCTTTCTTTGAAATTACAAGCCCTCTTTCTGCATGCTACACACACCTTGTAGCAGTTTCAGTTTGCAGCATATTGGTGCTCTTAAAACGCTGAGTAACCTGTGTAGAGTGTGTCAATCTCCAGCACTGAATACACAACTTAGAGCTCCTTTCACCACAGACACGCAAACACATCTTTTTGTAAAAGTCCTACTTCTTTACTCTTGGAAATGTAAGGGTTTCATCGAGAACTTGAAGTCAATCATGCTTTTGCACTCTGCAACCAATAGGAATGAACTCTTGTACATACCCGTCTGAATTTCAGTGCAAAATGCCCTTCTTTTCTGGTTTGTTGAAAGTTCACAACACATTAGGAGATAGAGCGTGTTTGAAGAAGACTGATGCAGTGTGCGTTTTCCTTTATTTCTTGTGATTTGGGAAACATAATCCGTGATTTTCCACATTGTCTAAGAAACAACATGAGGCTTGCAAGAGATTGAAACAATGCATCCTAAAACTTATTCCAGCAGTGAAAACACACGGTTCTACAAAGACTTGGAAGGAGCAAGCAAAAGAATAGTGGCTGAGTGTCCTTTCAGAGAGAAACACATGCATTTCATCCTTCTGGAGTGAGTTTTCTTGCTGGAATTCATATGCATTTTGTACTGTGCAGAATGTAGCTACCTGCTCGGGGGTTGTGTCATAGATGCACCTTTCCTGTAGGAGCTTATTGGAACTTTCATTGTTTGGCTAAGTTATTTAGGGTTGGTTTTGGAAGGTCTTTCAACTTTGGCCAAATCCGCTTTGTACGAAAGTTTTTCACAGCCCTGTTTCCAAGTGTCCACAAAGAGCTGCTGCTTGAAAGTGTCCACATGCACATCTCCCATACTGGTGTGCTCGTTTCACTACCTGGATTTTGGTTTCCTCTTCTTTCTTTGAAATGACAAGTCTTCATTCAGCATGCTACACACAGCTTGTAGCAGTTTCAGTTTGAAGCATGTTGGTGCTCTCAAAACGCTGTGTATCCTGGGTAGAGTGTGTCACTCTACAGCACTGAATACACAACTTAGAGCTCCTTTCAACACAGATACGCAAACACGTCTTTTTGGGAAAGTCCTAACTCAGGTAAATTGGAAATGTAAGGGTTTCATCGAAAACATGAAGACAATCATGCTTTTGAACTCTGCAACCGAAAGAAATGGCTTTTTGTACATGCCATTCTGAATTTCACTGCAAAATGCCCTTCTTTTCTGGTTTGTTGAAAGTTCAAAACACTTTAGGAAATAGAACGTGTTTGAAGAAGACTGATGCAGTGTGCGTTTTCCTGGATTTCAAGTGATTCGGGATACATACTCCTTGTTTTTCCACATTGTCTAAGAAACAACATGAGACTTGCAAGAGATTGAAAAAATGCATCCTAAAACTTATGCCTGCAGTGAAAACACACGTTTCTACAAAGACTTGGAAGGAGCAAGCAAAAGAATAGTGGCTGAGAGTTCTTGCAGAGAGAAACACACGTATTTCATCCTTCTGTAGAGACGGTTAGGGTTACGATTGGACCTAGGGTAGGGTTATGTTGAGGGCTAGGGTTAGAGAGACGGTTAGGGTTACGATTGGACCTAGGGTTAGGGTTATGTTGAGGGCTAGGGTTAGAGAGAAGGTTAGGGTTACGTTTGGACCTAGGGTTAGGGTTATGTTGAGGGCTAGGGTTAGAGATATGGTTAGGGTTACGATTGGACCTAGGGTTAGGGTTATGTTGAGGGCTAGGGTTAGAGATCCGGTTAGGGTTACGATTGGACCTAGGGTTAGGGTTATGTTGATGGCTAGGCTTAGAGAGAAGGTTAGGGTTACAATTGGACCTAGGGTTAGGGTTATGTTGAGGGCTAGGGTTAGAGATCCGGTTAGGGTTACGATTGGACCTAGGGTTAGGGTTATGTTGAGGGCTAGGATTAGAGATCATGTTAGTATTACGATTGGACATAGGGTTAGGGTTATGTTGAGGGCTAGGGTTAGAGATCCGTTTAGGGTTACGATTGGACCTAGGGTTAGGGTTATGTTGAGGGCTAGGATTAGAGATCATGTTAGTATTACGATTGGACATAGGGTTAGGGTTATGTTGAGGGCTAGGGTTAGAGAGAAGGTTAGGGTTACTTTTGGACCTAGGGTTAGGGTTATGTTGAGGGCTAGGGTTAGAGATATGGTTAGGGTTACAATTGGACCTAGGGTTAGGGTTATGTTGAGGGCTAGGGTAAGAGATCCGGTTAGGGTTACGATTGGACCTAGGGTTAGGGTTATGTTGAGGCCCAGGGTTTGAGATCTGGTTAGGGTTAGATTGGACCTAGGGTTAGGGTTATGTTGAGGGCTAGGGTTAGAGATCAGGTTAGTATTACGATTGGACCTAGGGTTAGGGTTAGGTTTAGGGCTAGGGATACAGATCCGGTTAGGGTTACGATTGTACCTAGGGTTAGGGTTATGTTGAGGGCTAGGGTTAGTGATCAGGTTAGTATTACGATTGGACCTAAGGTTAAGGTTATGTTGAGGGCTAGGGTTCAGATCCGGTTAGGGTTACGATTGGACCTAGGGTTAGCGTAACGTTGAGGGCTAGGGTTAAAGAGACGGTTAGGGTTAGGATTGGACCTAGGGTTAGGGTTATGTTGAGGGCTAGGGTTAGAGATATGGTTAGGGTTATGATTGGACCTAGGGTTAGGGTTATGTATAGGGCTAGGGTTAGAGATCAGGTTAGGGTTACGATTGGACCTAGGGTTAGGGTTATGTTGAGGGCTAGGGTTAGAGAGAAGGTTAGGGTTTCAATTGGACCTAGGGTTAGGGTTATGTTGAGGGCTAGGGTACAGATCCGGTTAGGGTTACGATTGGACCTAGGGTTAGGGTTATGTTTAGGGCTAGGGTTAGAGATCCGGTTAGGGTTACTATTGGACGTAGGGTTAGGGTTATGTTGAGGGCTAGGGTTAGAGATCCGGTTAGTATTACGATTGGACCTAGGGTTAGGGTTATGTTGAGGGCTAGAGTTACAGATCCGGTTAGGGTTACGATTTGACCTAGGGTTAGGGTTATGTTTAGGGCTAGGGTTAGAGATCCGGTTAGGGTTACTATTGGACGTAGGGTTAGGGTTATGTTGAGGGCTAGGGTTAGAGATCAGGTTAGGGTTAAGATTGGACCTAGGGTTATAGTGATGTTGAGGGCTAGGGTATTCCAGCAGTGAAAACACACATTTCTATAAGGGCTTTGAAGCAGCAAGCTGAAGCCTTGTGCCTGAGTGTTCTTTCATAGAGAAACATGCATTTCATCCTTCTGGAGTGAATTTTCATGCTGGAGTTCATATGCATTTTATACTGTGCAGAATGTAGCTACCTGCTGGGGGTTGTGTCATAGAAGCACCTTTTCTGCAGGAGCTTATTGGAACATTCATTGTTTGGCTAAGTTATTTAGGGTTGGTTTTGGAAGGTCTTTCAACCTTGGCCAAATCCCGCTTCGTACGCAAGTTTTTAATACCGCTGTTTCCAAGTGTCCACAAACAGCTGCTGCTTGAAACTGTCCACATGCACATCTCGTATACTGGTGTGCTCGTTTCACTACCTGGATTTTGGTTTCCTCTTCTTTCTTTGAAATGACAAGTCTTCATTCAGCATTCTACACACACCTTGTACCAGCTTCAGTTTGAAGCATGTTGGTGCTCTCAAAACGCTGTGTAACCTATGTAGAGTGTGTTACTCTCCAGCACTGAATACACAACTTAGAGCTCCTTTCACCACAGACACGCAAACACATCTTTTTGTGAAAGTCCTACTTCAGGTCCCTTGGAAATGTAAGGGTTTCATGGAGAACATGACGTCAATCATGCTTTTGCACTCTACTACCAATAGAAATGACCTCTTGTACATGCCTGACTGAGTTTCACTGCAAAATGCCCTTGTTTTCTGGTTTCTTGAATGTTCTCAACACATTAGGAGAAAGAGCGTGTTTGAGCAAGATCGATGCAGTGTGCGTTTCCCTAGATTTCAAGTGATTTGGGAAATATAATCCTTATTTTTCCACATTGTGAAAGAAACATGAGGCTTGCAAGAGATTGAAAAAATGCATCCCAACACGTACTCCAGCGGTGAAAGCACACGTTTCTACAAAGACTTTGAAGTAGCAAGTAAAAGCCAATGGCTGAGTGTTCTTTCAGAGAGAAACATACACATTTCATCCTTCTGGAGTGAATTTTCAGCCTGGAATTCATATGCATTTGTACCGTGCAGAATGTAACTACCTGCTCGGGGGTTGTGTCATAGAAGCAACTTTCCTGCAGGAGCTTATTGGAATATTCATTGTTTGGCTAACTTCTTTGGGTTGGTTTTGGAAGGTCTTTCAACTTTAGCCAAATCCGCTTTCTTACGAAATTTTTTCACAGCCCTGTTTCCAAGAGCCCACAAAGAACTGCTGCTTAAAACTCTCCACATGCACATCTCCCATACTGGTGTGCTCGTTTCACTACCTGGATTTTGGTTTCCTCTTCTTTCTTTGAAATTACAAGCCCTCTTTCTGCATGCTACACACACCTTGTAGCAGTTTCAGTTTGCAGCATATTGGTGCTCTTAAAACGCTGAGTAACCTGTGTAGAGTGTGTCAATCTCCAGCACTGAATACACAACTTAGAGCTCCTTTCACCACAGACACGCAAACACATCTTTTTGTAAAAGTCCTACTTCTTTACTCTTGGAAATGTAAGGGTTTCATCGAGAACTTGAAGTCAATCATGCTTTTGCACTCTGCAACCAATAGGAATGAACTCTTGTACATACCCGTCTGAATTTCAGTGCAAAATGCCCTTCTTTTCTGGTTTGTTGAAAGTTCACAACACATTAGGAGATAGAGCGTGTTTGAAGAAGACTGATGCAGTGTGCGTTTTCCTTTATTTCTTGTGATTTGGGAAACATAATCCGTGATTTTCCACATTGTCTAAGAAACAACATGAGGCTTGCAAGAGATTGAAACAATGCATCCTAAAACTTATTCCAGCAGTGAAAACACACGGTTCTACAAAGACTTGGAAGGAGCAAGCAAAAGAATAGTGGCTGAGTGTCCTTTCAGAGAGAAACACATGCATTTCATCCTTCTGGAGTGAGTTTTCTTGCTGGAATTCATATGCATTTTGTACTGTGCAGAATGTAGCTACCTGCTCGGGGGTTGTGTCATAGATGCACCTTTCCTGTAGGAGCTTATTGGAACTTTCATTGTTTGGCTAAGTTATTTAGGGTTGGTTTTGGAAGGTCTTTCAACTTTGGCCAAATCCGCTTTGTACGAAAGTTTTTCACAGCCCTGTTTCCAAGTGTCCACAAAGAGCTGCTGCTTGAAAGTGTCCACATGCACATCTCCCATACTGGTGTGCTCGTTTCACTACCTGGATTTTGGTTTCCTCTTCTTTCTTTGAAATGACAAGTCTTCATTCAGCATGCTACACACAGCTTGTAGCAGTTTCAGTTTGAAGCATGTTGGTGCTCTCAAAACGCTGTGTATCCTGGGTAGAGTGTGTCACTCTACAGCACTGAATACACAACTTAGAGCTCCTTTCAACACAGATACGCAAACACGTCTTTTTGGGAAAGTCCTAACTCAGGTAAATTGGAAATGTAAGGGTTTCATCGAAAACATGAAGACAATCATGCTTTTGAACTCTGCAACCGAAAGAAATGGCTTTTTGTACATGCCATTCTGAATTTCACTGCAAAATGCCCTTCTTTTCTGGTTTGTTGAAAGTTCAAAACACTTTAGGAAATAGAACGTGTTTGAAGAAGACTGATGCAGTGTGCGTTTTCCTGGATTTCAAGTGATTCGGGATACATACTCCTTGTTTTTCCACATTGTCTAAGAAACAACATGAGACTTGCAAGAGATTGAAAAAATGCATCCTAAAACTTATGCCTGCAGTGAAAACACACGTTTCTACAAAGACTTGGAAGGAGCAAGCAAAAGAATAGTGGCTGAGAGTTCTTGCAGAGAGAAACACACGTATTTCATCCTTCTGTAGAGACGGTTAGGGTTACGATTGGACCTAGGGTAGGGTTATGTTGAGGGCTAGGGTTAGAGAGACGGTTAGGGTTACGATTGGACCTAGGGTTAGGGTTATGTTGAGGGCTAGGGTTAGAGAGAAGGTTAGGGTTACGTTTGGACCTAGGGTTAGGGTTATGTTGAGGGCTAGGGTTAGAGATATGGTTAGGGTTACGATTGGACCTAGGGTTAGGGTTATGTTGAGGGCTAGGGTTAGAGATCCGGTTAGGGTTACGATTGGACCTAGGGTTAGGGTTATGTTGATGGCTAGGCTTAGAGAGAAGGTTAGGGTTACAATTGGACCTAGGGTTAGGGTTATGTTGAGGGCTAGGGTTAGAGATCCGGTTAGGGTTACGATTGGACCTAGGGTTAGGGTTATGTTGAGGGCTAGGATTAGAGATCATGTTAGTATTACGATTGGACATAGGGTTAGGGTTATGTTGAGGGCTAGGGTTAGAGATCCGTTTAGGGTTACGATTGGACCTAGGGTTAGGGTTATGTTGAGGGCTAGGATTAGAGATCATGTTAGTATTACGATTGGACATAGGGTTAGGGTTATGTTGAGGGCTAGGGTTAGAGAGAAGGTTAGGGTTACTTTTGGACCTAGGGTTAGGGTTATGTTGAGGGCTAGGGTTAGAGATATGGTTAGGGTTACAATTGGACCTAGGGTTAGGGTTATGTTGAGGGCTAGGGTAAGAGATCCGGTTAGGGTTACGATTGGACCTAGGGTTAGGGTTATGTTGAGGCCCAGGGTTTGAGATCTGGTTAGGGTTAGATTGGACCTAGGGTTAGGGTTATGTTGAGGGCTAGGGTTAGAGATCAGGTTAGTATTACGATTGGACCTAGGGTTAGGGTTAGGTTTAGGGCTAGGGATACAGATCCGGTTAGGGTTACGATTGTACCTAGGGTTAGGGTTATGTTGAGGGCTAGGGTTAGTGATCAGGTTAGTATTACGATTGGACCTAAGGTTAAGGTTATGTTGAGGGCTAGGGTTCAGATCCGGTTAGGGTTACGATTGGACCTAGGGTTAGCGTAACGTTGAGGGCTAGGGTTAAAGAGACGGTTAGGGTTAGGATTGGACCTAGGGTTAGGGTTATGTTGAGGGCTAGGGTTAGAGATATGGTTAGGGTTATGATTGGACCTAGGGTTAGGGTTATGTATAGGGCTAGGGTTAGAGATCAGGTTAGGGTTACGATTGGACCTAGGGTTAGGGTTATGTTGAGGGCTAGGGTTAGAGAGAAGGTTAGGGTTTCAATTGGACCTAGGGTTAGGGTTATGTTGAGGGCTAGGGTACAGATCCGGTTAGGGTTACGATTGGACCTAGGGTTAGGGTTATGTTTAGGGCTAGGGTTAGAGATCCGGTTAGGGTTACTATTGGACGTAGGGTTAGGGTTATGTTGAGGGCTAGGGTTAGAGATCCGGTTAGTATTACGATTGGACCTAGGGTTAGGGTTATGTTGAGGGCTAGAGTTACAGATCCGGTTAGGGTTACGATTTGACCTAGGGTTAGGGTTATGTTTAGGGCTAGGGTTAGAGATCCGGTTAGGGTTACTATTGGACGTAGGGTTAGGGTTATGTTGAGGGCTAGGGTTAGAGATCAGGTTAGGGTTAAGATTGGACCTAGGGTTATAGTGATGTTGAGGGCTAGGGTATTCCAGCAGTGAAAACACACATTTCTATAAGGGCTTTGAAGCAGCAAGCTGAAGCCTTGTGCCTGAGTGTTCTTTCATAGAGAAACATGCATTTCATCCTTCTGGAGTGAATTTTCATGCTGGAGTTCATATGCATTTTATACTGTGCAGAATGTAGCTACCTGCTGGGGGTTGTGTCATAGAAGCACCTTTTCTGCAGGAGCTTATTGGAACATTCATTGTTTGGCTAAGTTATTTAGATTTGGTTTTGGAAGGTCTTTCAACCTTGGCCAAATCCCGCTTCGTACGCAAGTTTTTAATACCGCTGTTTCCAAGTGTCCACAAACAGCTGCTGCTTGAAACTGTCCACATGCACATCTCATATACTGGTGTGCTCGTTTCACTACCTGGATTTTGGTTTCCTCTTCTTTCTTTGAAATGACAAGTCTTCATTCAGCATTCTACACACACCTTGTACCAGCTTCAGTTTGAAGCATGTTGGTGCTCTCAAAACGCTGTGTAACCTATGTAGAGTGTGTTACTCTCCAGCACTGAATACACAACTTAGAGCTCCTTTCACCACAGACACGCAAACACATCTTTTTGTGAAAGTCCTACTTCAGGTCCCTTGGAAATGTAAGGGTTTCATGGAGAACATGACGTCAATCATGCTTTTGCACTCTACTACCAATAGAAATGACCTCTTGTACATGCCTGACTGAGTTTCACTGCAAAATGCCCTTGTTTTCTGGTTTCTTGAATGTTCTCAACACATTAGGAGAAAGAGCGTGTTTGAGCAAGATCGATGCAGTGTGCGTTTCCCTAGATTTCAAGTGATTTGGGAAATAGAATCCTTATTTTTCCACATTGTGAAAGAAACATGAGGCTTGCAAGAGATTGAAAAAATGCATCCCAAAACGTACTCCAGCGGTGAAAGCACACGTTTCTACAAAGACTTTGAAGTAGCAAGTAAAAGCCAATGGCTGAGTGTTCTTTCAGAGAGAAACATACACATTTCATCCTTCTGGAGTGAATTTTCAGCCTGGAATTCATATGCATTTGTACCGTGCAGAATGTAAGTACCTGCTCGGGGGTTGTGTCATAGAAGCAACTTTCCTGCAGGAGCTTATTGGAACATTCATTGTTTGGCTAACTTCTTTGGGTTGGTTTTGGAAGGTCTTTCAACTTTAGCCAAATCCGCTTTCTTACGAAATTTTTTCACAGCCCTGTTTCCAAGAGCCCACAAAGAACTGCTGCTTAAAACTCTCCACATGCACATCTCCCATACTGGTGTGCTCGTTTCACTACCTGGATTTTGGTTTCCTCTTCTTTCTTTGAAATTACAAGCCCTCTTTCTGCATGCTACACACACCTTGTAGCAGTTTCAGTTTGCAGCATATTGGTGCTCTTAAAACGCTGAGTAACCTGTGTAGAGTGTGTCAATCTCCAGCACTGAATACACAACTTAGAGCTCCTTTCACCACAGACACGCAAACACATCTTTTTGTAAAAGTCCTACTTCTTTACTCTTGGAAATGTAAGGGTTTCATCGAGAACTTGAAGTCAATCATGCTTTTGCACTCTGCAACCAATAGGAATGAACTCTTGTACATACCCGTCTGAATTTCAGTGCAAAATGCCCTTCTTTTCTGGTTTGTTGAAAGTTCACAACACATTAGGAGATAGAGCGTGTTTGAAGAAGACTGATGCAGTGTGCGTTTTCCTTTATTTCTTGTGATTTGGGAAACATAATCCGTGATTTTCCACATTGTCTAAGAAACAACATGAGGCTTGCAAGAGATTGAAACAATGCATCCTAAAACTTATTCCAGCAGTGAAAACACACGGTTCTACAAAGACTTGGAAGGAGCAAGCAAAAGAATAGTGGCTGAGTGTCCTTTCAGAGAGAAACACATGCATTTCATCCTTCTGGAGTGAGTTTTCTTGCTGGAATTCATATGCATTTTGTACTGTGCAGAATGTAGCTACCTGCTCGGGGGTTGTGTCATAGATGCACCTTTCCTGTAGGAGCTTATTGGAACTTTCATTGTTTGGCTAAGTTATTTAGGGTTGGTTTTGGAAGGTCTTTCAACTTTGGCCAAATCCGCTTTGTACGAAAGTTTTTCACAGCCCTGTTTCCAAGTGTCCACAAAGAGCTGCTGCTTGAAAGTGTCCACATGCACATCTCCCATACTGGTGTGCTCGTTTCACTACCTGGATTTTGGTTTCCTCTTCTTTCTTTGAAATGACAAGTCTTCATTCAGCATGCTACACACAGCTTGTAGCAGTTTCAGTTTGAAGCATGTTGGTGCTCTCAAAACGCTGTGTATCCTGGGTAGAGTGTGTCACTCTACAGCACTGAATACACAACTTAGAGCTCCTTTCAACACAGACACGCAAACACGTCTTTTTGGGAAAGTCCTAACTCAGGTAAATTGGAAATGTAAGGGTTTCATCGAAAACATGAAGACAATCATGCTTTTGAACTCTGCAACCGAAAGAAATGGCTTTTTGTACATGCCATTCTGAATTTCACTGCAAAATGCCCTTCTTTTCTGGTTTGTTGAAAGTTCAAAACACTTTAGGAAATAGAACGTGTTTGAAGAAGACTGATGCAGTGTGCGTTTTCCTGGATTTCAAGTGATTCGGGATACATACTCCTTGTTTTTCCACATTGTCTAGGGAACAACATGAGGCTTGCAAGAGATTGAAAAAATGCATCCTAAAACTTATGCCTGCAGTGAAAACACACGTTTCTACAAAGACTTGGAAGGAGCAAGCAAAAGAATAGTGGCTGAGAGTTCTTTCAGAGAGAAACACACGTATTTCATCCTTCTGTAGAGACAGTTAGGGTTACGATTGGACCTAGGGTAGGGTTATGTTGAGGGCTAGGGTTAGAGAGACGGTTAGGGTTACGATTGGACCTAGGGTTAGGGTTATGTTGAGGGCTAGGGTTAGAGAGAAGGTTAGGGTTACTTTTGGACCTAGGGTTAGGGTTATGTTGAGGGCTAGGGTTAGAGATATGGTTAGGGTTACGATTGGACCTAGGGTTAGGGTTATGTTGAGTGCTAGGGTTAGAGTTCCGGTTAGGGTTACACTTGAACCTAGGGTTAGGGTTATGTTGAGGGCTAGGCTTAGAGAGAAAGTTAGGGTTACAATTGGACCTAGGGTTAGGGTTATGTTGAGGGCTAGGGTTAGAGATCCGGTTAGGGTTACGATTGGACCTAAGGTTAGGGTTATGTTGAGGGCTAGGATTAGAGATCATGTTAGTATTACAATTGGACATAGGGTTAGGGTTATGTTGAGGGCTAGGGTTAGAGAGAAGGTTAGGGTTACTTTTGGACCTAGGGTTAGGGTTATGTTGAGGGCTAGGGTTAGAGATATGGTTAGGGTTACGATTGGACCTAGGGTTAGGGTTATGTTGAGGGCTAGGGTTAGAGTTCCGGTTAGGGTTACACTTGAACCTAGGGTTAGGGTTATGTTGAGGGCTAGACTTAGAGATCCGGTTAGGGTTACGATTGGACCTAGGGTTAGGGTTATGTTGAGGGCTAGGTTTAGAGATCATGTTAGTATTACGATTGCACATAGGGTTAGGGTTATGTTGAGGGCTAGGGTTAGAGATCCGGTTAGGGTTACGATTGGACCTAGGGTTTGGGTTTTGTTGAGGGCTAGGATTAGAGATTATGTTAGTATTACGATTGGACATAGGGTTAGGGTTATGTTGAGGGCTAGGGTTAGAGAGAAGGTTAGGGTTACTTTTGGACCTAGGGTTAGGGTTATGTTGAGGGCTAGGGTTAGAGATCCGGTTAGGGTTACGATTGGACCTAGGGTTAGGGTTATGTTGATGGCTAGGCTTAGAGAGAAGGTTAGGGTTACAATCGGACCTAGGGTTAGGATTATGTTGAGGGCTAGGGTTAGAGATCCGGTTAGGGTTACGATTGGACCTAGGGTTAGGGTTATGTTGAGGGCTAGGATTAGAGATCATGTTAGTATTACGATAGGACATAGGGTTAGGGTTATGTTGAGGGCTAGGGTTAGAGAGAAGGTTAGGGTTACTTTTGGACCTAGGGTTAGGGTTATGTTGAGGGCTAGGGTTAGAGATATGGTTAGGGTTACGATTGGACCTAGGGTTAGGGTTATGTTGAGGGCTAGGGTTAGAGTTCCGGTTACGGTTACACTTGAACCTAGGGTTAGTGTTATGTTGAGGGCTAGGCTTAGAGATCCGGTTAGGGTTACGATTGGACCTAGGGTTAGGGTTATGTTGAGGGCTAGGATTAGAGATCATGTTAGTATTACGATTGGACATAGGGTTAGGGTTATGTTGAGGGCTAGGGTTAGAGATATGGTTAGGGTTACGATTGGACCTAGGGTTAGGGTTATGTTGAGGGCTAGGATTAGAGATCATGTTAGTATTACGATTGGACATAGGGTTAGGGTTATGTTGAGGGCTAGGGTTAGAGATCCGGTTAGGGTTACGATTGGACCTAGGGTTAGGGTTATGTTGAGGGCTAGGGTTAGAGATATGGTTAGGGTTACGATTGGACCTAGGGTTAGGGTTATGTTGAGGGCTAGGGTTAGAGATCCGGTTAGGGTTACGATTGGACCTAGGGTTAGGTTTATGTTGAGGCCCAGGGTTTGAGATCTGGTTAGGGTTAGATTGGACCTAGGGTTAGGGTTATGTTGAGGGCTAGGGTTAGAGATCAGGTTAGTATTACGATTGGACCTAGGGTTAGGGTTAGGTTTAGGGCTAGGGATACAGATCCGGTTATGGTTACGATTGGACCTAGGGTTAGGGTTATGTTGAAGGCTAGGGTTAGTGATCAGGTTAGTATTATGATTGGACCTAAGGTTAAGGTTATGTTGAGGGCTAGGGTTCAGATCCGGTTAGGGTTACGATTGGACCTAGGGTTAGCGTAACGTTGAGGGCTAGGGTTAGAGAGACGGTTAGGGTTACGATTGGACCTAGGGTTAGGGTTATGTTGAGGGCTAGGGTTAGAGATATGGTTAGGGTTATGATTGGACCTAGGGTTAGGGTTATGTATAGGGCTAGGGTTAGAGATCAGGTTAGGGTTACGATTGGACCTAGGGTTAGGGTTATGTTGAGGGCTAGGGTTAGAGAGAAGGTTAGGGTTTCAATTGGACCTAGGGTTAGGGTTATGTTGAGGGCTAGGGTACAGATCCGGTTAGGGTTACGATTGGACCTAGGGTTAGGGTTATATTTAGGGCTAGGGTTAGAGATCCGGTTAGTATTACGATTGGACCTAGGGTTAGGGTTATGTTGAGGGCTAGGGTTCAGATCCGGTTAGGGTTACGATTGGACCTAGGGTTAAGGTTATGTTGAGGTCCAGGGTTAGTGATCAGGTTAGTATTACGATTGGACCTAAGGTTAAGGTTATGTTGAGGGCTAGGGTTCAGATCCGGTTAGGGTTACGATTGGACCTAGGGTTAGCGTAACGTTGAGGGCTAGGGTTAAAGAGACGGTTAGGGTTACGATTGGACCTAGGGTTAGGGTTATGTTGAGGGCTAGGGTTAGAGTTCCGGTTAGGGTTATGATTGGACCTAGGGTTAGGGTTATGTATAGGGATAGGGTTAGAGATCAGGTTAGGGTTACGATTGGACCTAGGGTAAGGGTTATGTTGAGGGCTGGGTTAGAGAGAAGGTTAGGGTTTCAATTGGACCTAGGGTTAGGGTTATGTTGAGGGCTAGGGTACAGATCCGGTTAGGGTTACGATTGGACCTAGGGTTAGGGTTATGTTTAGGGCTAGGGTTAGAGATCCGGTTAGGGTTACTATTGGACGTAGGGTTAGGGTTATGTTGAGGGCTAGGGTTAGAGATCTGGTTAGTATTACGATTGGACCTAGGGTTAGGGTTATGTTGAGGGCTAGAGTTACAGATCCGGTTAGGGTTACGATTTGACCTAGGGTTAGGGTTATGTTTAGGGCTAGGGTTAGAGATCCGGTTAGGGTTACTATTGGACGTAGGGTTAGGGTTATGTTGAGGGCTAGGCTTAGAGATCCGGTTAGGGTTACGGTTGGACCTAGGGTTAGGGTTATGTTGAGGGCTAGGGTTAGAGACCCGGTTAGGGTTACGATTGGACCTAGGGTTAGGGTTATGTTGAGGGCTAGGGTTAGAGAGAAGGTTAGGGTTACTTTTGGACCTAGAGTTAGGGTTATGTTGAGGGCTAGGGTTAGAGATATGGTTAGGGTTACGATTGGACCTAGGGTTAGGGTTATGTTGAGGGCTAGGGTTAGAGATCCGGTTAGGGTTACGATTGGACCTAGGGTTAGGGTTATGTTTACGCCCAGGGTTTGAGATCTGGTTAGGGTTAGATTGGACCTAGGGTTATTGTTATGTTGAGGGCTAGGGTTAGAGATCAGGTTAGTATTACGATTGGACCTAGGGTTACGGTTATGTTTAGGGCTAGGGATACAGATCCGGTTAGGGTTACGATTGGACCTAGGGTTAGGGTTATGTTGAGGGCTAGGGTTAGTGATCAGGTTAGTATCACGATTGGACCTAAGGTTAAGTTTATGTTGAGGGCTAGGGTTCAGATCCGCTTAGGGTTACCATTGGACCTAGGGTTAGCGTAACGTTGAGGGCTAGGGTTAGAGAGACGGTTAGGGTTACGATTGGACCTAGGGTTAGGGTTATGTATAGGGCTAGGGTTAGAGATCAGGTTAGGGTTACGATTGGACCTAGGGTAAGGGTTATGTTGAGGGCTAGGGTTAGAGAGAAGGTTAGGGTTTCAATTGGACCTAGGGTTAGGGTTATGTTGAGGGCTAGGGTTACATATCCGGTTAGGGTTACGATTGGACCTAGGGTTAGGGTTATGTTTAGGGCTAGGGTTAGAGATCCGGTTAGGGTTACTATTGGACGTAGGGTTAGGGTTATGTTGAGGGCTAGGGTTAGAGATCCGGTTAGTATTACGATTGGACCTAGGGTTAGGGTTATGTTGAGGGCTAGAGTTACAGATCCGGTTAGGGTTACGATTTGACCTAGGGTTAGGGTTATGTTGAGGGCTAGGGTTAGAGATCCGGTTAGGGTTACGGTTGGACCTAGGGTTAGGGTTATGTTGAGGGCTAGGGTTAGAGATCAGGTTAGGGTTAAGATTGGACCTAGGGTTATAGTGATGTTGTGGGCTAGGGTATTCCAGTAGTGAAAACACACATTTCTATAAAGACTTTGAAGCAGCAAGCTAAAGCCTTGTGGCTGAGTGTTCTTTCATAGAGAAACATGCATTTCATCCTTCTGGAGTGAATTTTCATGCTGGAGTTCATATGCATTTTATACTGTGCAGAATGTAGCTACCTGCTGGGGGTTGTGTCATAGAAGCACCTTTTCTGCAGGAGCTTATTGGAACATTCATTGTTTGGCTAAGTTATTTAGGGTTGGTTTTGGAAGGTCTTTCAACCTTGGCCAAATCCCGCTTCGTACGCAAGTTTTTAATACCGCTGTTTCCAAGTGTCCACAAACAGCTGCTGCTTGAAACTGTCCACATGCACATCTCGTATACTGGGTGCTCGTTTCACTACCTGGATTTTGGTTTCCTCTTCTTTCTTTGAAATGACAAGTCTTCATTCAGCATTCTACACACACCTTGTACCAGCATCAGTTTGAAGCATGTTGGTGCTCTCAAAACGCTGTGTAACCTATGTAGAGTGTGTTACTCTCCAGCACTGAATACACAACTTAGAGCTCCTTTCACCACAGGCACGCAAACACATCTTTTTGTGAAAGTCCTACTTCAGGTCCCTTGGAAATGTAAGGGTTTCATGGAGGACATGAAGTCAATCATGCTGTTGCACTCTACTACCAATAGAAATGACCTCTTGTACATGCCTGAGTTTCACTGCAAAATGCCCTTGTTTTCTGGTTTCTTGAATGTTCTCAACACATTAGGAGAAAGAGCGTGTTTGAGCAAGATCGATGCAGTGTGCGTTTCCCTAGATTTCAAGTGATTTGGGAAATATAATCCTTATTTTTCCACATTGTGAAAGAAACATGAGGCTTGCAAGAGATTGAAAAAATGCATCCCAAAACGTACTCCAGCGGTGAAAGCACACGTTTCTACAAAGACTTTGAAGTAGCAAGTAAAAGCCAATGGCTGAGTGTTCTTTCAGAGAGAAACATACACATTTCATCCTTCTGGAGTGAATTTTCAACCTGGAATTCATATGCATTTGTACCGTGCAGAATGTAACTACCTGCTCGGGGGTTGTGTCATAGAAGCAACTTTCCTGCAGGAGCTTATTGGAACATTCATTGTTTGGCTAACTTCTTTGGGTTGGTTTTGGAAGGTCTTTCAACTTTAGCCAAATCCGCTTTCTTACGAAATTTTTTCACAGCCCTGTTTCCAAGAGCCCACAAAGAACTGCTGCTTAAAACTCTCCACATGCACATCTCCCATACTGGTGTGCTCGTTTCACTACCTGGATTTTGGTTTCCTCTTCTTTCTTTGAAATTACAAGCCCTCTTTCTGCATGCTACACACACCTTGTAGCAGTTTAGTTTGCAGCATATTGGTGCTCTTAAAACGCTGAGTAACCTGTGTAGAGTGTGTCAATCTCCAGCACTGAATACACAACTTAGAGCTCCTTTCACCACAGACACGCAAACACATCTTTTTGTAAAAGTCCTACTTCTTTACTCTTGGAAATGTAAGGGTTTCATCGAGAACTTGAAGTCAATCATGCTTTTGCACTCTGCAACCAATAGGAATGAACTCTTGTACATACCCGTCTGAATTTCAGTGCAAAATGCCCTTCTTTTCTGGTTTGTTGAAAGTACACAACACATTAGGAGATAGAGCGTGTTTGAAGAAGACTGATGCAGTGTGCGTTTTCCTTAATTTCTTGTGATTTGGGAAACATAATCCGTGATTTTCCACATTGTCTAAGAAACAACATGAGGCTTGCAAGAGATTGAAACAATGCATCCTAAAACTTATTCCAGCAGTGAAAACACACGGTTCTACAAAGACTTGGAAGGAGCAAGCAAAAGAATAGTGGCTGAGTGTCCTTTCAGAGAGAAACACATGCATTTCATCCTTCTGGAGTGAGTTTTCTTGCTGGAATTCATATGCATTTTGTACTGTGCAGAATGTAGCTACCTGCTCGGGGGTTGTGTCATAGATGCACCTTTCCTGTAGGAGCTTATTGGAACTTTCATTGTTTGGCTAAGTTATTTAGGGTTGGTTTTGGAAGGTCTTTCAACTTTGACCAAATCCGCTTTGTACGAAAGTTTTTCACAGCCCTGTTTCCAAGTGTCCACAAAGAGCTGCTGCTTGAAAGTGTCCACATGCACATCTCCCATACTGGTGTGCTCGTTTCACTACCTGGATTTTGGTTTCCTCTTCTTTCTTTGAAATGACAAGTCTTCATTCAGCATGCTACACACAGCTTGTAGCAGTTTCAGTTTGAAGCATGTTGGTGCTCTCAAAACGCTGTGTATCCTGTGTAGAGTGTGTCACTCTACAGCACTGAATACACAACTTAGAGCTCCTTTCAACACAGACACGCAAACACGTCTTTTTGGGAAAGTCCTAACTCAGGTAAATTGGAAATGTAAGGGTTTCATCGAAAACATGAAGACAATCATGCTTTTGAACTCTGCAACCGAAAGAAATGGCTTTTTGTACATGCCATTCTGAATTTCACTGCAAAATGCCCTTCTTTTCTGGTTTGTTGAAAGTTCAAAACACTTTAGGAAATAGAACGTGTTTGAAGAAGACTGATGCAGTGTGCGTTTTCCTGGATTTCAAGTGATTCGGGATACATACTCCTTGTTTTTCCACATTGTCTAGGGAACAACATGAGGCTTGCAAGAGATTGAAAAAATGCATCCTAAAACTTATGCCTGCAGTGAAAACACACGTTTCTACAAAGACTTGGAAGGAGCAAGCAAAAGAATAGTGGCTGAGAGTTCTTTCAGAGAGAAACACACGTATTTCATCCTTCTGTAGAGACAGTTAGGGTTACGATTGGACCTAGGGTTAGGGTTATGTTGAGGGCTAGGGTTAGAGAGAAGGTTAGGGTTACTTTTGGACCTAGGGTTAGGGTTATGTTGAGGGCTAGGGTTAGAGATATGGTTAGGGTTACGATTGGACCTAGGGTTAGGGTTATGTTGAGGGCTAGGGTTAGAGTTCCGGTTAGGGTTACACTTGAACCTAGGGTTAGGGTTATGTTGAGGGCTAGGCTTAGAGAGAAAGTTAGGGTTACAATTGGACCTAGGGTTAGGGTTATGTTGAGGGCTAGGGTTAGAGATCCGGTTAGGGTTACGATTGGACCTAAGGTTAGGGTTATGTTGAGGGCTAGGATTAGAGATCATGTTAGTATTACAATTGGACATAGGGTTAGGGTTATGTTGAGGGCTAGGGTTAGAGAGAAGGTTAGGGTTACTTTTGGACCTAGGGTTAGGGTTATGTTGAGGGCTAGGGTTAGAGATATGGTTAGGGTTACGATTGGACCTAGGGTTAGGGTTATGTTGAGGGCTAGGGTTAGAGATCCGGTTAGGGTTACGATTGGACCTAGGGTTAGGGTTATGTTTAGGCCCAGGGTTTGAGCTCTGGTTAGGGTTAGATTGGACCTAGGGTTAGGGTTATGTTGAGGGCTAGGGTTAGAGATCAGGTTAGTATTCCGATTGGACCTAGGGTTAGGGTTAGGTTTAGGGCTAGGGATACAGATCCGGTTAGGGTTACGATTGGACCTAGGGTTAGGGTTATGTTGAGTGCTAGGGTTAGTGATCAGGTTAGTATTACGATTGGACCTAAGGTTAAGGTTATGTTGAGGGCTAGGGTTCAGATCCGGTTAGGGTTACGTTTGGACCTAGGGTTAGCGTAACGTTGAGGGCTAGGGTTAGAGAGATGGTTAGGGTTACGATTGGACCTAGGGTTAGGGTTATGTTCAGGGCTAGGGTTAGAGATCAGGTTAGGGTGAAGATTGGACCTAGGGTTATACTGATGTTGAGGGCTAGGGTATTCCAGCAGTGAAAACACACATTTCTATAAGGACTTTGAAGCAGCAAGCTGAAGCCTTGTGGGTGAGTGTTCTTTCATAGAGAAACATGCATTTCATCCTTCTGGAGTGAATTTTCATGCTGGAGTTCATATGCATTTTATACTGTGCAGAATGTAGCTACCTGCTGGGGGTTGTGTCATAGAAGCACCTTTTCTGCAGGAGCTTATTGGAACATTCTTTGTTTGGCTAAGTTATTTAGGGTTGGTTTTGGAAGGTCTTTCAACCTTGGCCAAATCCCGCTTCGTACGCAAGTTTTTAATACCGCTGTTTCCAAGTGTCCAGAAACAGCTGCTGCTTGAAACTGTCCACATGCACATCTCGTATACTGGTGTGCTCGTTTCACTACCTGGATTTTGGTTTCCTCTTCTTTCTTTGAAATGACAAGTCTTCATTCAGCATTCTACACACACCTTGTACCAGCTTCAGTTTGAAGCATGTTGGTGCTCTCAAAACGCTGTGTAACCTATGTAGAGTGTGTTACTCTCCAGCACTGAATACACAACTTAGAGCTCCTTTCACCACAGACACGCAAACACATCTTTTTGTGAAAGTCCTACTTCAGGTCCCTTGGAAATGTAAGGGTTTCATGGAGAACATGACGTCAATCATGCTTTTGCACTCTACTACCAATAGAAATGACCTCTTGTACATGCCTGACTGAGTTTCACTGCAAAATGCCCTTGTTTTCTGGTTTCTTGAATGTTCTCAACACATTAGGAGAAAGAGCGTGTTTGAGCAAGATCGATGCAGTGTGCGTTTCCCTAGATTTCAAGTGATTTGGGAAATAGAATCCTTATTTTTCCACATTGTGAAAGAAACATGAGGCTTGCAAGAGATTGAAAAAATGCATCCCAAAACGTACTCCAGCGGTGAAAGCACACGTTTCTTCAAAGACTTGGAAGGAGCAAGCAAAAGCCAATGGCTGAGTGTTCTTTCAGAGAGAAACATACACATTTCATCCTTCTGGAGTGAATTTTCAGCCTGGAATTCATATGCATTTGTACCGTGCAGAATGTAAGTACCTGCTCGGGGGTCGTGTCATAGAAGCAACTTTCCTGCAGGAGCTTATTGGAACATTCATTGTTTGGCTAACTTCTTTGGGTTGGTTTTGGAAGGTCTTTCAACTTTAGCCAAATCCGCTTTCTTACGAAATTTTTTCACAGCCCTGTTTCCAAGAGCCCACAAAGAACTGCTGCTTAAAACTCTCCACATGCACATCTCCCATACTGGTGTGCTCGTTTCACTACCTGGATTTTGGTTTCCTCTTCTTTCTTTGAAATTACAAGCCCTCTTTCTGCATGCTACACACACCTTGTAGCAGTTTCAGTTTGCAGCATATTGGTGCTCTTAAAACGCTGAGTAACCTGTGTAGAGTGTGTCAATCTCCAGCACTGAATACACAACTTAGAGGTCCTTTCACCACAGACACGCAAACACATCTTTTTGTAAAAGTCCTACTTCTTTACTCTTGGAAATGTAAGGGTTTCATCGAGAACTTGAAGTCAATCATGCTTTTGCACTCTGCAACCAATAGGAATGAACTCTTGTACATACCCGTCTGAATTTCAGTGCAAAATGCCCTTCTTTTCTGGTTTGTTGAAAGTTCACAACACATTAGGAGATAGAGCGTGTTTGAAGAAGACTGATGCAGTGTGCGTTTTCCTTTATTTCTTGTGATTTGGGAAACATAATCCGTGATTTTCCACATTGTCTAAGAAACAACATGAGGCTTGCAAGAGATTGAAAATATGCATCCTAAAACTTATTCCAGCAGTGAAAACACACGGTTCTACAAAGACTTGGAAGGAGCAAGCAAAAGAATAGTGGCTGAGTGTCCTTTCAGAGAGAAACACATGCATTTCATCCTTCTGGAGTGAGTTTTCTTGCTGGAATTCATATGCATTTTGTACTGTGCAGAATGTAGCTACCTGCTCGGGGGTTGTGTCATAGATGCACCTTTCCTGTAGGAGCTTATTGGAACTTTCATTGTTTGGCTAAGTTATTTAGGGTTGGTTTTGGAAGGTCTTTCAACTTTGGCCAAATCCGCTTTGTACGAAAGTTTTTCACAGCCCTGTTTCCAAGTGTCCACAAAGAGCTGCTGCTTGAAAGTGTCCACATGCACATCTCCCATACTGGTGTGCTCGTTTCACTACCTGGATTTTGGTTTCCTCTTCTTTCTTTGAAATGACAAGTCTTCATTCAGCATGCTACACACAGCTTGTAGCAGTTTCAGTTTGAAGCATGTTGGTGCTCTCAAAACGCTGTGTATCCTGGGTAGAGTGTGTCACTCTACAGCACTGAATACACAACTTAGAGCTCCTTTCAACACAGACACGCAAACACGTCATTTTGGGAAAGTCCTAACTCAGGTAAATTGGAAATGTAAGGGTTTCATCGAAAACATGAAGACAATCATGCTTTTGAACTCTGCAACCGAAAGAAATGGCTTTTTGTACATGCCATTCTGAATTTCACTGCAAAATGCCCTTCTTTTCTGGTTTGTTGAAAGTTCAAAACACTTTAGGAAATAGAACGTGTTTGAAGAAGACTGATGCAGTGTGCGTTTTCCTGGATTTCAAGTGATTCGGGATACATACTCCTTGTTTTTCCACATTGTCTAAGAAACAACATGAGGCTTGCAAGAGATTGAAAAAATGCATCCTAAAACTTATGCCTGCAGTGAAAACACACGTTTCTACAAAGACTTGGAAGGAGCAAGCAAAAGAATAGTGGCTGAGAGTTCTTTCAGAGAGAAACACACGTATTTCATCCTTCTGTAGAGACGGTTAGTGTTACGATTGGACCTAGGGTAAGGTTATGTTGAGGGCTAGGGTTAGAGAGACGGTTAGGGTTACGATTGGACCTAGGGTTAGGGTTATGTTGAGGGCTAGGGTTAGAGAGAAGGTTAGGGTTACTTTTGGACCTAGGGTTAGGGTTATGTTGAGGGCTAGGGTTAGAGATATGGTTAGAATTACGATTGGACCTAGGGTTAGGGTTATGTTGAGGGCTAGGGTTAGAGATCCGGTTAGGGTTACGATTGGACCTAGGGTTAGGGTTATGTTGATGGCTAGGCTTAGAGAGAAGGTTAGGGTTACAATTGGACCTAGGGTTAGGGTTATGTTGAGGGCTAGGGATAGAGATCCGGTTAGGGTTACGATTGGACCTAGGGTTAGGGTTATGTTGAGGGCTAGGATTAGAGATCATGTTAGTATTACGATTGGACATAGGGTTAGGGTTATGTTGAGGGCTAGGGTTAGAGAGAAGGTTAGGGTTACTTTTGGACCTAGGGTTAGGGTTATGTTGAGGGCTCGGGTTAGAGATATGGTTAGGGTTACGATTGGACCTAGGGTTACGGTTATGTTGAGGGCTAGGGTTAGAGATCCGGTTAGGGTTACGATTGGACCTAGGGTTAGGGTTATGTTGAGGCCCAGGGTTTGAGATCTGGTTAGGGTTAGATTGGACCTAGGGTTAGGGTTATGTTGAGGGCTAGGGTTAGAGATCAGGTTAGTATTACGATAGGACCTAGGGATAGGGTTAGGTTTAGGGCTAGGGATACAGATCCTTTTAGGCTTACGATTGACCTAGGGTTAGGGTTATGTTGAGGGCTAGGGTTAGTGATCAGGTTAGTATTACGATTGGACCTAAGGTTAACGTTATGTTGAGGGCTAGGGTTTAGATTCGGTTAGGGTTACGATTGGACCTAGGGTTAGGGTTATGTTGAGGGCTAGGGTTAGAGATCCGGTTAGTATTATGATTGGACCTAGGGTTAGGGTTATGTTGAGGGCTAGAGTTACAGATCCGGTTGGGGTTACGATTTGAACTAGGGTTAGGGTTATGTTTCGGGCTAGGGTTAGAGATCCGGTTAGGGTTACGGTTGGACCTAGGGTTAGGGTTATGTTGAGGGCTAAGGTTAGAGATCAGGTTAGGGTTAAGATTGGACCTAGGGTTATAGTGATGTTGAGGGCTAGGATTAGAGATCATGTTAGTATTACGATTGGACATAGGGTTAGGGTTATGTTGAGGGCTAGTGTTAGAGGGAAGGTTAGGGTTACTTTTGGACCTAGGGTTAGGGTTATGTTGAGGGCTAGGGTTAGAGATCCGGTTAGGGTTACGATTGGACCTAGGGTTAGGGTTATGTTGAGGGCTAGGGTTAGAGTTCCGGTTAGGGTTACACTTGAACCTAGGGTTAGGGTTATGTTGAGGGCTAGGCTTAGGGATCCGGTTAGGGTTACGATTGGACCTAGGGTTCGGGTTATGTTGCGGGCTAGGATTAGAGATCATGTTAGTATTACGATTGGACATAGGGTTAGGGTTATGTTGAGGGCTAGGGTTAGAGATCCGTTTAGGGTTACGATTGGACCTAGGGTTAGGGTTATGTTGAGGGCTAGGATTAGAGATTATGTTAGTATTACGATTGGACATAGGGTTAGGGTTATGTTGAGGGCTAGGGTTAGAGAGAAGGTTAGGGTTACTTTTGGACCTAGGGTTAGGGTTATGTTGAGGGCTAGGGTTAGAGATATGGTTAGGGTTACAATTGGACCTAGGGTTAGGGTTATGTTGAGGGCTAGGGTTAGAGATCCGGTTAGGGTTACGATTGGACCTAGGGTTAGGGTTATGTTGAGGCCCAGGGTTTGAGATCTGGTTAGGGTTAGATTGGACCTAGGGTTAGGGTTATGTTGAGGGCTAGGGTTAGAGATCAGGTTAGTATTACGATTGGACCTAGGGTTAGGGTTAGGTTTAGGGCTAGGTATACAGATCCGGTTAGGGTTATGATTGGACCTAGGGTTAGGGTTATGTTGAGGGCTAGGGTTAGTGATCAGGTTAGTATTACGATTGGACCTAAGGTTAAGGTTATGTTGAGGGCTAGGGTTCAGATCCGGTTAGGGTTACGATTGGACCTAGGGTTAGCGTAACGTTTAGGGCTAGGGTTAAAGAGACGGTTAGGGTTACGATTGGACCTAGGGTTAGGGTTATGTTGAGGGCTAGGGTTAGAGATATGGTTAGGGTTATGATTGGACCTAGGGTTAGGGTTATGTATAGGGCTAGGGTTAGAGATCAGGTTAGGGTTACGATTGGACCTAGGGTTAGGGTTATGTTGAGGGCTAGGGTACAGATCCGATTAGGGTTACGATTGGACCTAGGGTTAGGGTTATGTTTAGGGCTAGGGTTAGAGATCCGGTTAGGGTTACTATTGGACGTAGGGTTAGGGTTATGTTGAGGGCTAGGGTTAGAGATCCGGTTAGTATTACGATTGGACCTAGGGTTAGGGTTATGTTGAGGGCTAGAGTTACAGATCCGGTTAGGGTTACGATTTGACCTAGGGTTAGGGTTATGTTTAGGGCTAGGGTTAGAGATCCGGTTAGGGTTACTATTGGACGTAGGGTTAGGGTTATGTTGAGGGCTAGGGTTAGAGATCAGGTTAGGGTTAAGATTGGACCTAGGGTTATAGTGATGTTGAGGGCTAGGGTATTCCAGCAGTGAAAACACACATTTCTATAAGGACTTTGAAGCAGCAAGCTGAAGCCTTGTGGGTGAGTGTTCTTTCATAGAGAAACATGCATTTCATCCTTCTGGAGTGAATTTTCATGCTGGAGTTCATATGCATTTTATACTGTGCAGAATGTAGCTACCTGCTGGGGGTTGTGTCATAGAAGCACCTTTTCTGCAGGAGCTTATTGGAACATTCATTGTTTGGCTAAGTTATTTAGGGTTGGTTTTGGAAGGTCTTTCAACCTTGGCCAAATCCCGCTTCGTACGCAAGTTTTTAATACCGCTGTTTCCAAGTGTCCACAAACAGCTGCTGCTTGAAACTGTCCACATGCACATCTCGTATACTGGTGTGCTCGTTTCACTACCTGGATTTTGGTTTCCTCTTCTTTCTTTGAAATGACAAGTCTTCATTCAGCATTCTACACACACCTTGTACCAGCTTCAGTTTGAAGCATGTTGGTGCTCTCAAAACGCTGTGTAACCTATGTAGAGTGTGTTACTCTCCAGCACTGAATACACAACTTAGAGCTCCTTTCACCACAGACACGCAAACACATCTTTTTGTGAAAGTCCTACTTCAGGTCCCTTGGAAATGTAAGGGTTTCATGGAGAACATGACGTCAATCATGCTTTTGCACTCTACTACCAATAGAAATGACCTCTTGTACATGCCTGACTGAGTTTCACTGCAAAATGCCCTTGTTTTCTGGTTTCTTGAATGTTCTCAACACATTAGGAGAAAGAGCGTGTTTGAGCAAGATCGATGCAGTGTGCGTTTCCCTAGATTTCAAGTGATTTGGGAAATATAATCCTTATTTTTCCACATTGTGAAAGAAACATGAGGCTTGCAAGAGATTGAAAAAATGCATCCCAACACGTACTCCAGCGGTGAAAGCACACGTTTCTACAAAGACTTTGAAGTAGCAAGTAGAAGCCAATGGCTGAGTGTTCTTTCAGAGAGAAACATACACATTTCATCCTTCTGGAGTGAATTTTCAGCCTGGAATTCATATGCATTTGTACCGTGCAGAATGTAACTACCTGCTCGGGGGTTGTGTCATAGAAGCAACTTTCCTGCAGGAGCTTATTGGAATATTCATTGTTTGGCTAACTTCTTTGGGTTGGTTTTGGAAGGTCTTTCAACTTTAGCCAAATCCGCTTTCTTACGAAATTTTTTCACAGCCCTGTTTCCAAGAGCCCACAAAGAACTGCTGCTTAAAACTCTCCACATGCACATCTCCCATACTGGTGTGCTCGTTTCACTACCTGGATTTTGGTTTCCTCTTCTTTCTTTGAAATTACAAGCCCTCTTTCTGCATGCTACACACACCTTGTAGCAGTTTCAGTTTGCAGCATATTGGTGCTCTTAAAACGCTGAGTAACCTGTGTAGAGTGTGTCAATCTCCAGCACTGAATACACAACTTAGAGCTCCTTTCACCACAGACACGCAAACACATCTTTTTGTAAAAGTCCTACTTCTTTACTCTTGGAAATGTAAGGGTTTCATCGAGAACTTGAAGTCAATCATGCTTTTGCACTCTGCAACCAATAGGAATGAACTCTTGTACATACCCGTCTGAATTTCAGTGCAAAATGCCCTTCTTTTCTGGTTTGTTGAAAGTTCACAACACATTAGGAGATAGAGCGTGTTTGAAGAAGACTGATGCAGTGTGCGTTTTCCTTTATTTCTTGTGATTTGGGAAACATAATCCGTGATTTTCCACATTGTCTAAGAAACAACATGAGGCTTGCAAGAGATTGAAACAATGCATCCTAAAACTTATTCCAGCAGTGAAAACACACGGTTCTACAAAGACTTGGAAGGAGCAAGCAAAAGAATAGTGGCTGAGTGTCCTTTCAGAGAGAAACACATGCATTTCATCCTTCTGGAGTGAGTTTTCTTGCTGGAATTCATATGCATTTTGTACTGTGCAGAATGTAGCTACCTGCTCGGGGGTTGTGTCATAGATGCACCTTTCCTGTAGGAGCTTATTGGAACTTTCATTGTTTGGCTAAGTTATTTAGGGTTGGTTTTGGAAGGTCTTTCAACTTTGGCCAAATCCGCTTTGTACGAAAGTTTTTCACAGCCCTGTTTCCAAGTGTCCACAAAGAGCTGCTGCTTGAAAGTGTCCACATGCACATCTCCCATACTGGTGTGCTCGTTTCACTACCTGGATTTTGGTTTCCTCTTCTTTCTTTGAAATGACAAGTCTTCATTCAGCATGCTACACACAGCTTGTAGCAGTTTCAGTTTGAAGCATGTTGGTGCTCTCAAAACGCTGTGTATCCTGGGTAGAGTGTGTCACTCTACAGCACTGAATACACAACTTAGAGCTCCTTTCAACACAGATACGCAAACACGTCTTTTTGGGAAAGTCCTAACTCAGGTAAATTGGAAATGTAAGGGTTTCATCGAAAACATGAAGACAATCATGCTTTTGAACTCTGCAACCGAAAGAAATGGCTTTTTGTACATGCCATTCTGAATTTCACTGCAAAATGCCCTTCTTTTCTGGTTTGTTGAAAGTTCAAAACACTTTAGGAAATAGAACGTGTTTGAAGAAGACTGATGCAGTGTGCGTTTTCCTGGATTTCAAGTGATTCGGGATACATACTCCTTGTTTTTCCACATTGTCTAAGAAACAACATGAGACTTGCAAGAGATTGAAAAAATGCATCCTAAAACTTATGCCTGCAGTGAAAACACACGTTTCTACAAAGACTTGGAAGGAGCAAGCAAAAGAATAGTGGCTGAGAGTTCTTGCAGAGAGAAACACACGTATTTCATCCTTCTGTAGAGACGGTTAGGGTTACGATTGGACCTAGGGTAGGGTTATGTTGAGGGCTAGGGTTAGAGAGACGGTTAGGGTTACGATTGGACCTAGGGTTAGGGTTATGTTGCGGGCTAGGGTTAGAGAGAAGGTTAGGGTTACTTTTGGACCTAGGGTTAGGGTTATGTTGAGGGCTAGGGTTAGAGATATGGTTAGGGTTACGATTGGACCTAGGGTTAGGGTTATGTTGAGGGCTAGGGTTAGAGATCCGGTTAGGGTTACGATTGGACCTAGGGTTAGGGTTATGTTGATGGCTAGGCTTAGAGAGAAGGTTAGGGTTACAATTGGACCTAGGGTTAGGGTTATGTTGAGGGCTAGGGTTAGAGATCCGGTTAGGGTTACGATTGGACCTAGGGTTAGGGTTATGTTGAGGGCTAGGATTAGAGATCATGTTAGTATTACGATTGGACATAGGGTTAGGGTTATGTTGAGGGCTAGGGTTAGAGGGAAGGTTAGGGTTACTTTTGGACCTAGGGTTAGGGTTATGTTGAGGGCTAGGGTTAGAGATATGGTTAGGGTTACGATTGGACCTAGGGTTAGGGTTATGTTGAGGGCAAGGATTAGAGATCATGTTAGTATTACGATTGGACATAGGGTTAGGGTTATGTTGAGGGCTAGGGTTAGAGATCCGTTTAGGGTTACGATTGGACCTAGGGTTAGGGTTATGTTGAGGGCTAGGATTAGAGATCATGTTAGTATTACGATTGGACATAGGGTTAGGGTTATGTTGAGGGCTAGGGTTAGAGAGAAGGTTAGGGTTACTTTTGGACCTAGGGTTAGGGTTATGTTGAGGGCTAGGGTTAGAGATATGGTTAGGGTTACAATTGGACCTAGGGTTAGGGTTATGTTGAGGGCTAGGGTAAGAGATCCGGTTAGGGTTACGATTGGACCTAGGGTTAGGGTTATGTTGAGGCCCAGGGTTTGAGATCTGGTTAGGGTTAGATTGGACCTAGGGTTAGGGTTATGTTGAGGGCTAGGGTTAGAGATCAGGTTAGTATTACGATTGGACCTAGGGTTAGGGTTAGGTTTAGGGCTAGGGATACAGATCCGGTTAGGGTTACGATTGGACCTAGGGTTAGGGTTATGTTGAGGGCTAGGGTTAGTGATCAGGTTAGTATTACGATTGGACCTAAGGTTAAGGTTATGTTGAGGGCTAGGGTTCAGATCCGGTTAGGGTTACGATTGGACCTAGGGTTAGCGTAACGTTGAGGGCTAGGGTTAAAGAGACGGTTAGGGTTAGGATTGGACCTAGGGTTAGGGTTATGTTGAGGGCTAGGGTTAGAGATATGGTTAGGGTTATGATTGGACCTAGGGTTAGGGTTATGTATAGGGCTAGGGTTAGAGATCAGGTTAGGGTTACGATTGGACCTAGGGTTAGGGTTATGTTGAGGGCTAGGGTTAGAGAGAAGGTTAGGGTTTCAATTGGACCTAGGGTTAGGGTTATGTTGAGGGCTAGGGTACAGATCCGGTTAGGGTTACGATTGGACCTAGGGTTATGGTTATGTTTAGGGCTAGGGTTAGAGATCCGGTTAGGGTTACTATTGGACGTAGGGTTAGGGTTATGTTGAGGGCTAGGGTTAGAGATCCGGTTAGTATTACGATTGGACCTAGGGTTAGGGTTATGTTGAGGGCTAGAGTTACAGATCCGGTTAGGGTTACGATTTGACCTAGGGTTAGGGTTATGTTTAGGGCTAGGGTTAGAGATCCGGTTAGGGTTACTATTGGACGTAGGGTTAGGGTTATGTTGAGGGCTAGGGTTAGAGATCAGGTTAGGGTTAAGATTGGACCTAGGGTTATAGTGATGTTGAGGGCTAGGGTATTCCAGCAGTGAAAACACACATTTCTATAAGGACTTTGAAGCAGCAAGCTGAAGCCTTGTGCCTGAGTGTTCTTTCATAGAGAAACATGCATTTCATCCTTCTGGAGTGAATTTTCATGCTGGAGTTCATATGCATTTTATACTGTGCAGAATGTAGCTACCTGCTGGGGGTTGTGTCATAGAAGCACCTTTTCTGCAGGAGCTTATTGGAACATTCATTGTTTGGCTAAGTTATTTAGATTTGGTTTTGGAAGGTCTTTCAACCTTGGCCAAATCCCGCTTCGTACGCAAGTTTTTAATACCGCTGTTTCCAAGTGTCCACAAACAGCTGCTGCTTGAAACTGTCCACATGCACATCTCATATACTGGTGTGCTCGTTTCACTACCTGGATTTTGGTTTCCTCTTCTTTCTTTGAAATGACAAGTCTTCATTCAGCATTCTACACACACCTTGTACCAGCTTCAGTTTGAAGCATGTTGGTGCTCTCAAAACGCTGTGTAACCTATGTAGAGTGTGTTACTCTCCAGCACTGAATACACAACTTAGAGCTCCTTTCACCACAGACACGCAAACACATCTTTTTGTGAAAGTCCTACTTCAGGTCCCTTGGAAATGTAAGGGTTTCATGGAGAACATGACGTCAATCATGCTTTTGCACTCTACTACCAATAGAAATGACCTCTTGTACATGCCTGACTGAGTTTCACTGCAAAATGCCCTTGTTTTCTGGTTTCTTGAATGTTCTCAACACATTAGGAGAAAGAGCGTGTTTGAGCAAGATCGATGCAGTGTGCGTTTCCCTAGATTTCAAGTGATTTGGGAAATAGAATCCTTATTTTTCCACATTGTGAAAGAAACATGAGGCTTGCAAGAGATTGAAAAAATGCATCCCAAAACGTACTCCAGCGGTGAAAGCACACGTTTCTACAAAGACTTTGAAGTAGCAAGTAAAAGCCAATGGCTGAGTGTTCTTTCAGAGAGAAACATACACATTTCATCCTTCTGGAGTGAATTTTCAGCCTGGAATTCATATGCATTTGTACCGTGCAGAATGTAAGTACCTGCTCGGGGGTTGTGTCATAGAAGCAACTTTCCTGCAGGAGCTTATTGGAACATTCATTGTTTGGCTAACTTCTTTGGGTTGGTTTTGGAAGGTCTTTCAACTTTAGCCAAATCCGCTTTCTTACGAAATTTTTTCACAGCCCTGTTTCCAAGAGCCCACAAAGAACTGCTGCTTAAAACTCTCCACATGCACATCTCCCATACTGGTGTGCTCGTTTCACTACCTGGATTTTGGTTTCCTCTTCTTTCTTTGAAATTACAAGCCCTCTTTCTGCATGCTACACACACCTTGTAGCAGTTTCAGTTTGCAGCATATTGGTGCTCTTAAAACGCTGAGTAACCTGTGTAGAGTGTGTCAATCTCCAGCACTGAATACACAACTTAGAGCTCCTTTCACCACAGACACGCAAACACATCTTTTTGTAAAAGTCCTACTTCTTTACTCTTGGAAATGTAAGGGTTTCATCGAGAACTTGAAGTCAATCATGCTTTTGCACTCTGCAACCAATAGGAATGAACTCTTGTACATACCCGTCTGAATTTCAGTGCAAAATGCCCTTCTTTTCTGGTTTGTTGAAAGTTCACAACACATTAGGAGATAGAGCGTGTTTGAAGAAGACTGATGCAGTGTGCGTTTTCCTTTATTTCTTGTGATTTGGGAAACATAATCCGTGATTTTCCACATTGTCTAAGAAACAACATGAGGCTTGCAAGAGATTGAAACAATGCATCCTAAAACTTATTCCAGCAGTGAAAACACACGGTTCTACAAAGACTTGGAAGGAGCAAGCAAAAGAATAGTGGCTGAGTGTCCTTTCTGAGAGAAACACATGCATTTCATCCTTCTGGAGTGAGTTTTCTTGCTGGAATTCATATGCATTTTGTACTGTGCAGAATGTAGCTACCTGCTCGGGGGTTGTGTCATAGATGCACCTTTCCTGTAGGAGCTTATTGGAACTTTCATTGTTTGGCTAAGTTATTTAGGGTTGGTTTTGGAAGGTCTTTCAACTTTGGCCAAATCCGCTTTGTACGAAAGTTTTTCACAGCCCTGTTTCCAAGTGTCCACAAAGAGCTGCTGCTTGAAAGTGTCCACATGCACATCTCCCATACTGGTGTGCTCGTTTCACTACCTGGATTTTGGTTTCCTCTTCTTTCTTTGAAATGACAAGTCTTCATTCAGCATGCTACACACAGCTTGTAGCAGTTTCAGTTTGAAGCATGTTGGTGCTCTCAAAACGCTGTGTATCCTGGGTAGAGTGTGTCACTCTACAGCACTGAATACACAACTTAGAGCTCCTTTCAACACAGACACGCAAACACGTCTTTTTGGGAAAGTCCTAACTCAGGTAAATTGGAAATGTAAGGGTTTCATCGAAAACATGAAGACAATCATGCTTTTGAACTCTGCAACCGAAAGAAATGGCTTTTTGTACATGCCATTCTGAATTTCACTGCAAAATGCCCTTCTTTTCTGGTTTGTTGAAAGTTCAAAACACTTTAGGAAATAGAACGTGTTTGAAGAAGACTGATGCAGTGTGCGTTTTCCTGGATTTCAAGTGATTCGGGATACATACTCCTTGTTTTTCCACATTGTCTAGGGAACAACATGAGGCTTGCAAGAGATTGAAAAAATGCATCCTAAAACTTATGCCTGCAGTGAAAACACACGTTTCTACAAAGACTTGGAAGGAGCAAGCAAAAGAATAGTGGCTGAGAGTTCTTTCAGAGAGAAACACACGTATTTCATCCTTCTGTAGAGACAGTTAGGGTTACGATTGGACCTAGGGTAGGGTTATGTTGAGGGCTAGGGTTAGAGAGACGGTTAGGGTTACGATTGGACCTAGGGTTAGGGTTATGTTGAGGGCTAGGGTTAGAGAGAAGGTTAGGGTTACTTTTGGACCTAGGGTTAGGGTTATGTTGAGGGCTAGGGTTAGAGATATGGTTAGGGTTACGATTGGACCTAGGGTTAGGGTTATGTTGAGGGCTAGGGTTAGAGTTCCGGTTAGGGTTACACTTGAACCTAGGGTTAGGGTTATGTTGAGGGCTAGGCTTAGAGAGAAAGTTAGGGTTACAATTGGACCTAGGGTTAGGGTTATGTTGAGGGCTAGGGTTAGAGATCCGGTTAGGGTTACGATTGGACCTAAGGTTAGGGTTATGTTGAGGGCTAGGATTAGAGATCATGTTAGTATTACAATTGGACATAGGGTTAGGGTTATGTTGAGGGCTAGGGTTAGAGAGAAGGTTAGGGTTACTTTTGGACCTAGGGTTAGTGTTATGTTGAGGGCTAGGGTTAGAGATATGGTTAGGGTTACGATTGGACCTAGGGTTAGGGTTATGTTGAGGGCTAGGGTTAGAGTTCCGGTTAGGGTTACACTTGAACCTAGGGTTAGGGTTATGTTGAGGGCTAGACTTAGAGATCCGGTTAGGGTTACGATTGGACCTAGGGTTAGGGTTATGTTGAGGGCTAGGTTTAGAGATCATGTTAGTATTACGATTGCACATAGGGTTAGGGTTATGTTGAGGGCTAGGGTTAGAGATCCGGTTAGGGTTACGATTGGACCTAGGGTTTGGGTTATGTTGAGGGCTAGGATTAGAGATTATGTTAGTATTACGATTGGACATAGGGTTAGGGTTATGTTGAGGGCTAGGGTTAGAGAGAAGGTTAGGGTTACTTTTGGACCTAGGGTTAGGGTTATGTTGAGGGCTAGGGTTAGAGATCCGGTTAGGGTTACGATTGGACCTAGGGTTAGGGTTATGTTGATGGCTAGGCTTAGAGAGAAGGTTAGGGTTACAATCGGACCTAGGGTTAGGGTTATGTTGAGGGCTAGGGTTAGAGATCCGGTTAGGGTTACGATTGGACCTAGGGTTAGGGTTATGTTGAGGGCTAGGATTAGAGATCATGTTAGTATTACGATAGGACATAGGGTTAGGGTTATGTAGAGGGCTAGGGTTAGAGAGAAGGTTAGGGTTACTTTTGGACCTAGGGTTAGGGTTATGTTGAGGGCTAGGGTTAGAGATATGGTTAGGGTTACGATTGGACCTAGGGTTAGGGTTATGTTGAGGGCTAGGGTTAGAGTTCCGGTTACGGTTACACTTGAACCTAGGGTTAGTGTTATGTTGAGGGCTAGGCTTAGAGATCCGGTTAGGGTTACGATTGGACCTAGGGTTTGGGTTATGTTGAGGGCTAGGATTAGAGATCATGTTAGTATTACGATTGGACATAGGGTTAGGGTTATGTTGAGGGCTAGGGTTAGAGATATGGTTAGGGTTACGATTGGACCTAGGGTTAGGGTTATGTTGAGGGCTAGGATTAGAGATCATGTTAGTATTACGATTGGACATAGGGTTAGGGTTATGTTGAGGGCTAGGGTTAGAGATATGGTTAGGGTTACGATTGGACCTAGGGTTAGGGTTATGTTGAGGGCTAGGGTTAGAGATCCGGTTAGGGTTACGATTGGACCTAGGGTTAGGTTTATGTTGAGGCCCAGGGTTTGAGATCTGGTTAGGGTTAGATTGGACCTAGGGTTAGGGTTATGTTGAGGGCTAGGGTTAGAGATCAGGTTAGTATTACGATTGGACCTAGGGTTAGGGTTAGGTTTAGGGCTAGGGATACAGATCCGGTTAGGGTTACGATTGGACCTAGGGTTAGGGTTATGTTGAAGGCTAGGGTTAGTGATCAGGTTAGTATTATGATTGGACCTAAGGTTAAGGTTATGTTGAGGGCTAGGGTTCAGATCCGGTTAGGGTTACGATTGGACCTAGGGTTAGCGTAACGTTGAGGGCTAGGGTTAGAGAGACGGTTAGGGTTACGATTGGACCTAGGGTTAGGGTTATGTTGAGGGCTAGGGTTAGAGATATGGTTAGGGTTATGATTGGACCTAGGGTTAGGGTTATGTATACGGCTAGGGTTAGAGATCAGGTTAGGGTTACGATTGGACCTAGGGTTAGGGTTATGTTGAGGGCTAGGGTTAGAGAGAAGGTTAGGGTTTCAATTGGACCTAGGGTTAGGGTTATGTTGAGGGCTAGGGTACAGATCCGGTTAGGGTTACGATTGGACCTAGGGTTAGGGTTATATTTAGGGCTAGGGTTAGAGATCCGGTTAGTATTACGATTGGACCTAGGGTTAGGGTTATGTTGAGGGCTAGGGTTAGAGATCCGGTTAGGGTTACGATTGGACCTAGGGTTAGGGTTATGTTGAGGGCTAGGGTTAGAGATCAGGTTAGTATTACGATTGGACCTAAGGTTAAGGTTATGTTGAGGGCTAGGGTTCAGATCCGGTTAGGGTTACGATTGGACCTAGGGTTAAGGTTATGTTGAGGTCCAGGGTTAGTGATCAGGTTAGTATTACGATTGGACCTAAGGTTAAGGTTATGTTGAGGGCTAGGGTTCAGATCCGGTTAGGGTTACGATTGGACCTAGGGTTAGCGTAACGTTGAGGGCTAGGGTTAAAGAGACGGTTAGGGTTACGATTGGACCTAGGGTTAGGGTTATGTTGAGGGCTAGGGTTAGAGTTCCGGTTAGGGTTATGATTGGACCTAGGGTTAGGGTTATGTATAGGGATAGGGTTAAAGATCAGGTTAGGGTTACGATTGGACCTAGGGTAAGGGTTATGTTGAGGGCTGGGTTAGAGAGAAGGTTAGGGTTTCAATTGGACCTAGGGTTAGGGTTATGTTGAGGGCTAGGGTACAGATCCGGTTAGGGTTACGATTGGACCTAGGGTTAGGGTTATGTTTAGGGCTAGGGTTAGAGATCCGGTTAGGGTTACTATTGGACGTAGGGTTAGGGTTATGTTGAGGGCTAGGGTTAGAGATCTGGTTAGTATTACGATTGGACCTAGGGTTAGGGTTATGTTGAGGGCTAGAGTTACAGATCCGGTTAGGGTTACGATTTGACCTAGGGTTAGGGTTATGTTTAGGGCTAGGGTTAGAGATCCGGTTAGGGTTACTATTGGACGTAGGGTTAGGGTTATGTTGAGGGCTAGGCTTAGAGATCCGGTTAGGGTTACGGTTGGACCTAGGGTTAGGGTTATGTTGAGGGCTAGGGTTAGAGACCCGGTTAGGGTTACGATTGGACCTAGGGTTAGGGTTATGTTGAGGGCTAGGGTTAGAGAGAAGGTTAGGGTTACTTTTGGACCTAGAGTTAGGGTTATGTTGAGGGCTAGGGTTAGAGATATGGTTAGGGTTACGATTGGACCTAGGGTTAGGGTTATGTTGAGGGCTAGGGTTAGAGATCCGGTTAGGGTTACGATTGGACCTAGGGTTAGGGTTATGTTTACGCCCAGGGTTTGAGATCTGGTTAGGGTTAGATTGGACCTAGGGTTATTGTTATGTTGAGGGCTAGGGTTAGAGATCAGGTTAGTATTACGATTGGACCTAGGGTTACGGTTATGTTTAGGGCTAGGGATACAGATCCGGTTAGGGTTACGATTGGACCTAGGGTTAGGGTTATGTTGAGGGCTAGGGTTAGTGATCAGGTTAGTATCACGATTGGACCTAAGGTTAAGTTTATGTTGAGGGCTAGGGTTCAGATCCGCTTAGGGTTACCATTGGACCTAGGGTTAGCGTAACGTTGAGGGCTAGGGTTAGAGAGACGGTTAGGGTTACGATTGGACCTAGGGTTAGGGTTATGTATAGGGCTAGGGTTAGAGATCAGGTTAGGGTTACTATTGGACCTAGGGTAAGGGTTATGTTGAGGGCTAGGGTTAGAGAGAAGGTTAGGGTTTCAATTGGACCTAGGGTTAGGGTTATGTTGAGGGCTAGGGTTACATATCCGGTTAGGGTTACGATTGGACCTAGGGTTAGGGTTATGTTTAGGGCTAGGGTTAGAGATCCGGTTAGGGTTACTATTGGACGTAGGGTTAGGGTTATGTTGAGGGCTAGGGTTAGAGATCCGGTTAGTATTACGATTGGACCTAGGGTTAGGGTTATGTTGAGGGCTAGAGTTACAGATCCGGTTAGGGTTACGATTTGACCTAGGGTTAGGGTTATGTTGAGGGCTAGGGTTAGAGATCCGGTTAGGGTTACGGTTGGACCTAGGGTTAGGGTTATGTTGAGGGCTAGGGTTAGAGATCAGGTTAGGGTTAAGATTGGACCTAGGGTTATAGTGATGTTGTGGGCTAGGGTATTCAGTAGTGAAAACACACATTTCTATAAAGACTTTGAAGCAGCAAGCTAAAGCCTTGTGGCTGAGTGTTCTTTCATAGAGAAACATGCATTTCATCCTTCTGGAGTGAATTTTCATGCTGGAGTTCATATGCATTTTATACTGTGCAGAATGTAGCTACCTGCTGGGGGTTGTGTCATAGAAGCACCTTTTCTGCAGGAGCTTATTGGAACATTCATTGTTTGGCTAAGTTATTTAGGGTTGGTTTTGGAAGGTCTTTCAACCTTGGCCAAATCCCGCTTCGTACGCAAGTTTTTAATACCGCTGTTTCCAAGTGTCCACAAACAGCTGCTGCTTGAAACTGTCCACATGCACATCTCGTATACTGGGTGCTCGTTTCACTACCTGGATTTTGGTTTCCTCTTCTTTCTTTGAAATGACAAGTCTTCATTCAGCATTCTACACACACCTTGTACCAGCTTCAGTTTGAAGCATGTTGGTGCTCTCAAAACGCTGTGTAACCTATGTAGAGTGTGTTACTCTCCAGCACTGAATACACAACTTAGAGCTCCTTTCACCACAGGCACGCAAACACATCTTTTTGTGAAAGTCCTACTTCAGGTCCCTTGGAAATGTAAGGGTTTCATGGAGGACATGAAGTCAATCATGCTGTTGCACTCTACTACCAATAGAAATGACCTCTTGTACATGCCTGAGTTTCACTGCAAAATGCCCTTGTTTTCTGGTTTCTTGAATGTTCTCAACACATTAGGAGAAAGAGCGTGTTTGAGCAAGATCGATGCAGTGTGCGTTTCCCTAGATTTCAAGTGATTTGGGAAATATAATCCTTATTTTTCCACATTGTGAAAGAAACATGAGGCTTGCAAGAGATTGAAAAAATGCATCCCAACACGTACTCCAGCGGTGAAAGCACACGTTTCTACAAAGACTTTGAAGTAGCAAGTAAAAGCCAATGGCTGAGTGTTCTTTCAGAGAGAAACATACACATTTCATCCTTCTGGAGTGAATTTTCAGCCTGGAATTCATATGCATTTGTACCGTGCAGAATGTAACTACCTGCTCGGGGGTTGTGTCATAGAAGCAACTTTCCTGCAGGAGCTTATTGGAACATTCATTGTTTGGCTAACTTCTTTGGGTTGGTTTTGGAAGGTCTTTCAACTTTAGCCAAATCCGCTTTCTTACGAAATTTTTTCACAGCCCTGTTTCCAAGAGCCCACAAAGAACTGCTGCTTAAAACTCTCCACATGCACATCTCCCATACTGGTGTGCTCGTTTCACTACCTGGATTTTGGTTTCCTCTTCTTTCTTTGAATTTACAAGCCCTCTTTCTGCATGCTACACACACCTTGTAGCAGTTTAGTTTGCAGCATATTGGTGCTCTTAAAACGCTGAGTAACCTGTGTAGAGTGTGTCAATCTCCAGCACTGAATACACAACTTAGAGCTCCTTTCACCACAGACACGCAAACACATCTTTTTGTAAAAGTCCTACTTCTTTACTCTTGGAAATGTAAGGGTTTCATCGAGAACTTGAAGTCAATCATGCTTTTGCACTCTGCAACCAATAGGAATGAACCCTTGTACATACCCGTCTGAATTTCAGTGCAAAATGCCCTTCTTTTCTGGTTTGTTGAAAGTACACAACACATTAGGAGATAGAGCGTGTTTGAAGAAGACTGATGCAGTGTGCGTTTTCCTTAATTTCTTGTGATTTGGGAAACATAATCCGTGATTTTCCACATTGTCTAAGAAACAACATGAGGCTTGCAAGAGATTGAAACAATGCATCCTAAAACTTATTCCAGCAGTGAAAACACACGGTTCTACAAAGACTTGGAAGGAGCAAGCAAAAGAATAGTGGCTGAGTGTCCTTTCAGAGAGAAACACATGCATTTCATCCTTCTGGAGTGAGTTTTCTTGCTGGAATTCATATGCATTTTGTACTGTGCAGAATGTAGCTACCTGCTCGGGGGTTGTGTCATAGATGCACCTTTCCTGTAGGAGCTTATTGGAACTTTCATTGTTTGGCTAAGTTATTTAGGGTTGGTTTTGGAAGGTCTTTCAACTTTGACCAAATCCGCTTTGTACGAAAGTTTTTCACAGCCCTGTTTCCAAGTGTCCACAAAGAGCTGCTGCTTGAAAGTGTCCACATGCACATCTCCCATACTGGTGTGCTCGTTTCACTACCTGGATTTTGGTTTCCTCTTCTTTCTTTGAAATGACAAGTCTTCATTCAGCATGCTACACACAGCTTGTAGCAGTTTCAGTTTGAAGCATGTTGGTGCTCTCAAAACGCTGTGTATCCTGTGTAGAGTGTGTCACTCTACAGCACTGAATACACAACTTAGAGCTCCCTTCAACACAGACACGCAAACACGTCTTTTTGGGAAAGTCCTAACTCAGGTAAATTGGAAATGTAAGGGTTTCATCGAAAACATGAAGACAATCATGCTTTTGAACTCTGCAACCGAAAGAAATGGCTTTTTGTACATGCCATTCTGAATTTCACTGCAAAATGCCCTTCTTTTCTGGTTTGTTGAAAGTTCAAAACACTTTAGGAAATAGAACGTGTTTGAAGAAGACTGATGCAGTGTGCGTTTTCCTGGATTTCAAGTGATTCGGGATACATACTCCTTGTTTTTCCACATTGTCTAAGAAACAACATGAGGCTTGCAAGAGATTGAAAAAATGCATCCTAAAACTTATGCCTGCAGTGAAAACACACGTTTCTACAAAGACTTGGAAGGAGCAAGCAAAAGAATAGTGGCTGAGAGTTCTTTCAGAGAGAAACACACGTATTTCATCCTTCTGTAGAGACGGTTAGGGTTACGATTGGACCTAGGGTAGGGTTATGTTGAGGGCTAGGGTAAGAGAGACGGTTAGGGTTACGATTGGACCTAGGGTTAGGGTTATGTTGAGGGCTAGGGTTAGAGAGAAGGTTAGGGTTACTTTTGGACCTAGGGTTAGGGTTATGTTGAGGGCTAGGGTTAGAGATATGGTTAGGGTTACGATTGGACCTAGGGTTAGGGTTATGTTGAGGGCTAGGGTTAGAGTTCCGGTTAGGGTTACACTTGAACCTAGGGTTAGGGTTATGTTGAGGGCTAGGCTTAGAGAGAAAGTTAGGGTTACAATTGGACCTAGGGTTAGGGTTATGTTGAGGGCTAGGGTTAGAGATCCGGTTAGGGTTACGATTGGACCTAAGGTTAGGGTTATGTTGAGGGCTAGGATTAGAGATCATGTTAGTATTACAATTGGACATAGGGTTAGGGTTATGTTGAGGGCTAGGGTTAGAGAGAAGGTTAGGGTTACTTTTGGACCTAGGGTTAGTGTTATGTTGAGGGCTAGGGTTAGAGATATGGTTAGGGTTACGATTGGACCTAGGGTTAGGGTTATGTTGAGGGCTAGGGTTAGAGTTCCGGTTAGGGTTACACTTGAACCTAGGGTTAGGGTTATGTTGAGGGCTAGACTTAGAGATCCGGTTAGGGTTACGATTGGACCTAGGGTTAGGGTTATGTTGAGGGCTAGGTTTAGAGATCATGTTAGTATTACGATTGCACATAGGGTTAGGGTTATGTTGAGGGCTAGGGTTAGAGATCCGGTTAGGGTTACGATTGGACCTAGGGTTTGGGTTATGTTGAGGGCTAGGATTAGAGATTATGTTAGTATTACGATTGGACATAGGGTTAGGGTTATGTTGAGGGCTAGGGTTAGAGAGAAGGTTAGGGTTACTTTTGGACCTAGGGTTAGGGTTATGTTGAGGGCTAGGGTTAGAGATCCGGTTAGGGTTACGATTGGACCTAGGGTTAGGGTTATGTTGATGGCTAGGCTTAGAGAGAAGGTTAGGGTTACAATCGGACCTAGGGTTAGGGTTATGTTGAGGGCTAGGGTTAGAGATCCGGTTAGGGTTACGATTGGACCTAGGGTTAGGGTTATGTTGAGGGCTAGGATTAGAGATCATGTTAGTATTACGATAGGACATAGGGTTAGGGTTATGTAGAGGGCTAGGGTTAGAGAGAAGGTTAGGGTTACTTTTGGACCTAGGGTTAGGGTTATGTTGAGGGCTAGGGTTAGAGATATGGTTAGGGTTACGATTGGACCTAGGGTTAGGGTTATGTTGAGGGCTAGGGTTAGAGTTCCGGTTACGGTTACACTTGAACCTAGGGTTAGTGTTATGTTGAGGGCTAGGCTTAGAGATCCGGTTAGGGTTACGATTGGACCTAGGGTTAGGGTTATGTTGAGGGCTAGGATTAGAGATCATGTTAGTATTACGATTGGACATAGGGTTAGGGTTATGTTGAGGGCTAGGGTTAGAGATATGGTTAGGGTTACGATTGGACCTAGGGTTAGGGTTATGTTGAGGGCTAGGATTAGAGATCATGTTAGTATTACGATTGGACATAGGGTTAGGGTTATGTTGAGGGCTAGGGTTAGAGATATGGTTAGGGTTACGATTGGACCTAGGGTTAGGGTTATGTTGAGGGCTAGGGTTAGAGATCCGGTTAGGGTTACGATTGGACCTAGGGTTAGGTTTATGTTGAGGCCCAGGGTTTGAGATCTGGTTAGGGTTAGATTGGACCTAGGGTTAGGGTTATGTTGAGGGCTAGGGTTAGAGATCAGGTTAGTATTACGATTGGACCTAGGGTTAGGGTTAGGTTTAGGGCTAGGGATACAGATCCGGTTAGGGTTACGATTGGACCTAGGGTTAGGGTTATGTTGAAGGCTAGGGTTAGTGATCAGGTTAGTATTATGATTGGACCTAAGGTTAAGGTTATGTTGAGGGCTAGGGTTCAGATCCGGTTAGGGTTACGATTGGACCTAGGGTTAGCGTAACGTTGAGGGCTAGGGTTAGAGAGACGGTTAGGGTTACGATTGGACCTAGGGTTAGGGTTATGTTGAGGGCTAGGGTTAGAGATATGGTTAGGGTTATGATTGGACCTAGGGTTAGGGTTATGTATACGGCTAGGGTTAGAGATCAGGTTAGGGTTACGATTGGACCTAGGGTTAGGGTTATGTTGAGGGCTAGGGTTAGAGAGAAGGTTAGGGTTTCAATTGGACCTAGGGTTAGGGTTATGTTGAGGGCTAGGGTACAGATCCGGTTAGGGTTACGATTGGACCTAGGGTTAGGGTTATATTTAGGGCTAGGGTTAGAGATCCGGTTAGTATTACGATTGGACCTAGGGTTAGGGTTATGTTGAGGGCTAGGGTTAGAGATCCGGTTAGGGTTACGATTGGACCTAGGGTTAGGGTTATGTTGAGGGCTAGGGTTAGAGATCAGGTTAGTATTACGATTGGACCTAAGGTTAAGGTTATGTTGAGGGCTAGGGTTCAGATCCGGTTAGGGTTACGATTGGACCTAGGGTTAAGGTTATGTTGAGGTCCAGGGTTAGTGATCAGGTTAGTATTACGATTGGACCTAAGGTTAAGGTTATGTTGAGGGCTAGGGTTCAGATCCGGTTAGGGTTACGATTGGACCTAGGGTTAGCGTAACGTTGAGGGCTAGGGTTAAAGAGACGGTTAGGGTTACGATTGGACCTAGGGTTAGGGTTATGTTGAGGGCTAGGGTTAGAGTTCCGGTTAGGGTTATGATTGGACCTAGGGTTAGGGTTATGTATAGGGATAGGGTTAAAGATCAGGTTAGGGTTACGATTGGACCTAGGGTAAGGGTTATGTTGAGGGCTGGGTTAGAGAGAAGGTTAGGGTTTCAATTGGACCTAGGGTTAGGGTTATGTTGAGGGCTAGGGTACAGATCCGGTTAGGGTTACGATTGGACCTAGGGTTAGGGTTATGTTTAGGGCTAGGGTTAGAGATCCGGTTAGGGTTACTATTGGACGTAGGGTTAGGGTTATGTTGAGGGCTAGGGTTAGAGATCTGGTTAGTATTACGATTGGACCTAGGGTTAGGGTTATGTTGAGGGCTAGAGTTACAGATCCGGTTAGGGTTACGATTTGACCTAGGGTTAGGGTTATGTTTAGGGCTAGGGTTAGAGATCCGGTTAGGGTTACTATTGGACGTAGGGTTAGGGTTATGTTGAGGGCTAGGCTTAGAGATCCGGTTAGGGTTACGGTTGGACCTAGGGTTAGGGTTATGTTGAGGGCTAGGGTTAGAGACCCGGTTAGGGTTACGATTGGACCTAGGGTTAGGGTTATGTTGAGGGCTAGGGTTAGAGAGAAGGTTAGGGTTACTTTTGGACCTAGAGTTAGGGTTATGTTGAGGGCTAGGGTTAGAGATATGGTTAGGGTTACGATTGGACCTAGGGTTAGGGTTATGTTGAGGGCTAGGGTTAGAGATCCGGTTAGGGTTACGATTGGACCTAGGGTTAGGGTTATGTTTACGCCCAGGGTTTGAGATCTGGTTAGGGTTAGATTGGACCTAGGGTTATTGTTATGTTGAGGGCTAGGGTTAGAGATCAGGTTAGTATTACGATTGGACCTAGGGTTACGGTTATGTTTAGGGCTAGGGATACAGATCCGGTTAGGGTTACGATTGGACCTAGGGTTAGGGTTATGTTGAGGGCTAGGGTTAGTGATCAGGTTAGTATCACGATTGGACCTAAGGTTAAGTTTATGTTGAGGGCTAGGGTTCAGATCCGCTTAGGGTTACCATTGGACCTAGGGTTAGCGTAACGTTGAGGGCTAGGGTTAGAGAGACGGTTAGGGTTACGATTGGACCTAGGGTTAGGGTTATGTATAGGGCTAGGGTTAGAGATCAGGTTAGGGTTACTATTGGACCTAGGGTAAGGGTTATGTTGAGGGCTAGGGTTAGAGAGAAGGTTAGGGTTTCAATTGGACCTAGGGTTAGGGTTATGTTGAGGGCTAGGGTTACATATCCGGTTAGGGTTACGATTGGACCTAGGGTTAGGGTTATGTTTAGGGCTAGGGTTAGAGATCCGGTTAGGGTTACTATTGGACGTAGGGTTAGGGTTATGTTGAGGGCTAGGGTTAGAGATCCGGTTAGTATTACGATTGGACCTAGGGTTAGGGTTATGTTGAGGGCTAGAGTTACAGATCCGGTTAGGGTTACGATTTGACCTAGGGTTAGGGTTATGTTGAGGGCTAGGGTTAGAGATCCGGTTAGGGTTACGGTTGGACCTAGGGTTAGGGTTATGTTGAGGGCTAGGGTTAGAGATCAGGTTAGGGTTAAGATTGGACCTAGGGTTATAGTGATGTTGTGGGCTAGGGTATTCAGTAGTGAAAACACACATTTCTATAAAGACTTTGAAGCAGCAAGCTAAAGCCTTGTGGCTGAGTGTTCTTTCATAGAGAAACATGCATTTCATCCTTCTGGAGTGAATTTTCATGCTGGAGTTCATATGCATTTTATACTGTGCAGAATGTAGCTACCTGCTGGGGGTTGTGTCATAGAAGCACCTTTTCTGCAGGAGCTTATTGGAACATTCATTGTTTGGCTAAGTTATTTAGGGTTGGTTTTGGAAGGTCTTTCAACCTTGGCCAAATCCCGCTTCGTACGCAAGTTTTTAATACCGCTGTTTCCAAGTGTCCACAAACAGCTGCTGCTTGAAACTGTCCACATGCACATCTCGTATACTGGGTGCTCGTTTCACTACCTGGATTTTGGTTTCCTCTTCTTTCTTTGAAATGACAAGTCTTCATTCAGCATTCTACACACACCTTGTACCAGCTTCAGTTTGAAGCATGTTGGTGCTCTCAAAACGCTGTGTAACCTATGTAGAGTGTGTTACTCTCCAGCACTGAATACACAACTTAGAGCTCCTTTCACCACAGGCACGCAAACACATCTTTTTGTGAAAGTCCTACTTCAGGTCCCTTGGAAATGTAAGGGTTTCATGGAGGACATGAAGTCAATCATGCTGTTGCACTCTACTACCAATAGAAATGACCTCTTGTACATGCCTGAGTTTCACTGCAAAATGCCCTTGTTTTCTGGTTTCTTGAATGTTCTCAACACATTAGGAGAAAGAGCGTGTTTGAGCAAGATCGATGCAGTGTGCGTTTCCCTAGATTTCAAGTGATTTGGGAAATATAATCCTTATTTTTCCACATTGTGAAAGAAACATGAGGCTTGCAAGAGATTGAAAAAATGCATCCCAACACGTACTCCAGCGGTGAAAGCACACGTTTCTACAAAGACTTTGAAGTAGCAAGTAAAAGCCAATGGCTGAGTGTTCTTTCAGAGAGAAACATACACATTTCATCCTTCTGGAGTGAATTTTCAGCCTGGAATTCATATGCATTTGTACCGTGCAGAATGTAACTACCTGCTCGGGGGTTGTGTCATAGAAGCAACTTTCCTGCAGGAGCTTATTGGAACATTCATTGTTTGGCTAACTTCTTTGGGTTGGTTTTGGAAGGTCTTTCAACTTTAGCCAAATCCGCTTTCTTACGAAATTTTTTCACAGCCCTGTTTCCAAGAGCCCACAAAGAACTGCTGCTTAAAACTCTCCACATGCACATCTCCCATACTGGTGTGCTCGTTTCACTACCTGGATTTTGGTTTCCTCTTCTTTCTTTGAAATTACAAGCCCTCTTTCTGCATGCTACACACACCTTGTAGCAGTTTAGTTTGCAGCATATTGGTGCTCTTAAAACGCTGAGTAACCTGTGTAGAGTGTGTCAATCTCCAGCACTGAATACACAACTTAGAGCTCCTTTCACCACAGACACGCAAACACATCTTTTTGTAAAAGTCCTACTTCTTTACTCTTGGAAATGTAAGGGTTTCATCGAGAACTTGAAGTCAATCATGCTTTTGCACTCTGCAACCAATAGGAATGAACCCTTGTACATACCCGTCTGAATTTCAGTGCAAAATGCCCTTCTTTTCTGGTTTGTTGAAAGTACACAACACATTAGGAGATAGAGCGTGTTTGAAGAAGACTGATGCAGTGTGCGTTTTCCTTAATTTCTTGTGATTTGGGAAACATAATCCGTGATTTTCCACATTGTCTAAGAAACAACATGAGGCTTGCAAGAGATTGAAACAATGCATCCTAAAACTTATTCCAGCAGTGAAAACACACGGTTCTACAAAGACTTGGAAGGAGCAAGCAAAAGAATAGTGGCTGAGTGTCCTTTCAGAGAGAAACACATGCATTTCATCCTTCTGGAGTGAGTTTTCTTGCTGGAATTCATATGCATTTTGTACTGTGCAGAATGTAGCTACCTGCTCGGGGGTTGTGTCATAGATGCACCTTTCCTGTAGGAGCTTATTGGAACTTTCATTGTTTGGCTAAGTTATTTAGGGTTGGTTTTGGAAGGTCTTTCAACTTTGACCAAATCCGCTTTGTACGAAAGTTTTTCACAGCCCTGTTTCCAAGTGTCCACAAAGAGCTGCTGCTTGAAAGTGTCCACATGCACATCTCCCATACTGGTGTGCTCGTTTCACTACCTGGATTTTGGTTTCCTCTTCTTTCTTTGAAATGACAAGTCTTCATTCAGCATGCTACACACAGCTTGTAGCAGTTTCAGTTTGAAGCATGTTGGTGCTCTCAAAACGCTGTGTATCCTGTGTAGAGTGTGTCACTCTACAGCACTGAATACACAACTTAGAGCTCCCTTCAACACAGACACGCAAACACGTCTTTTTGGGAAAGTCCTAACTCAGGTAAATTGGAAATGTAAGGGTTTCATCGAAAACATGAAGACAATCATGCTTTTGAACTCTGCAACCGAAAGAAATGGCTTTTTGTACATGCCATTCTGAATTTCACTGCAAAATGCCCTTCTTTTCTGGTTTGTTGAAAGTTCAAAACACTTTAGGAAATAGAACGTGTTTGAAGAAGACTGATGCAGTGTGCGTTTTCCTGGATTTCAAGTGATTCGGGATACATACTCCTTGTTTTTCCACATTGTCTAAGAAACAACATGAGGCTTGCAAGAGATTGAAAAAATGCATCCTAAAACTTATGCCTGCAGTGAAAACACACGTTTCTACAAAGACTTGGAAGGAGCAAGCAAAAGAATAGTGGCTGAGAGTTCTTTCAGAGAGAAACACACGTATTTCATCCTTCTGTAGAGACGGTTAGGGTTACGATTGGACCTAGGGTAGGGTTATGTTGAGGGCTAGGGTAAGAGAGACGGTTAGGGTTACGATTGGACCTAGGGTTAGGGTTATGTTGAGGGCTAGGGTTAGAGAGAAGGTTAGGGTTACTTTTGGACCTAGGGTTAGGGTTATGTTGAGGGCTAGGGTTAGAGATATGGTTAGGGTTACGATTGGACCCAGGGTTAGGGTTATGTTGAGGGCTAGGGTTAGAGTTCCGGTTAGGGTTACACTTGAACCTAGGGTTAGGGTTATGTTGAGGGCTAGGCTTAGAGAGAAGGTTAGGGTTACAATTGGACCTAGGGTTAGGGTTATGTTGAGGGCTAGGGTTAGAGACCCGGTTAGGGTTACGATTGGACCTAGGGTTAGGGTTATGTTGAGGGCTAGGGTTAGAGAGAAGGTTAGGGTTACTTTTGGACCTAGGGTATGGGTTATGTTGAGGGCTAGGGTTAGAGATATGGTTAGGGTTACGATTGGACCTAGGGTTAGGGTTATGTTGAGGGCTAGGGTTAGAGATCCGGTTAGGGTTACGATTGGACCTAGGGTTAGGGTTATGTTGAGGGCTAGGGTTAGACATCCGGTTAGGGTTACGATTGGACCTAGGGTTAGCGTTATGTTGAGGCCCAGGGTTTGAGATCTGGTTAGGGTTAGATTGGACCTAGGGTTAGGGTTATGTTGAGGGCTAGGGTTAGAGTTCCGGTTAGGGTTACACTTGAACCTAGGGTTATCGTAATGTTGAGGGCTAGGCTTAGAGAGAAGGTTAGGGTTACAATTGGACCTAGGGTTAGGGTTATGTTGAGGGCTAGGGTTAGAGATCCGGTTAGGGTTACGATTGGACCTAGGGTTAGGGTTATGTTGAGGGCTAGGATTAGAGATCATGTTAGTATTACGATTGGACATAGGGTTAGTGTTATGTTGAGGGCTAGGGTTAGAGAGAAGGTTAGGGTTACTTTTGGACCTAGGGTTACGGTTATGTTGAGGGCTAGGATTAGAGATCCGGTTAGGGTTACGATTGGACCTAGGGTTAGGGTTATGTTGAGGGCTAGGGTTAGAGATCCGGTTAGGGTTACGATTGGACATAGGGTTAGGGTTATGTTGAGGGCTACGGTTAGAGAGAAGGTTAGGGTTACTTTTGGACCTAGGGTTAGGGTTATGTTGAGGGCTAGGGTTAGAGATATGGTTAGGGTTGCGATTGGACCTAGGGTTAGGGTTATGTTGAGGGCAAGGGTTAGAGATCCGGTTAGGGTTACGATTGGACCTAGGTTTAGGGTTATGTTGAGGCCCAGGGTTTGAGATCTGGTTAGGGTTAGATTGGACCTAGGGTTAGGGTTATGTGGAGGGCTAGGGTTAGAGATCAGGTTAGTATTACGATTGGACCTAGGGTTAGGGTTATGTTTAGGGCTAGGGATACAGATCCGGTTAGGGTTACGATTGGACCTAGGGTTAGGGTTATGTTGAGGGCTAGGGTTAGTGATCAGATTAGTATTACGATTGGACCTAAGGTTAAGGTTATGTTGAGGGCTAGGGTTCAGATCCGGTTAGTGTTACGATTGGACCTAGGGTTAGCGTAACGTTGAGGGCTAGGGTTAGAGAGACGGTTAGGGTTACGATTGGACCTAGGGTTAGGGTTATGTTGAGGGCTAGGGTTAGAGATATGGTTAGGGTTATGATTGGACCTAGGGTTAGGGTTATGTATAGGGCTAGGGTTAGAGATCAGGTTAGGGTTTCAATTGGACCTAGGGTTAGGGTTATGTTGAGGGCTAGGGTTAGAGAGAAGGTTAGGGTTTCAATTGGACCTAGGGTTAGGGTTATGTTGAGGGCTCGGGTTACAGATCCGGTTAGGGTTACGATTGGACCTAGGGTTAGGGTTATGTTTAGGGCTAGGGTTAGAGATCCGGTTAGGGTTACTATTGGACGTAGGGTTAGGATTATGTTGAGGGCTAGGGTTAGAGATCCACTTAGTATTACGATTGGACCTAGGGTTAGGGTTATGTTGAGGGCTAGAGTTACAGATCCGGTTAGGGTTACGATTTGACCTAGGGTTAGGGTTATGTTGAGGGCTAGGGTTAGAGATCCGGTTAGGGTTACGGTTGGACCTAGGGTTAGGGTTATGTTGAGGGCTAGGGTTAGAGATCAGGTTAGGGTTAATATTGGACCTAGGGTTATAGTGATGTTGTGGGCTAGGGTATTCCAGTAGTGAAAACACACATTTCTATAAAGACTTTGAAGCAGCAAGCTAAAGCCTTGTGGCTGAGTGTTCTTTCATAGAGAAACATGCATTTCATCCTTCTGGAGTGAATTTTCATGCTGGAGTTCATATGCATTTTATACTGTGCAGAATGTAGCTACCTGCTGGGGGTTGTGTCATAGAAGCACCTTTTATGCAGGAGCTTATTGGAACATTCATTGTTTGGCTAAGTTATTTAGGGTTGGTTTTGGAAGGTCTTTCAACCTTGGCCAAATCCCGCTTCGTACGCAAGTTTTTAATACCGCTGTTTCCAAGTGTCCACAAACAGCTGCTGCTTGAAACTGTCCACATGCACATCTCGTATACTGGGTGCTCGTTTCACTACCTGGATTTTGGTTTCCTCTTCTTTCTTTGAAATGACAAGTCTTCATTCAGCATTCTACACACACCTTGTACCAGCTTCAGTTTGAAGCATGTTGGTGCTCTCAAAACGCTGTGTAACCTATGTAGAGTGTGTTACTCTCCAGCACTGAATACACAACTTAGAGCTCCTTTCACCACAGACACGCAAACACATCTTTTTGTGAAAGTCCTACTTCAGGTCCCTTGGAAATGTAAGGGTTTCATGGACGACATGAAGTCAATCATGCTTTTGCACTCTACTACCAATAGAAATGACCTCTTGTACATGCCTGACTGAGTTTCACTGCAAAATGCCCTTGTTTTCTGGTTTCTTGAATGTTCTCAACACATTAGGAGAAAGAGCGTGTTTGAGCAAGATCGATGCAGTGTGCGTTTCCCTAGATTTCAAGTGATTTGGGAAATATAATCCTTATTTTTCCACATTGTGAAAGAAACATGAGGCTTGCAAGAGATTGAAAAAATGCATCCCAACACGTACTCCAGCGGTGAAAGCACACGTTTCTACAAAGACTTTGAAGTAGCAAGTAAAAGCCAATGGCTGAGTGTTCTTTCAGAGAGAAACATACACATTTCATCCTTCTGGAGTGAATTTTCAGCCTGGAATTCATATGCATTTGTACCGTGCAGAATGTAACTACCTGCTCGGGGGTTGTGTCATAGAAGCAACTTTCCTGCAGGAGCTTATTGGAACATTCATTGTTTGGCTAACTTCTTTGGGTTGGTTTTGGAAGGTCTTTCAACTTTAGCCAAATCCGCTTTCTTACGAAATTTTTTCACAGCCCTGTTTCCAAGAGCCCACAAAGAACTGCTGCTTAAAACTCTCCACATGCACATCTCCCATACTGGTGTGCTCGTTTCACTACCTGGATTTTGGTTTCCTCTTCTTTCTTTGAAATTACAAGCCCTCTTTCTGCATGCTACACACACCTTGTAGCAGTTTCAGTTTGCAGCATATTGGTGCTCTTAAAACGCTGAGTAACCTGTGTAGAGTGTGTCAATCTCCAGCACTGAATACACAACTTAGAGCTCCTTTCACCACAGACACGCAAACACATCTTTTTGTAAAAGTCCTACTTCTTTACTCTTGGAAATGTAAGGGTTTCATCGAGAACTTGAAGTCAATCATGCTTTTGCACTCTGCAACCAATAGGAATGAACTCTTGTACATACCCGTCTGAATTTCAGTGCAAAATGCCCTTCTTTTCTGGTTTGTTGAAAGTTCACAACACATTAGGAGATAGAGCGTGTTTGAAGAAGACTGATGCAGTGTGCGTTTTCCTTTATTTCTTGTGATTTGGGAAACATAATCCGTGATTTTCCACATTGTCTAAGAAACAACATGAGGCTTGCAAGAGATTGAAACAATGCATCCTAAAAGTTATTCCAGCAGTGAAAACACACGGTTCTACAAAGACTTGGAAGGAGCAAGCAAAAGAATAGTGGCTGAGTGTCCTTTCAGAGAGAAACACATGCATTTCATCCTTCTGGGTGAGTTTTCTGGCTGGAATTCATATGCATTTTGTACTGTGCAGAATGTAGCTACCTGCTCGGGGGTTGTGTCATAGATGCACCTTTCCTGTAGGAGCTTATTGGAACTTTCATTGTTTGGCTAAGTTATTTAGGGTTGGTTTTGGAAGGTCTTTCAACTTTGACCAAATCCGCTTTGTACGAAAGTTTTTCACAGCCCTGTTTCCAAGTGTCCACAAAGAGCTGCTGCTTGAAAGTGTCCACATGCACATCTCCCATACTGGTGTGCTCGTTTCACTACCTGGATTTTGGTTTCCTCTTCTTTCTTTGAAATGACAAGTCTTCATTCAGCATGCTACACACAGCTTGTAGCAGTTTCAGTTTGAAGCATGTTGGTGCTCTCAAAACGCTGTGTATCCTGTGTAGAGTGTGTCACTCTACAACACTGAATACACAACTTAGAGCTCCTTTCAACACAGACACGCAAACACGTCTTTTTGGGAAAGTCCTAACTCAGGTAAATTGGAAATGTAAGGGTTTCATCGAAAACATGAAGACAATCATGCTTTTGAACTCTGCAACCGAAAGAAATGGCTTTTTCTACATGCCATTCTGAATTTCACTGCAAAATGCCCTTCTTTTCTGGTTTGTTGAAAGTTCAAAACACTTTAGGAAATAGAACGTGTTTGAAGAAGACTGATGCAGTGTGCGTTTTCCTGGATTTCAAGTGATTCGGGATACATACTCCTTGTTTTTCCACATTGTCTAAGAAACAACATGAGGCTTGCAAGAGATTGAAAAAATGCATCCTAAAACTTATGCCTGCAGTGAAAACACACGTTTCTACAAAGACTTGGAAGGAGCAAGCAAAAGAATAGTGGCTGAGAGTTCTTTCAGAGAGAAACACACGTATTTCATCCTTCTGTAGAGACGGTTAGGGTTACGATTGGACCTAGGGTAGGGTTATGTTGAGGGCTAGGGTTAGAGAGACGGTTAGGGTTACGATTGGACCTAGGGTTAGGGTTATGTTGAGGGCTAGGGTTAGAGAGAAGGTTAGGGTTACTTTTGGACCTAGGGTTAGGGTTATGTTGAGGGCTAGGGTTAGAGATATGGTTAGGGTTACGATTGGACCCAGGGTTAGGGTTATGTTGAGGGCTAGGGTTAGAGTTCCGGTTAGGGTTACACTTGAACCTAGGGTTAGGGTTATGTTGAGGGCTAGGCTTAGAGAGAAGGTTAGGGTTACAATTGGACCTAGGGTTAGGGTTATGTTGAGGGCTAGGGTTAGAGACCCGGTTAGGGTTACGATTGGACCTAGGGTTAGGGTTATGTTGAGGGCTAGGGTTAGAGAGAAGGTTAGGGTTACTTTTGGACCTAGGGTAAGGGTTATCTTGAGGGCTAGGGTTAGAGATATGGTTAGGGTTACGATTGGACCTAGGGTTAGGGTTATGTTGAGGGCTAGGGTTAGACATCCGGTTAGGGTTACGATTGGACCTAGGGTTAGCGTTATGTTGAGGCCCAGGGTTTGAGATCTGGTTAGGGTTAGATTGGACCTAGGGTTAGGGTTATGTTGAGGGCTAGGGTTAGAGTTCCGGTTAGGGTTACACTTGAACCTAGGGTTATCGTAACGTTGAGGGCTAGGCTTAGAGAGAAGGTTAGGGTTACGATTGGACCTAGGGTTAGGGTTATGTTGAGGGCTAGGGTTAGAGATCCGGTTAGGGTTACGATTGGACCTAGGGTTAGGGTTATGTTGAGGGCTAGGATTAGAGATCATGTTAGTATTACGATTGGACATAGGGTTAGTGTTATGTTGAGGGCTAGGGTTAGAGAGAAGGTTAGGGTTACTTTTGGACCTAGGGTTACGGTTATGTTGAGGGCTAGGATTAGAGATCCGGTTAGGGTTACGATTGGACCTAGGGTTAGGGTTATGTTGAGGGCTAGGGTTAGAGATCCGGTTAGGGTTACGATTGGACATAGGGTTAGGGTTATGTTGAGGGCTACGGTTAGAGAGAAGGTTAGGGTTACTTTTGGACCTAGGGTTAGGGTTATGTTGAGGGCTAGGGTTAGAGATATGGTTAGGGTTACGATTGGACCTAGGGTTAGGGTTATGTTGAGGGCAAGGGTTAGAGATCCGGTTAGGGTTACGATTGGACCTAGGTTTAGGGTTATGTTGAGGCCCAGGGTTTGAGATCTGGTTAGGGTTAGATTGGACCTAGGGTTAGGGTTATGTGGAGGGCTAGGGTTAGAGATCAGGTTAGTATTACGATTGGACCTAGGGTTAGGGTTATGTTTAGGGCTAGGGATACAGATCCGGTTAGGGTTACGATTGGACCTAGGGTTAGGGTTATGTTGAGGGCTAGGGTTAGTGATCAGATTAGTATTACGATTGGACCTAAGGTTAAGGTTATGTTGAGGGCTAGGGTTCAGATCCGGTTAGTGTTACGATTGGACCTAGGGTTAGCGTAACGTTGAGGGCTAGGGTTAGAGAGACGGTTAGGGTTACGATTGGACCTAGGGTTAGGGTTATGTTGAGGGCTAGGGTTAGAGATATGGTTAGGGTTATGATTGGACCTAGGGTTAGGGTTATGTTGAGGGCTAGGGTTAGAGATCAGGTTAGGGTTTCAATTGGACCTAGGATTAGGGTTATGTTGAGGGCTAGGGTTAGAGAGAAGGTTAGGGTTTCAATTGGACCTAGGGTTAGGGTTATGTTGAGGGCTCGGGTTACAGATCCGGTTAGGGTTACGATTGGACCTAGGGTTAGGGTTATGTTTAGGGCTAGGGTTAGAGATCCGGTTAGGGTTACTATTGGACGTAGGGTTAGGATTATGTTGAGGGCTAGGGTTAGAGATCCACTTAGTATTACGATTGGACCTAGGGTTAGGGTTATGTTGAGGGCTAGAGTTACAGATCCGGTTAGGGTTACGATTTGACCTAGGGTTAGGGTTATGTTGAGGGCTAGGGTTAGAGATCCGGTTAGGGTTACGGTTGGACCTAGGGTTAGGGTTATGTTGAGGGCTAGGGTTAGAGATCAGGTTAGGGTTAATATTGGACCTAGGGTTATAGTGATGTTGTGGGCTAGGGTATTCCAGTAGTGAAAACACACATTTCTATAAAGACTTTGAAGCAGCAAGCTAAAGCCTTGTGGCTGAGTGTTCTTTCATAGAGAAACATGCATTTCATCCTTCTGGAGTGAATTTTCATGCTGGAGTTCATATGCATTTTATACTGTGCAGAATGTAGCTACCTGCTGGGGGTTGTGTCATAGAAGCACCTTTTATGCAGGAGCTTATTGGAACATTCATTGTTTGGCTAAGTTATTTAGGGTTGGTTTTGGAAGGTCTTTCAACCTTGGCCAAATCCCGCTTCGTACGCAAGTTTTTAATACCGCTGTTTCCAAGTGTCCACAAACAGCTGCTGCTTGAAACTGTCCACATGCACATCTCGTATACTGGGTGCTCGTTTCACTACCTGGATTTTGGTTTCCTCTTCTTTCTTTGAAATGACAAGTCTTCATTCAGCATTCTACACACACCTTGTACCAGCTTCAGTTTGAAGCATGTTGGTGCTCTCAAAACGCTGTGTAACCTATGTAGAGTGTGTTACTCTCCAGCACTGAATACACAACTTAGAGCTCCTTTCACCACAGACACGCAAACACATCTTTTTGTGAAAGTCCTACTTCAGGTCCCTTGGAAATGTAAGGGTTTCATGGACGACATGAAGTCAATCATGCTTTTGCACTCTACTACCAATAGAAATGACCTCTTGTACATGCCTGACTGAGTTTCACTGCAAAATGCCCTTGTTTTCTGGTTTCTTGAATGTTCTCAACACATTAGGAGAAAGAGCGTGTTTGAGCAAGATCGATGCAGTGTGCGTTTCCCTAGATTTCAAGTGATTTGGGAAATATAATCCTTATTTTTCCACATTGTGAAAGAAACATGAGGCTTGCAAGAGATTGAAAAAATGCATCCCAACACGTACTCCAGCGGTGAAAGCACACGTTTCTACAAAGACTTTGAAGTAGCAAGTAAAAGCCAATGGCTGAGTGTTCTTTCAGAGAGAAACATACACATTTCATCCTTCTGGAGTGAATTTTCAGCCTGGAATTCATATGCATTTGTACCGTGCAGAATGTAACTACCTGCTCGGGGGTTGTGTCATAGAAGCAACTTTCCTGCAGGAGCTTATTGGAACATTCATTGTTTGGCTAACTTCTTTGGGTTGGTTTTGGAAGGTCTTTCAACTTTAGCCAAATCCGCTTTCTTACGAAATTTTTTCACAGCCCTGTTTCCAAGAGCCCACAAAGAACTGCTGCTTAAAACTCTCCACATGCACATCTCCCATACTGGTGTGCTCGTTTCACTACCTGGATTTTGGTTTCCTCTTCTTTCTTTGAAATTACAAGCCCTCTTTCTGCATGCTACACACACCTTGTAGCAGTTTCAGTTTGCAGCATATTGGTGCTCTTAAAACGCTGAGTAACCTGTGTAGAGTGTGTCAATCTCCAGCACTGAATACACAACTTAGAGCTCCTTTCACCACAGACACGCAAACACATCTTTTGGTAAAAGTCCTACTTCTTTACTCTTGGAAATGTAAGGGTTTCATCGAGAACTTGAAGTCAATCATGCTTTTGCACTCTGCAACCAATAGGAATGAACCCTTGTACATACCCGTCTGAATTTCAGTGCAAAATGCCCTTCTTTTCTGGTTTGTTGAAAGTTCACAACACATTAGGAGATAGAGCGTGTTTGAAGAAGACTGGTGCAGTGTGCGTTTTCCTTTATTTCTTGTGATTTGGGAAACATAATCCGTGATTTTCCACATTGTCTAAGAAACAACATGAGGCTTGCAAGAGATTGAAACAATGCATCCTAAAACTTATTCCAGCAGTGAAAACACACGGTTCTACAAAGACTTGGAAGGAGCAAGCAAAAGAATAGTGGCTGAGTGTCCTTTCAGAGAGAAACACATGCATTTCATCCTTCTGGGTGAGTTTTCTTGCTGGAATTCATATGCATTTTGTACTGTGCAGAATGTAGCTACCTGCTCGGGGGTTGTGTCATAGATGCACCTTTCCTGTAGGAGCTTATTGGAACTTTCATTGTTTGGCTAAGTTATTTAGGGTTGGTTTTGGAAGGTCTTTCAACTTTGGCCAAATCCGCTTTGTACGAAAGTTTTTCACAGCCCTGTTTCCAAGTGTCCACAAAGAGCTGCTGCTTGAAAGTGTCCACATGCACATCTCCCATACTGGTGTGCTCGTTTCACTACCTGGATTTTGGTTTCCTCTTCTTTCTTTGAAATGACAAGTCTTCATTCAGCATGCTACACACAGCTTGTAGCAGTTTCAGTTTGAAGCATGTTGGTGCTCTCAAAACGCTGTGTATCCTGTGTAGAGTGTGTCACTCTACAACACTGAATACACAACTTAGAGCTCCTTTCAACACAGACACGCAAACACGTCTTTTTGGGAAAGTCCTAACTCAGGTAAATTGGAAATGTAAGGGTTTCATCGAAAACATGAAGACAATCATGCTTTTGAACTCTGCAACCGAAAGAAATGGCTTTTTGTACATGCCATTCTGAATTTCACTGCAAAATGCCCTTCTTTTCTGGTTTGTTGAAAGTTCAAAACACTTTAGGAAATAGAACGTGTTTGAAGAAGACTGATGCAGTGTGCGTTTTCCTGGATTTCAAGTGATTCGGGATACATACTCCTTGTTTTTCCACATTGTCTAAGAAACAACATGAGGCTTGCAAGAGATTGAAAAAATGCATCCTAAAACTTATGCCTGCAGTGAAAACACACGTTTCTACAAAGACTTGGAAGGAGCAAGCAAAAGAATAGTGGCTGAGAGTTCTTTCAGAGAGAAACACACGTATTTCATCCTTCTGTAGAGACGGTTAGGGTTACGATTGGACCTAGGGTAGGGTTATGTTGAGGGCTAGGGTTAGAGAGACGGTTAGGGTTACGATTGGACCTAGGGTTAGGCTTATGTTGAGGGCTAGGGTTAGAGAGAAGGTTAGGGTTACTTTTGGACCTAGGGTTAGGGTTATGTTGAGGGCTAGGGTTAGAGATATGGTTAGGGTTACGATTGGACCTAGGGTTAGGGTTATGTTGAGGGCTACGGTTAGAGAGAAGGTTAGGGTTACTTTTGGACCTAGGGTTAGGGTTATGTTGAGGGCTAGGGTTAGAGATCCGGTTAGGGTTACGATTGGACCAAGGGTTAGGGTTATGTTGAGGGCTAGGGTTAGAGATCCGGTTAGGGTTACGATTGGACATAGGGTTAGGGTTATGTTGAGGGCTAGGGTTAGAGAGAAGGTTAGGGTTACTTTTGGACCTAGGGTTAGGGTTATGTTGAGGCCCAGGGTTTGAGATCTGGTTAGGGTTAGATTGGACCTAGGGTTAGGGTTATGTTGAGGGCTAGGGTTAGAGATTAGGTTAGTATTACGATTGGACCTAGGGTTAGGGTTATTTTTAGGGCTAGGGATACAGATCCGGTTAGGGTTACGATTGGACCTAGGGTTAGGGTTATGTATAGGGCTAGGGTTAGAGATCAGGTTAGGGTTACGTTTGGACCTAGGGTTAGGGTTATGTTGAGGGCTAGGGTTAGAGAGAAGGCTAGGGTTTCAATTGGACCTAGGGTTAGGGTTATGTTGAGGGCTAGGGTTACAGATCCGGTTAGGGTTACGATTGGACCTAGGGTTAGGGTTATGTTTAGGGCTAGGGTTAGAGATCCGGTTAGGGTTACTATTGGACGTAGGGTTAGGGTTATGTTGAGGTCTAGGGTTAGAGATCCGGTTAGTATTACGTTGGACCTAGGGTTAGGGTTATGTTGAGGGCTAGAGTTACAGATCCGGTTAGGGTTACGATTTGACCTAGGGTTAGGGTTATGTTTAGGGCTAGGGTTAGAGATCCGGTTAGGGTTACTATTGGACGTAGGGTTAGGGTTATATTGAGGGCTAGGCTTAGAGATCCGGTTAGGGTTACGGTTGGACCTAGGGTTAGGGTTATGTTGAGGGCTAGGGTTAGAGATCAGGTTAGGGTTAAGATTGGACCTAGGGTTATAGTGATGTTGAGGGCTAGGGTATTCCAGCAGTGAAAACACACATTTCTATAAAGACTTTGAAGCAGCAAGCTAAAGCCTTGTGGCTGAGTGTTCTTTCATAGAGAAACATGCATTTCATCCTTCTGGAGTGAATTTTCATGCTGGAGTTCATATGCATTTTATACTGTGCAGAATGTAGCTACCTGCTGGGGGTTGTGTCATAGAAGCACCTTTTATGCAGGAGCTTATTGGAACATTCATTGTTTGGCTAAGTTATTTAGGGTTGGTTTTGGAAGGTCTTTCAACCTTGGTCAAATCCCGCTTCGTACGCAAGTTTTTAATAGCGCTGTTTCCAAGTGTCCACAAAGAGCTGCTGCTTGAAACTGTCCACATGCACATCTCGTATACTGGTGTGCTCGTTTCACTACCTGGATTTTGGTTTCCTCTTCTTTCTTTGAAATGACAAGTCTTCATTCAGCATTCTACACACACCTTGTACCAGCTTCAGTTTGAAGCATGTTGGTGCTCTCAAAACGCTGTGTAACCTATGTAGAGTGTGTTACTCTCCAGCACTGAATACACAACTTAGAGCTCCTTTCACCACAGACACGCAAACACATCTTTTTGTGAAAGTCCTACTTCAGGTCCCTTGGAAATGTAAGGGTTTCATGGACGACATGAAGTCAATCATGCTTTTGCACTCTACTACCAATAGAAATGACCTCTTGTACATGCCTGACTGAGTTTCACTGCAAAATGCCCTTGTTTTCTGGTTTCTTGAATGTTCTCAACACATTAGGAGAAAGAGCGTGTTTGAGCAAGATCGATGCAGTGTGCGTTTCCCTAGATTTCAAGTGATTTGGGAAATATAATCCTTATTTTTCCACATTGTGAAAGAAACATGAGGCTTGCAAGAGATTGAAAAAATGCATCCCAACACGTACTCCAGCGGTGAAAGCACACGTTTCTACAAAGACTTTGAAGTAGCAAGTAAAAGCCAATGGCTGAGTGTTCTTTCAGAGAGAAACATACACATTTCATCCTTCTGGAGTGAATTTTCAGCCTGGAATTCATATGCATTTGTACCGTGCAGAATGTAACTACCTGCTCGGGGGTTGTGTCATAGAAGCAACTTTCCTGCAGGAGCTTATTGGAACATTCATTGTTTGGCTAACTTCTTTGGGTTGGTTTTGGAAGGTCTTTCAACTTTAGCCAAATCCGCTTTCTTACGAAATTTTTTCACAGCCCTGTTTCCAAGAGCCCACAAAGAACTGCTGCTTAAAACTCTCCACATGCACATCTCCCATACTGGTGTGCTCGTTTCACTACCTGGATTTTGGTTTCCTCTTCTTTCTTTGAAATTACAAGCCCTCTTTCTGCATGCTACACACACCTTGTAGCAGTTTCAGTTTGCAGCATATTGGTGCTCTTAAAACCCTGAGTAACCTGTGTAGAGTGTGTCAATCTCCAGCACTGAATACACAACTTAGAGCTCCTTTCACCACAGACACGCAAACACATCTTTTTGTAAAAGTCCTACTTCTTTACTCTTGGAAATGTAAGGGTTTCATCGAGAACTTGAAGTCAATCATGCTTTTGCACTCTGCAACCAATAGGAATGAACTCTTGTACATACCCGTCTGAATTTCAGTGCAAAATGCCCTTCTTTTCTGGTTTGTTGAAAGTTCACAACACATTAGGAGATAGAGCGTGTTTGAAGAAGACTGAAGCAGTGTGCGTTTTCCTTTATTTCTTGTGATTTGGGAAACATAATCCGTGATTTTCCACATTGTCTAAGAAACAACATGAGGCTTGCAAGAGATTGAAACAATGCATCCTAAAACTTATTCCAGCAGTGAAAACACACGGTTCTACAAAGACTTGGAAGGAGCAAGCAAAAGAATAGTGGCTGAGTGTCCTTTCAGAGAGAAACACATGCATTTCATCCTTCTGGGTGAGTTTTCTTGCTGGAATTCATATGCATTTTGTACTGTGCAGAATGTAGCTACCTGCTCGGGGGTTGTGTCATAGATGCACCTTTCCTGTAGGAGCTTATTGGAACTTTCATTGTTTGGCTAAGTTATTTAGGGTTGGTTTTGGAAGGTCTTTCAACTTTGGCCAAATCCGCTTTGTACGAAAGTTTTTCACAGCCCTGTTTCCAAGTGTCCACAAAGAGCTGCTGCTTGAAAGTGTCCACATGCACATCTCCCATACTGGTTTGCTCGTTTCACTACCTGGATTTTGGTTTCCTCTTCTTTCTTTGAAATGACAAGTCTTCATTCAGCATGCTACACACAGCTTGTAGCAGTTTCAGTTTGAAGCATGTTGGTGCTCTCAAAACGCTGTGTATCCTGTGTAGAGTGTGTCACTCTACAACACTGAATACACAACTTAGAGCTCCTTTCAACACAGACACGCAAACACGTCTTTTTGGGAAAGTCCTAACTCAGGTAAATTGGAAATGTAAGGGTTTCATCGAAAACATGAAGACAATCATGCTTTTGAACTCTGCAACCGAAAGAAATGGCTTTTTGTACATGCCATTCTGAATTTCACTGCAAAATGCCCTTCTTTTCTGGTTTGTTGAAAGTTCAAAACACTTTAGGAAATAGAACGTGTTTGAAGAAGACTGATGCAGTGTGCGTTTTCCTGGATTTCAAGTGATTCGGGATACATACTCCTTGTTTTTCCACATTGTCTAAGAAACAACATGAGGCTTGCAAGAGATTGAAAAAATGCATCCTAAAACTTATGCCTGCAGTGAAAACACACGTTTCTACAAAGACTTGGAAGGAGCAAGCAAAAGAATAGTGGCTGAGAGTTCTTTCAGAGAGAAACACACGTATTTCATCCTTCTGTAGAGACGGTTAGGGTTACGATTGGACCTAGGGTAGGGTTATGTTGAGGGCTAGGGTTAGAGAGACGGTTAGGGTTACGATTGGACCTAGGGTTAGGCTTATGTTGAGGGCTAGGGTTAGAGAGAAGGTTAGGGTTACTTTTGGACCTAGGGTTAGGGTTATGTTGAGGGCTAGGGTTAGAGATATGGTTAGGGTTACGATTGGACCTAGGGTTAGGGTTATGTTGAGGGCTACGGTTAGAGAGAAGGTTAGGGTTACTTTTGGACCTAGGGTTAGGGTTATGTTGAGGGCTAGGGTTAGAGATCCGGTTAGGGTTACGATTGGACCAAGGGTTAGGGTTATGTTGAGGGCTAGGGTTAGAGATCCGGTTAGGGTTACGATTGGACATAGGGTTAGGGTTATGTTGAGGGCTAGGGTTAGAGAGAAGGTTAGGGTTACTTTTGGACCTAGGGTTAGGGTTATGTTGAGGCCCAGGGTTTGAGATCTGGTTAGGGTTAGATTGGACCTAGGGTTAGGGTTATGTTGAGGGCTAGGGTTAGAGATTAGGTTAGTATTACGATTGGACCTAGGGTTAGGGTTATTTTTAGGGCTAGGGATACAGATCCGGTTAGGGTTACGATTGGACCTAGGGTTAGGGTTATGTATAGGGCTAGGGTTAGAGATCAGGTTAGGGTTACGTTTGGACCTAGGGTTAGGGTTATGTTGAGGGCTAGGGTTAGAGAGAAGGCTAGGGTTTCAATTGGACCTAGGGTTAGGGTTATGTTGAGGGCTAGGGTTACAGATCCGGTTAGGGTTACGATTGGACCTAGGGTTAGGGTTATGTTTAGGGCTAGGGTTAGAGATCCGGTTAGGGTTACTATTGGACGTAGGGTTAGGGTTATGTTGAGGTCTAGGGTTAGAGATCCGGTTAGTATTACGTTGGACCTAGGGTTAGGGTTATGTTGAGGGCTAGAGTTACAGATCCGGTTAGGGTTACGATTTGACCTAGGGTTAGGGTTATGTTTAGGGCTAGGGTTAGAGATCCGGTTAGGGTTACTATTGGACGTAGGGTTAGGGTTATATTGAGGGCTAGGCTTAGAGATCCGGTTAGGGTTACGGTTGGACCTAGGGTTAGGGTTATGTTGAGGGCTAGGGTTAGAGATCAGGTTAGGGTTAAGATTGGACCTAGGGTTATAGTGATGTTGAGGGCTAGGGTATTCCAGCAGTGAAAACACACATTTCTATAAAGACTTTGAAGCAGCAAGCTAAAGCCTTGTGGCTGAGTGTTCTTTCATAGAGAAACATGCATTTCATCCTTCTGGAGTGAATTTTCATGCTGGAGTTCATATGCATTTTATACTGTGCAGAATGTAGCTACCTGCTGGGGGTTGTGTCATAGAAGCACCTTTTATGCAGGAGCTTATTGGAACATTCATTGTTTGGCTAAGTTATTTAGGGTTGGTTTTGGAAGGTCTTTCAACCTTGGTCAAATCCCGCTTCGTACGCAAGTTTTTAATAGCGCTGTTTCCAAGTGTCCACAAAGAGCTGCTGCTTGAAACTGTCCACATGCACATCTCGTATACTGGTGTGCTCGTTTCACTACCTGGATTTTGGTTTCCTCTTCTTTCTTTGAAATGACAAGTCTTCATTCAGCATTCTACACACACCTTGTACCAGCTTCAGTTTGAAGCATGTTGGTGCTCTCAAAACGCTGTGTAACCTATGTAGAGTGTGTTACTCTCCAGCACTGAATACACAACTTAGAGCTCCTTTCACCACAGACACGCAAACACATCTTTTTGTGAAAGTCCTACTTCAGGTCCCTTGGAAATGTAAGGGTTTCATGGACGACATGAAGTCAATCATGCTTTTGCACTCTACTACCAATAGAAATGACCTCTTGTACATGCCTGACTGAGTTTCACTGCAAAATGCCCTTGTTTTCTGGTTTCTTGAATGTTCTCAACACATTAGGAGAAAGAGCGTGTTTGAGCAAGATCGATGCAGTGTGCGTTTCCCTAGATTTCAAGTGATTTGGGAAATATAATCCTTATTTTTCCACATTGTGAAAGAAACATGAGGCTTGCAAGAGATTGAAAAAATGCATCCCAACACGTACTCCAGCGGTGAAAGCACACGTTTCTACAAAGACTTTGAAGTAGCAAGTAAAAGCCAATGGCTGAGTGTTCTTTCAGAGAGAAACATACACATTTCATCCTTCTGGAGTGAATTTTCAGCCTGGAATTCATATGCATTTGTACCGTGCAGAATGTAACTACCTGCTCGGGGGTTGTGTCATAGAAGCAACTTTCCTGCAGGAGCTTATTGGAACATTCATTGTTTGGCTAACTTCTTTGGGTTGGTTTTGGAAGGTCTTTCAACTTTAGCCAAATCCGCTTTCTTACGAAATTTTTTCACAGCCCTGTTTCCAAGAGCCCACAAAGAACTGCTGCTTAAAACTCTCCACATGCACATCTCCCATACTGGTGTGCTCGTTTCACTACCTGGATTTTGGTTTCCTCTTCTTTCTTTGAAATTACAAGCCCTCTTTCTGCATGCTACACACACCTTGTAGCAGTTTCAGTTTGCAGCATATTGGTGCTCTTAAAACCCTGAGTAACCTGTGTAGAGTGTGTCAATCTCCAGCACTGAATACACAACTTAGAGCTCCTTTCACCACAGACACGCAAACACATCTTTTTGTAAAAGTCCTACTTCTTTACTCTTGGAAATGTAAGGGTTTCATCGAGAACTTGAAGTCAATCATGCTTTTGCACTCTGCAACCAATAGGAATGAACTCTTGTACATACCCGTCTGAATTTCAGTGCAAAATGCCCTTCTTTTCTGGTTTGTTGAAAGTTCACAACACATTAGGAGATAGAGCGTGTTTGAAGAAGACTGAAGCAGTGTGCGTTTTCCTTTATTTCTTGTGATTTGGGAAACATAATCCGTGATTTTCCACATTGTCTAAGAAACAACATGAGGCTTGCAAGAGATTGAAACAATGCATCCTAAAACTTATTCCAGCAGTGAAAACACACGGTTCTACAAAGACTTGGAAGGAGCAAGCAAAAGAATAGTGGCTGAGTGTCCTTTCAGAGAGAAACACATGCATTTCATCCTTCTGGGTGAGTTTTCTTGCTGGAATTCATATGCATTTTGTACTGTGCAGAATGTAGCTACCTGCTCGGGGGTTGTGTCATAGATGCACCTTTCCTGTAGGAGCTTATTGGAACTTTCATTGTTTGGCTAAGTTATTTAGGGTTGGTTTTGGAAGGTCTTTCAACTTTGGCCAAATCCGCTTTGTACGAAAGTTTTTCACAGCCCTGTTTCCAAGTGTCCACAAAGAGCTGCTGCTTGAAAGTGTCCACATGCACATCTCCCATACTGGTTTGCTCGTTTCACTACCTGGATTTTGGTTTCCTCTTCTTTCTTTGAAATGACAAGTCTTCATTCAGCATGCTACACACAGCTTGTAGCAGTTTCAGTTTGAAGCATGTTGGTGCTCTCAAAACGCTGTGTATCCTGTGTAGAGTGTGTCACTCTACAACACTGAATACACAACTTAGAGCTCCTTTCAACACAGACACGCAAACACGTCTTTTTGGGAAAGTCCTAACTCAGGTAAATTGGAAATGTAAGGGTTTCATCGAAAACATGAAGACAATCATGCTTTTGAACTCTGCAACCGAAAGAAATGGCTTTTTGTACATGCCATTCTGAATTTCACTGCAAAATGCCCTTCTTTTCTGGTTTGTTGAAAGTTCAAAACACTTTAGGAAATAGAACGTGTTTGAAGAAGACTGATGCAGTGTGCGTTTTCCTGGATTTCAAGTGATTCGGGATACATACTCCTTGTTTTTCCACATTGTCTAAGAAACAACATGAGGCTTGCAAGAGATTGAAAAAATGCATCCTAAAACTTATGCCTGCAGTGAAAACACACGTTTCTACAAAGACTTGGAAGGAGCAAGCAAAAGAATAGTGGCTGAGAGTTCTTTCAGAGAGAAACACACGTATTTCATCCTTCTGTAGAGACGGTTAGGGTTACGATTGGACCTAGGGTAGGGTTATGTTGAGGGCTAGGGTTAGAGAGACGGTTAGGGTTACGATTGGACCTAGGGTTAGGCTTATGTTGAGGGCTAGGGTTAGAGAGAAGGTTAGGGTTACTTTTGGACCTAGGGTTAGGGTTATGTTGAGGGCTAGGGTTAGAGATATGGTTAGGGTTACGATTGGACCTAGGGTTAGGGTTATGTTGAGGGCTACGGTTAGAGAGAAGGTTAGGGTTACTTTTGGACCTAGGGTTAGGGTTATGTTGAGGGCTAGGGTTAGAGATCCGGTTAGGGTTACGATTGGACCAAGGGTTAGGGTTATGTTGAGGGCTAGGGTTAGAGATCCGGTTAGGGTTACGATTGGACATAGGGTTAGGGTTATGTTGAGGGCTAGGGTTAGAGAGAAGGTTAGGGTTACTTTTGGACCTAGGGTTAGGGTTATGTTGAGGCCCAGGGTTTGAGATCTGGTTAGGGTTAGATTGGACCTAGGGTTAGGGTTATGTTGAGGGCTAGGGTTAGAGATTAGGTTAGTATTACGATTGGACCTAGGGTTAGGGTTATTTTTAGGGCTAGGGATACAGATCCGGTTAGGGTTACGATTGGACCTAGGGTTAGGGTTATGTATAGGGCTAGGGTTAGAGATCAGGTTAGGGTTACGTTTGGACCTAGGGTTAGGGTTATGTTGAGGGCTAGGGTTAGAGAGAAGGCTAGGGTTTCAATTGGACCTAGGGTTAGGGTTATGTTGAGGGCTAGGGTTACAGATCCGGTTAGGGTTACGATTGGACCTAGGGTTAGGGTTATGTTTAGGGCTAGGGTTAGAGATCCGGTTAGGGTTACTATTGGACGTAGGGTTAGGGTTATGTTGAGGGCTAGGGTTAGAGATCCGGTTAGTATTACGATTGGACCTAGGGTTAGGGTTATGTTGAGGGCTAGAGTTACAGATCCGGTTAGGGTTACGATTTGACCTAGGGTTAGGGTTATGTTTAGGGCTAGGGTTAGAGATCCGGTTAGGGTTACTATTGGACGTAGGGTTAGGGTTATATTGAGGGCTAGGCTTAGAGATCCGGTTAGGGTTACGGTTGGACCTAGGGTTAGGGTTATGTTGAGGGCTAGGGTTAGAGATCAGGTTAGGGTTAAGATTGGACCTAGGGTTATAGTGATGTTGAGGGCTAGGGTATTCCAGCAGTGAAAACACACATTTCTATAAAGACTTTGAAGCAGCAAGCTAAAGCCTTGTGGCTGAGTGTTCTTTCATAGAGAAACATGCATTTCATCCTTCTGGAGTGAATTTTCATGCTGGAGTTCATATGCATTTTATACTGTGCAGAATGTAGCTACCTGCTGGGGGTTGTGTCATAGAAGCACCTTTTATGCAGGAGCTTATTGGAACATTCATTGTTTGGCTAAGTTATTTAGGGTTGGTTTTGGAAGGTCTTTCAACCTTGGTCAAATCCCGCTTCGTACGCAAGTTTTTAATAGCGCTGTTTCCAAGTGTCCACAAAGAGCTGCTGCTTGAAACTGTCCACATGCACATCTCGTATACTGGTGTGCTCGTTTCACTACCTGGATTTTGGTTTCCTCTTCTTTCTTTGAAATGACAAGTCTTCATTCAGCATTCTACACACACCTTGTACCAGCTTCAGTTTGAAGCATGTTGGTGCTCTCAAAACGCTGTGTAACCTATGTAGAGTGTGTTACTCTCCAGCACTGAATACACAACTTAGAGCTCCTTTCACCACAGACACGCAAACACATCTTTTTGTGAAAGTCCTACTTCAGGTCCCTTGGAAATGTAAGGGTTTCATGGACGACATGAAGTCAATCATGCTTTTGCACTCTACTACCAATAGAAATGACCTCTTGTACATGCCTGACTGAGTTTCACTGCAAAATGCCCTTGTTTTCTGGTTTCTTGAATGTTCTCAACACATTAGGAGAAAGAGCGTGTTTGAGCAAGATCGATGCAGTGTGCGTTTCCCTAGATTTCAAGTGATTTGGGAAATATAATCCTTATTTTTCCACATTGTGAAAGAAACATGAGGCTTGCAAGAGATTGAAAAAATGCATCCCAACACGTACTCCAGCGCTGAAAGCACACGTTTCTACAAAGACTTTGAAGTAGCAAGTAAAAGCCAATGGCTGAGTGTTCTTTCAGAGAGAAACATACACATTTCATCCTTCTGGAGTGAATTTTCAGCCTGGAATTCATATGCATTTATACCGTGCAGAATGTAACTACCTGCTCGGGGGTTGTGTCATAGAAGCAACTTTCCTGCAGGAGCTTATTGGAACATTCATTGTTTGGCTAACTTCTTTGGGTTGGTTTTGGAAGGTCTTTCAACTTTAGCCAAATCCGCTTTCTTACGAAATTTTTTCACAGCCCTGTTTCCAAGAGCCCACAAAGAACTGCTGCTTAAAACTCTCCACATGCACATCTCCCATACTGGTGTGCTCGTTTCACTACCTGGATTTTGGTTTCCTCTTCTTTCTTTGAAATTACAAGCCCTCTTTCTGCATGCTACACACACCTTGTAGCAGTTTCAGTTTGCAGCATATTGGTGCTCTTAAAACGCTGAGTAACCTGTGTAGAGTGTGTCAATCTCCAGCACTGAATACACAACTTAGAGCTCCTTTCACCACAGACACGCAAACACATCTTTTTGTAAAAGTCCTACTTCTTTACTCTTGGAAATGTAAGGGTTTCATCGAGAACTTGAAGTCAATCATGCTTTTGCACTCTGCAACCAATAGGAATGAACTCTTGTACATACCCGTCTGAATTTCAGTGCAAAATGCCCTTCTTTTCTGGTTTGTTGAAAGTTCACAACACATTAGGAGATAGAGCGTGTTTGAAGAAGACTGATGCAGTGTGCGTTTTCCTTTATTTCTTGTGATTTGGGAAACATAATCCGTGATTTTCCACATTGTCTAAGAAACAACATGAGGCTTGCAAGAGATTGAAACAATGCATCCTAAAACTTATTCCAGCAGTGAAAACACACGGTTCTACAAAGACTTGGAAGGAGCAAGCAAAAGAATAGTGGCTGAGTGTCCTTTCAGAGAGAAACACATGCATTTCATCCTTCTGGGTGAGTTTTCTTGCTGGAATTCATATGCATTTTGTACTGTGCAGAATGTAGCTACCTGCTCGGGGGTTGTGTCATAGATGCACCTTTCCTGTAGGAGCTTATTGGAACTTTCATTGTTTGGCTAAGTTATTTAGGGTTGGTTTTGGAAGGTCTTTCAACTTTGGCCAAATCCGCTTTGTACGAAAGTTTTTCACAGCCCTGTTTCCAAGTGTCCACAAAGAGCTGCTGCTTGAAAGTGTCCACATGCACATCTCCCATACTGGTGTGCTCGTTTCACTACCTGGATTTTGGTTTCCTCTTCTTTCTTTGAAATGACAAGTCTTCATTCAGCATGCTACACACAGCTTGTAGCAGTTTCAGTTTGAAGCATGTTGGTGCTCTCAAAACGCTGTGTATCCTGTGTAGAGTGTGTCACTCTACAACACTGAATACACAACTTAGAGCTCCTTTCAACACAGACACGCAAACACGTCTTTTTGGGAAAGTCCTAACTCAGGTAAATTGGAAATGTAAGGGTTTCATCGAAAACATGAAGACAATCATGCTTTTGAACTCTGCAACCGAAAGAAATGGCTTTTTGTACATGCCATTCTGAATTTCACTGCAAAATGCCCTTCTTTTCTGGTTTGTTGAAAGTTCAAAACACTTTAGGAAATAGAACGTGTTTGAAGAAGACTGATGCAGTGTGCGTTTTCCTGGATTTCAAGTGATTCGGGATACATACTCCTTGTTTTTCCACATTGTCTAAGAAACAACATGAGGCTTGCAAGAGATTGAAAAAATGCATCCTAAAACTTATGCCTGCAGTGAAAACACACGTTTCTACAAAGACTTGGAAGGAGCAAGCAAAAGAATAGTGGCTGAGAGTTCTTTCAGAGAGAAACACACGTATTTCATCCTTCTGTAGAGACGGTTAGGGTTACGATTGGACCTAGGGTAGGGTTATGTTGAGGGCTAGGGTTAGAGAGACGGTTAGGGTTACGATTGGACCTAGGGTTAGGCTTATGTTGAGGGCTAGGGTTAGAGAGAAGGTTAGGGTTACTTTTGGACCTAGGGTTAGGGTTATGTTGAGGGCTAGGGTTAGAGATATGGTTAGGGTTACGATTGGACCTAGGGTTAGGGTTATGTTGAGGGCTACGGTTAGAGAGAAGGTTAGGGTTACTTTTGGACCTAGGGTTAGGGTCATGTTGAGGGCTAGGGTTAGAGATCCGGTTAGGGTTACGATTGGACCAAGGGTTAGGGTTATGTTGAGGGCTAGGGTTAGAGATCCGGTTAGGGTTACGATTGGACATAGGGTTAGGGTTATGTTGAGGGCTAGGGTTAGAGAGAAGGTTAGGGTTACTTTTGGACCTAGGGTTAGGGTTATGTTGAGGCCCAGGGTTTGAGATCTGGTTAGGGTTAGATTGGACCTAGGGTTAGGGTTATGTTGAGGGCTAGGGTTAGAGATTAGGTTAGTATTACGATTGGACCTAGGGTTAGGGTTATTTTTAGGGCTAGGGATACAGATCCGGTTAGGGTTACGATTGGACCTAGGGTTAGGGTTATGTATAGGGCTAGGGTTAGAGATCAGGTTAGGGTTACGTTTGGACCTAGGGTTAGGGTTATGTTGAGGGCTAGGGTTAGAGAGAAGGCTAGGGTTTCAATTGGACCTAGGGTTAGGGTTATGTTGAGGGCTAGGGTTACAGATCCGGTTAGGGTTACGATTGGACCTAGGGTTAGGGTTATGTTTAGGGCTAGGGTTAGAGATCCGGTTAGGGTTACTATTGGACGTAGGGTTAGGGTTATGTTGAGGGCTAGGGTTAGAGATCCGGTTAGTATTACGATTGGACCTAGGGTTAGGGTTATGTTGAGGGCTAGAGTTACAGATCCGGTTAGGGTTACGATTTGACCTAGGGTTAGGGTTATGTTTAGGGCTAGGGTTAGAGATCCGGTTAGGGTTACTATTGGACGTAGGGTTAGGGTTATATTGAGGGCTAGGCTTAGAGATCCGGTTAGGGTTACGGTTGGACCTAGGGTTAGGGTTATGTTGAGGGCTAGGGTTAGAGATCAGGTTAGGGTTAAGATTGGACCTAGGGTTATAGTGATGTTGAGGGCTAGGGTATTCCAGCAGTGAAAACACACATTTCTATAAAGACTTTGAAGCAGCAAGCTAAAGCCTTGTGGCTGAGTGTTCTTTCATAGAGAAACATGCATTTCATCCTTCTGGAGTGAATTTTCATGCTGGAGTTCATATGCATTTTATACTGTGCAGAATGTAGCTACCTGCTGGGGGTTGTGTCATAGAAGCACCTTTTATGCAGGAGCTTATTGGAACATTCATTGTTTGGCTAAGTTATTTAGGGTTGGTTTTGGAAGGTCTTTCAACCTTGGTCAAATCCCGCTTCGTACGCAAGTTTTTAATAGCGCTGTTTCCAAGTGTCCACAAAGAGCTGCTGCTTGAAACTGTCCACATGCACATCTCGTATACTGGTGTGCTCGTTTCACTACCTGGATTTTGGTTTCCTCTTCTTTCTTTGAAATGACAAGTCTTCATTCAGCATTCTACACACACCTTGTACCAGCTTCAGTTTGAAGCATGTTGGTGCTCTCAAAACGCTGTGTAACCTATGTAGAGTGTGTTACTCTCCAGCACTGAATACACAACTTAGAGCTCCTTTCACCACAGACACGCAAACACATCTTTTTGTGAAAGTCCTACTTCAGGTCCCTTGGAAATGTAAGGGTTTCATGGACGACATGAAGTCAATCATGCTTTTGCACTCTACTACCAATAGAAATGACCTCTTGTACATGCCTGACTGAGTTTCACTGCAAAATGCCCTTGTTTTCTGGTTTCTTGAATGTTCTCAACACATTAGGAGAAAGAGCGTGTTTGAGCAAGATCGATGCAGTGTGCGTTTCCCTAGATTTCAAGTGATTTGGGAAATATAATCCTTATTTTTCCACATTGTGAAAGAAACATGAGGCTTGCAAGAGATTGAAAAAATGCATCCCAACACGTACTCCAGCGGTGAAAGCACACGTTTCTACAAAGACTTTGAAGTAGCAAGTAAAAGCCAATGGCTGAGTGTTCTTTCAGAGAGAAACATACACATTTCATCCTTCTGGAGTGAATTTTCAGCCTGGAATTCATATGCATTTGTACCGTGCAGAATGTAACTACCTGCTCGGGGGTTGTGTCATAGAAGCAACTTTCCTGCAGGAGCTTATTGGAACATTCATTGTTTGGCTAACTTCTTTGGGTTGGTTTTGGAAGGTCTTTCAACTTTAGCCAAATCCGCTTTCTTACGAAATTTTTTCACAGCCCTGTTTCCAAGAGCCCACAAAGAACTGCTGCTTAAAACTCTCCACATGCACATCTCCCATACTGGTGTGCTCGTTTCACTACCTGGATTTTGGTTTCCTCTTCTTTCTTTGAAATTACAAGCCCTCTTTCTGCATGCTACACACACCTTGTAGCAGTTTCAGTTTGCAGCATATTGGTGCTCTTAAAACGCTGAGTAACCTGTGTAGAGTGTGTCAATCTCCAGCACTGAATACACAACTTAGAGCTCCTTTCACCACAGACACGCAAACACATCTTTTGGTAAAAGTCCTACTTCTTTACTCTTGGAAATGTAAGGGTTTCATCGAGAACTTGAAGTCAATCATGCTTTTGCACTCTGCAACCAATAGGAATGAACCCTTGTACATACCCGTCTGAATTTCAGTGCAAAATGCCCTTCTTTTCTGGTTTGTTGAAAGTTCACAACACATTAGGAGATAGAGCGTGTTTGAAGAAGACTGATGCAGTGTGCGTTTTCCTTTATTTCTTGTGATTTGGGAAACATAATCCGTGATTTTCCACATTGTCTAAGAAACAACATGAGGCTTGCAAGAGATTGAAACAATGCATCCTAAAACTTATTCCAGCAGTGAAAACACACGGTTCTACAAAGACTTGGAAGGAGCAAGCAAAAGAATAGTGGCTGAGTGTCCTTTCAGAGAGAAACACATGCATTTCATCCTTCTGGGTGAGTTTTCTTGCTGGAATTCATATGCATTTTGTACTGTGCAGAATGTAGCTACCTGCTCGGGGGTTGTGTCATAGATGCACCTTTCCTGTAGGAGCTTATTGGAACTTTCATTGTTTGGCTAAGTTATTTAGGGTTGGTTTTGGAAGGTCTTTCAACCTTGGCCAAATCCGCTTTGTACGAAAGTTTTTCACAGCCCTGTTTCCAAGTGTCCACAAAGAGCTGCTGCTTGAAAGTGTCCACATGCACATCTCCCATACTGGTGTGCTCGTTTCACTACCTGGATTTTGGTTTCCTCTTCTTTCTTTGAAATGACAAGTCTTCATTCAGCATGCTACACACAGCTTGTAGCAGTTTCAGTTTGAAGCATGTTGGTGCTCTCAAAACGCTGTGTATCCTGTGTAGAGTGTGTCACTCTACAACACTGAATACACAACTTAGAGCTCCTTTCAACACAGACACGCAAACACGTCTTTTTGGGAAAGTCCTAACTCAGGTAAATTGGAAATGTAAGGGTTTCATCGAAAACATGAAGACAATCATGCTTTTGAACTCTGCAACCGAAAGAAATGGCTTTTTGTACATGCCATTCTGAATTTCACTGCAAAATGCCCTTCTTTTCTGGTTTGTTGAAAGTTCAAAACACTTTAGGAAATAGAACGTGTTTGAAGAAGACTGATGCAGTGTGCGTTTTCCTGGATTTCAAGTGATTCGGGATACATACTCCTTGTTTTTCCACATTGTCTAAGAAACAACATGAGGCTTGCAAGAGATTGAAAAAATGCATCCTAAAACTTATGCCTGCAGTGAAAACACACGTTTCTACAAAGACTTGGAAGGAGCAAGCAAAAGAATAGTGGCTGAGAGTTCTTTCAGAGAGAAACACACGTATTTCATCCTTCTGTAGAGACGGTTAGGGTTACGATTGGACCTAGGGTAGGGTTATGTTGAGGGCTAGGGTTAGAGAGACGGTTAGGGTTACGATTGGACCTAGGGTTAGGCTTATGTTGAGGGCTAGGGTTAGAGAGAAGGTTAGGGTTACTTTTGGACCTAGGGTTAGGGTTATGTTGAGGGCTAGGGTTAGAGATATGGTTAGGGTTACGATTGGACCTAGGGTTAGGGTTATGTTGAGGGCTACGGTTAGAGAGAAGGTTAGGGTTACTTTTGGACCTAGGGTTAGGGTTATGTTGAGGGCTAGGGTTAGAGATATGGTTAGGGTTACGATTGGACCTAGGGTTAGGGTTATGTTGAGGGCTAGGGTTAGAGATCCGGTTAGGGTTACTATTGGACGTAGGGTTAGGGTTATGTTGAGGGCTAGGGTTAGAGATCCGGTTAGTATTACGATTGGACCTAGGGTTAGGGTTATGTTGAGGGCTAGAGTTACAGATCCGGTTAGGGTTACGATTTGACCTAGGGTTAGGGTTATGTTTAGGGCTAGGGTTAGAGATCCGGTTAGGGTTACTATTGGACGTAGGGTTAGGGTTATATTGAGGGCTAGGCTTAGAGATCCGGTTAGGGTTACGGTTGGACCTAGGGTTAGGGTTATGTTGAGGGCTAGGCTTAGAGATCAGGTTAGGGTTAAGATTGGACCTAGGGTTATAGTGATGTTGAGGGCTAGGGTATTCCAGCAGTGAAAACACACATTTCTATAAAGACTTTGAAGCAGCTAGCTAAAGCCTTGTGGCTGAGTGTTCTTTCATAGAGAAACATGCATTTCATCCTTCTGGAGTGAATTTTCATGCTGGAGTTCATATGCATTTTATACTGTGCAGAATGTAGCTACCTGCTGGGGGTTGTGTCATAGAAGCACCTTTTCTGCAGGAGCTTATTGGAACATTCATTGTTTGGCTAAGTTATTTAGGGTTGGTTTTGGAAGGTCTTTCAACCTTGGCCAAATCCCGCTTCCTACGCAAGTTTTTAATAGCGCTGTTTCCAAGTGTCCACAAAGAGCTGCTGCTTGAAACTGTCCACATGCACATCTCGTATACTGGTGTGCTCGTTTCACTACCTGGATTTTGGTTTCCTCTTCTTTCTTTGAAATGACAAGTCTTCATTCAGCATTCTACACACACCTTGTACCAGCTTCAGTTTGAAGCATGTTGGTGCTCTCAAAACGCTGTGTAACCTATGTAGAGTGTGTTACTCTCCAGCACTGAATACACAACTTAGAGCTCCTTTCACCACAGACACGCAAACACATCTTTTTGTGAAAGTCCTACTTCAGGTCCCTTGGAAATGTAAGGGTTTCATGGACGACATGAAGTCAATCATGCTTTTGCACTCTACTACCAATAGAAATGACCTCTTGTACATGCCTGACTGAGTTTCACAGCAAAATGCCCTTGTTTTCTGGTTTCTTGAATGTTCTCAACACATTAGGAGAAAGAGCGTGTTTGAGCAAGATCGATGCAGTGTGCGTTTCCCTAGATTTCAAGTGATTTGGGAAATATAATCCTTATTTTTCCACATTGTGAAAGAAACATGAGGCTTGCAAGAGATTGAAAAAATGCATCCCAAAACGTACTCCAGCGGTGAAAGCACACGTTTCTACAAAGACTTTGAAGTAGCAAGTAAAAGCCAATGGCTGAGTGTTCTTTCAGAGAGAAACATACACATTTCATCCTTCTGGAGTGAATTTTCAGCCTGGAATTCATATGCATTTGTACCGTGCAGAATGTAACTACCTGCTCGGGGGTTGTGTCATAGAAGCAACTTTCCTGCAGGAGCTTATTGGAACATTCATTGTTTGGCTAACTTCTTTGGGTTGGTTTTGGAAGGTCTTTCAACTTTAGCCAAATCCGCTTTCTTACGAAATTTTTTCACAGCCCTGTTTCCAAGAGCCCACAAAGAACTGCTGCTTAAAACTCTCCACATGCACATCTCCCATACTGGTGTGCTCGTTTCACTACCTGGATTTTGGTTTCCTCTTCTTTCTTTGAAATTACAAGCCCTCTTTCTGCATGCTACACACACCTTGTAGCAGTTTCAGTTTGCAGCATATTGGTGCTCTTAAAACGCTGAGTAACCTGTGTAGAGTGTGTCAATCTCCAGCACTGAATACACAACTTAGAGCTCCTTTCACCACAGACACGCAAACACATCTTTTGGTAAAAGTCCTACTTCTTTACTCTTGGAAATGTAAGGGTTTCATCGAGAACTTGAAGTCAATCATGCTTTTGCACTCTGCAACCAATAGGAATGAACCCTTGTACATACCCGTCTGAATTTCAGTGCAAAATGCCCTTCTTTTCTGGTTTGTTGAAAGTTCACAACACATTAGGAGATAGAGCGTGTTTGAAGAAGACTGATGCAGTGTGCGTTTTCCTTTATTTCTTGTGATTTGGGAAACATAATCCGTGATTTTCCACATTGTCTAAGAAACAACATGAGGCTTGCAAGAGATTGAAACAATGCATCCTAAAACTTATTCCAGCAGTGAAAACACACGGTTCTACAAAGACTTGGAAGGAGCAAGCAAAAGAATAGTGGCTGAGTGTCCTTTCAGAGAGAAACACATGCATTTCATCCTTCTGGGTGAGTTTTCTTGCTGGAATTCATATGCATTTTGTACTGTGCAGAATGTAGCTACCGGCTCGGGGGTTGTGTCATAGATGCACCTTTCCTGTAGGAGCTTATTGGAACTTTCATTGTTTGGCTAAGTTATTTAGGGTTGGTTTTGGAAGGTCTTTCAACCTTGGCCAAATCCGCTTTGTACGAAAGTTTTTCACAGCCCTGTTTCCAAGTGTCCACAAAGAGCTGCTGCTTGAAAGTGTCCACATGCTCATCTCCCATACTGGTGTGCTCGTTTCACTACCTGGATTTTGGTTTCCTCTTCTTTCTTTGAAATGACAAGTCTTCATTCAGCATGCTACACACAGCTTGTAGCAGTTTCAGTTTGAAGCATGTTGGTGCTCTCAAAACGCTGTGTATCCTGTGTAGAGTGTGTCACTCTACAACACTGAATACACAACTTAGAGCTCCTTTCAACACAGACACGCAAACACGTCTTTTTGGGAAAGTCCTAACTCAGGTAAATTGGAAATGTAAGGGTTTCATCGAAAACATGAAGACAATCATGCTTTTGAACTCTGCAACCGAAAGAAATGGCTTTTTGTACATGCCATTCTGAATTTCACTGCAAAATGCCCTTCTTTTCTGGTTTGTTGAAAGTTCAAAACACTTTAGGAAATAGAACGTGTTTGAAGAAGACTGATGCAGTGTGCGTTTTCCTGGATTTCAAGTGATTCGGGATACATACTCCTTGTTTTTCCACATTGTCTAAGAAACAACATGAGGCTTGCAAGAGATTGAAAAAATGCATCCTAAAACTTATGCCTGCAGTGAAAACACACGTTTCTACAAAGACTTGGAAGGAGCAAGCAAAAGAATAGTGGCTGAGAGTTCTTTCAGAGAGAAATACACGTATTTCATCCTTCTGTAGAGACGGTTAGGGTTACGATTGGACCTAGGGTAGGCTTATGTTGAGGGCTAGGGTTAGAGAGATGGTTAGGGTTACGATTGGACCTAGGGTTAGGGTTATGTTGAGGGCTAGGGTTAGAGAGAAGGTTAGGGTTACTTTTGGACCTAGGGTTAGGGTTATGTTGAGGGCTAGGGTTAGAGATATGGTTAGGGTTACGATTGGACCTAGGGTTAGGGTTATGTTGAGGGCTAGGGTTAGAGTTCCGGTTAGGGTTACACTTGAACCTAGGGTTAGGGTTATGTTGAGGGCTAGGGTTAGAGATATGGTTAGGGTTACGATTGGACCTAGTGTTAGGGTTATGTTGAGGGCTAGGGTTAGAGTTCCGGTTAGGGTTGCACTTGAACCTAGGGTTAGCGTAACGTTGAGGGCTAAGCTTAGAGAGGTTAGGGTTACAATTGGACCTAGGGTTAGGGTTATGTTGAGGCCCAGGGTTTGAGATCGGGTTAGGGTTAGATTGTACCTAGGGTTAGGGTTATGTTGAGGGCTAGGGTTAGAGATCCGGTTAGTATTACGATTGGACCTAGGGTTAGGGTTATGTTTAGGGCTAGGGTTAGAGAGAAGGTTAGGGTTACTTTTGGACCTAGGGTTAGGGTTATGTTGAGGGCTAGGGTTAGAGTGAAGGTTAGGGTTACTTTTGGACCTAGGGTTAGGGTTATGTTGAGGGCTAGGGTTAGAGATATGGTTAGGGTTACGATTGGACCTAGGGTTGGGGTTATGTTGAGGGCTAGAGTTAGAGATCCGGTTAGGGTTACGATTGGACCTAGGGTTAGGGTTATGTTGAGGGCTAGGGTTAGACATCCGGTTAGGGTTACGATTGGACCTAGGGTTAGGGTTATGTTGAGGCCCAGGGTTTGAGATCTGGTTAGGGTTAGATTGGACCTAGGGTTAGGGTTATGTTGAGGGCTAGGGTTCAGATCCGGTTAGGGTTACGATTCAAACTAGGGTTAGCGTAACGTTGAGGGCTAGGGTTAGAGAGACGGTTAGGGTTACGATTGGACCTAGGGTTAGGGTTATGTATAGGGCTAGGGTTAGAGATCAGGTTAGGGTTACGATTGGACCTAGGGTTAGGGTTATGTTGAGGCCTAAGGTTAAAGAGAAGGTTAGGGTTTCAATTGGACCTAGGGTTAGGGTTATGTTGAGGGCTAGGGTTACAGATCCGGTTAGGGTTACGATTGGACCTAGGTTTAGGGTTATGTTTAGGGCTAGGGTTAGAGATCTGGTTAGGGTTACTATTGGACGTAGGGTTAGGGTTATGTTGAGGGCTAGGGTTAGAGATCCGGTTAGTATTACGATTGGACCTAGGGTTAGGGTTATGTTGAGGGCTAGAGTTACAGATCCGGTTAGGGTTACGATTTGACCTAGGGTTAGGGTTATGTTTAGGGCTATGGTTAGAGATCCTGTTAGGGTTACTATTGGACGTAGGGTTAGGGTTATGTTGAGGGCTAGGGTTAGAGATCCGGTTAGGGTTACGGTTGGACCTAGGGTTAGGGTTATGTTGAGGGCTAGGGTTAGAGATCCGGTTAGGGTTACGATTGGACATAGGGTTAGGGTTATGTTGAGGGCTAGGGTTAAAGATTAGGTTAGTATTACGATTGGACCTAGGGTTAGGGTTATGTTTAGGGCTAGGGATACAGATCCGGTTAGGGTTACGATTGGACCTAGGGTTAGGGTTATGTATAGGGCTAGGGTTAGAGATCAGGTTAGGGTTACGTTTGGACCTAGGGTTAGGGTTATGTTGAGGGCTAGGGTTAGAGATAAGGTTAGGGTTTCAATAGGACCTAGGGTTAGGGTTATGTTGAGGGCTAGGGTTACAGATCCGGTTAGGGTTACGATTGGACCTAGGGTTAGGGTTATGTTTAGGGCTAGGGTTAGAGATCTGGTTAGGGTTACTATTGGACGTAGGGTTAGGGTTATATTGAGGGCTAGGCTTAGAGATCCGGTTAGGGTTACGGTTGGACCTAGGGTTAGGGTTATGTTGAGGGCTAGGGTTAGAGATCAGGTTAGGGTTAAGATTGGACCTAGGGTTATAGTGATGTTGAGGGCTAGGGTATTCCAGCAGTGAAAACACACATTTCTATAAAGACTTTGAAGCAGCAAGCTAAAGCCTTGTGGCTGAGTGTTCTTTCATAGAGAAACATGCATTTCATCCTTCTGGAGTGAATTTTCATGCTGGAGTTCATATGCATTTTATACTGTGCAGAATGTAGCTACCTGCTGGGGGTTGTGTCATAGAAGCACCTTTTCTGCAGGAGCTTATTGGAACATTCATTGTTTGGCTAAGTTATTTAGGGTTGGTTTTGGAAGGTCTTTCAACCTTGGCCAAATCCCGCTTCCTACGCAAGTTTTTAATAGCGCTGTTTCCAAGTGTCCACAAAGAGCTGCTGCTTGAAACTGTCCACATGCACATCTCGTATACTGGTGTGCTCGTTTCACTACCTGGATTTTGGTTTCCTCTTCTTTCTTTGAAATGACAAGTCTTCATTCAGCATTCTACACACACCTTGTACCAGCTTCAGTTTGAAGCATGTTGGTGCTCTCAAAACGCTGTGTAACCTATGTAGAGTGTGTTACTCTCCAGCACTGAATACACAACTTAGAGCTCCTTTCACCACAGACACGCAAACACATCTTTTTGTGAAAGTCCTACTTCAGGTCCCTTGGAAATGTAAGGGTTTCATGGAGGACATGAAGTCAATCATGCTTTTGCACTCTACTACCAATAGAAATGACCTCTTGTACATGCCTGACTGAGTTTCACTGCAAAATGCCCTTGTTTTCTGGTTTCTTGAATGTTCTCAACACATTAGGAGAAAGAGCGTGTTTGAGCAAGATCGATGCAGTGTGCGTTTCCCTAGATTTCAAGTGATTTGGGAAATATAATCCTTATTTTTCCACATTGTGAAAGAAACATGAGGCTTGCAAGAGATTGAAAAAATGCATCCCAACACGTACTCCAGCGGTGAAAGCACACGTTTCTACAAAGACTTTGAAGTAGCAAGTAAAAGCCAATGGCTGAGTGTTCTTTCAGAGAGAAACATACACATTTCATCCTTCTGGAGTGAATTTTCAGCCTGGAATTCATATGCATTTGTACCGTGCAGAATGTAACTACCTGCTCGGGGGTTGTGTCATAGAAGCAACTTTCCTGCAGGAGCTTATTGGAACATTCATTGTTTGGCTAACTTCTTTGGGTTGGTTTTGGAAGGTCTTTCAACTTTAGCCAAATCCGCTTTCTTACGAAATTTTTTCACAGCCCTGTTTCCAAGAGCCCACAAAGAACTGCTGCTTAAAACTCTCCACATGCACATCTCCCATACTGGTGTGCTCGTTTCACTACCTGGATTTTGGTTTCCTCTTCTTTCTTTGAAATTACAAGCCCTCTTTCTGCATGC